>NC_135343.1:62249726-62566010 GCF_023851605.1 Tamandua tetradactyla | reverse complement strand
TGGTAAATTACATTCCAGCAGCTCGCAAACTAGAACACACTCAAATGACCATTATCAAAAAAACAGAAAATGACAAGTGCTGGACGGAATGTGGAGAAAGAACACTTATCTACTCTTGGAGGTAATGTCAAATGGTACAACCACTGTGAAGGCTATTTAGTGGTTCCTCAGGAAGCTAAGTATAGAATTGCCATATGACCCCCAATACCATTGCTAGGTATCTACTCAGAGGACATGAGGGCAAGGACACAAATGGACATTTGCACACCAATGTTTATAGCAGCATTATTTACAATTGCCAGGAGATGGAAACAGCTAAAATGTCCATCAACAGATGAGTGGCTAAACAAGCTGTGGTATATACATACGATGGAGTATTACACAGCTGTAAGACAGAATAATGTTATGAAGTATGTAACTTCATACTTGGACAGACTTTAAGGACATTATGCTCAGTGAGATTAGCCAGAAACAAAAGGACAAATACTGTATGGTCTTACTGATATGAACTAACATTAGTGAATGAACTTGGATAATTTCAGTTAAGAACAGAGACCATCAGGAGATAGAAATACGGTAGATATTGAATAACTGCAGCTGAAGGGATACAGATTGTGCAACAGGACTTAATGTAAAAATTCAGAAATAGATGGCACAATACTACCTTACTGTAATACAATAATGTTAGTACGCTGAATGAAGCTGAATGTGAGAATGGTAGAGGGAGGAGGGCTGGGGTCATAAATGAAATCAGAAGGAAAGATAGATGATAACAACTGAATGGTATAATCTAGGAATAACTAGAGTATATAATGATAGTGAGTAAATGTACAAATGTAAAAATGTTTTTACATGAGGAAGAACAAAATGTCAATACTGCAGGGTGTTGAAAATAGATGGTAATTCATATTTTAAAACTTTAACTTATGTGTGAGACTAAAGCAAAAAAATGTTTATTTGGTACAAAATTTATATTTTGACTAGTGCATTTCCTAATATAACTTATGTGGACAGTTTAATTGGGCACCGTAACTACACGGAAACTTGAGTAGGACATGAGATTTTGTAGGTTTGTCCAGAGTGATGCCCTCATAAGTCCCATAGTGATTTGAACAGTAAATAAATAAATATTTGCAGTGTCCCCTTGGGGGAATGGCAAGAAAGGGGGGAAACTCAACTTCCCCATGTGGAGAATTCCTGATATTCTCTCAAAGCAATAGGCCGTGCCCTCAATCTTGGGGTTTATTCATATGAAACATCCCCACAAAGAATGGGCTAAGCCTACTTAAAATTAAACCTAAGAGTCACCCTGAGAGAACCTCTTTTGTTGCTCAGATATGGCCTCTCTCTCAGCCAATACAATCAGCCAATACAACAAGCAAACTCACTGCCCTCCCCCCACCCTGTATTTGGGACATGACTTCCAGGGGTGTAAACCTTCCTAGCAATATGGGACAGAAATACTAGAATGAGCTGGGACTCAGAATCAAGGGATTGAGAAAACCTAGACCAAAAAGGGAAAGTGAGAAATGAGACAAAGTATCAATGACTGAGAGATTTCAAACAGAGTTGAGAGATTAGCCTGGAGATTATTCTTATGCATTGTATAGATACCACCTTTTTAGTTAAGGTATAAAGGAGAGGCTGGAGAGAAGTGCCTGAATATGTAGAGCTGTGTTCCAGTAGCCACGTTTCTTGAAGATGATTATATATGATATAGCTTTTGCTGTGTAACTGTGTGATTGTGAAAACCTTATATCTGATGCCCCTTTTATCTACCTTATGGACAGATGAGTAAAACGTATGTGTTAAAAATAAATAAATAATAGGGAAACAAATGTTAAAATAAATTTAGTAGATTGAAATGCTAGTGATCAATGAAAGGGAGTGGTAAGGGGTATAGAAAAAATAGGGGAAACAAAGGCTAAAATATATTGGGTAGATGGAAATACTAGCAGTCAATGTGAGAGAGGAGTGAGGGGTATAGTATGTATGAATTTTTTCTTTTTTTTATTTCTTTCTGAATTGATGCAAATGTTCTAAGAAATTATCATAATGATGAATATACAACTATGTGATGATATTGTGAGTTATTGACTATATACCAAGAATGGAATGATCATATGGTAAGAATGTCCATGTTTGTATGTTGTTATGTTTAAAAATAGTATTTGCACATCAGTATAATAAAACCAATAGCATCTAAAAAATCAATTGAGAAAAATATAACTTATATGGACAGTTTAATTGAACACTGTAAGTACATGGAACCTTGAGTATGGCATGAGATTTGTAAGTTTGTCTAGAGTGATGCCCCAATAAAACCCAGAGTGATTTGAACAGTGAAAAAACAGTATTTGCAAAGTCCCCTTAGGGGAATGGTGAGAAAGAGGGAAAATTCAACTTCCCCATTTGGAGAAGGCCTAATCTTTTTGCAAGCACTGTGGACAACAAAATCAAAAGGCCAAACCCTCAATCTTGGGGTTTGTTCATATGAACTTTATCCCCACAAAGGATAGGTGAAGCCTACTTAAAATTAGGCCTAAGAGTCACCCCCAAAGAACCTTTTTTGTTGCTCAGATGTGGTCTATCTCTCAGCCAACATGGCAAGCAAACTCATTGCCCTCCCCCTCTCATGTAGATAGGACAACACTCCCAGGGGTGTAAACCTCCCTGGCAATGTAGGACAGAAATCCTAGAATGAGCTGGAACTCAGCATCGAGGGATTGAGAAAACCTTCTCGACTGAAAGGGGGGTGAGAGAAATGAGGCAAAGTAAAGTGTCAGTGGCTGAGATATTTCAAATAGAGTTGAGAGTTTATCCTGGAGGTTTTTCTTATGCATTATATAGATAACCCTTTTTTAGCTTGAGGTCTATTAGAGAGGCTACAGGGAAGTGCCTGAAACTGTAGAGCTGTGTTCCAGTAGCCATGTTTCTTTAAGATGATTGTATGATAATATAGCTTTCGCAAAGTGACTGTGTGATTGTGAAAACCTTGTTCTGATGCTCCTCTTATCTATGGTCTGGACAGATGAGTAAACAATATGGATTAAAAACAAATAGATAGTAGGGGAAACAAATGTTAAAAAAGAAAAAGTCAATTGAGAGAAAGGTGGAGCTTGATATAGAGGCCGTGGGAGCACATGGACGGGAGCACAGATTTAGGAAGTAAGCAAGGCCACGTTCCTTGGACATTCTACCCTTACTAGTGCAGCTCTGTGACTGGTAACTCACCCCACAACTCATGCACATGAACCCTGTCATGGTTAGGGACAGGTGTCAACTTGGCCAAGTTGTGGTACCTGTTCATCTGATTGGGCAAGCACTGGCCTGTCTGTTGCAATGAGGACATTTCATAGGATTAGGTCATGATCACGTCAGCTACATCCACAGCTGATTCCATTTGTAATCAGCCAAAGGGGAGTGTCTTCTGCAATTAGTGATGCTAAATCCAATCATGGGAAGCCTTTTAAGGAGGACTCAGAGGAGACAGGTTCCATTCCTGCTTTGGCTGGTGAGCCTCTCCTGTGGAGTTCATCCAGGCCATCCATTGGAGTCATCGGCTTCGCAGACTGCCCTGTGGATTTTGGACTCTGCGTTCCTACGGTCATGTGAGACACTTTCATGAATTTTATATTTGCAAGTGTTTCCTGTTGATTCTGTTTCTCTAGAGAACCCTAACTAATACAAACCCCATCACCCACTCCCATTCCCCATGCTCTACATGCCTCCACCCCACCAGGCCCCAGTGCATGTACATGCCCCACACTTCCTCCCCAAGCACAGCTGAACCCACCTCTCCTGCACCCCTCCTGAGCACTACTTCCCCCTCCCTGTTCCCTGCAGGCTGTTGCCAATGCATAAAGGTTGCGGGCACTAACCCCCATATCTAGGCTACCTCCGCTCCCTGCCCATAGTGTTGCACAGTGTCATCTGCCATCCCTGAGCTCAATGCATATCTTTATGGCACTCCCAGGCCCACACATGCACATGGGCCACCAATCACATTATTCAGCTCTGGGAACTGCACTTTACAGCAGTCCTAGAGCTGTCCATGCACACAGCCCCCAGCCTCACATTCACAGCATCAGTGTAACATCCCCAACCTGCACCCTACCTGCTCTGAAACAAATCATCGTGCTGAGTGCTCCACCCCATGCCCTGCTACCTGCTGTACAACCATTCCACAAACACAAGGCCTTAGACTACTGAAAGAAATGAATTTCTAAAGTAAATCAATCAAGATATTTACATATGACAAAGACAACAGAAGATCACTAATCATATCACAATGCAGGCAGATATAGCCTTCCCTAGTGACCAAATTAAAACACCAGAGGAGACACAAACATTGGAACAACTAATCAAAGATGTTCATACAACTCTAGTTAATAAAATAAGTGGGATAGAAAATGGTATAAAGGAGAACAGTAACACAGTAGAAGAGCAGAAAGAAGAAATTGAAAGAATAAATAGAAAAATAGCAGAAATCACAGAGATTAAAGACTGTTGACCAAATAAAAAACATACTAGAGGCACACAACACCAGGTTTGAAAAGACAGAAGAAAGAATAAGTGATATAGAGAACAGGACAATTAACCTCAAAGACTCAAAAGAGCAAATGGCAAAAAAAAAAAAAAAATTTAGTGGGAAGTCAGGGAAATGATAGACAAAACAAAGTGCACAAATACAAGAATCATTGGTGTCCCAGAAGGAGAAGAGAAGAGTAAAGGGCTAGGAAGAGTAGTTGAGGATATAATGGGAAAAACTTCCCAAACCTCATAAAGAACATAAATATACAAGTAAAAGAAGCCCAAAGAACTCCAAACAGAATAAATCTAAATAGGCCTTCACCAAGACACATACCAGGCAGTCTGTCAAATACTGAGGAGAAGAAGAAAATCCTGAAAGCAACAAGAAAAAATAATCTACTCCATGCAAGAGAAATTAAATAAGGTTGAGTTCAGACAACTCAACTAGTACCCTGGAGGCAAGAAGGCAGTGGCATGATATATTCAAGATCCTGAAAGGGAAAGACTTTCAGCCAAGAATTCTGTACCCAGCCAAATTGTCCTTCAAAATTGAGGGAGAGATTAAAGTTTTCACTCAACAAGAATTCCAGAAAGAATTTGTGAATGAGAGATCAGCCCTACAAGAAATACTAAAAGAGTTCTGCAAGCTGAAAAAAAAACAGGAGAGGGACGTCTGGAGGAAGGCACAGAGTTGAAGAGTCCCACTAACGATAATTTAAATAATACAAAGAGAAACAGTGAAAAAAGATATAAAGATGTGACAAATAAAATAAAAAAGATAAGATGGTAGAATTAAGAAACACCTTTTCAGTAATGACTTTGAATGTTAACAGACTAAACTTACAAGTTAAAAGATACAGATTGGCAGAATGGATTAAGAAACATAATCCAGCTGTATGCTGCTTACAAGAGACTCAGAAACAAGGATACAAATAGATTGAAAGTGAAAGGACAGAAAAAGATTTTCCATGCAAGTTGGAACCAAAAGAAAATAGAAGTAGCTGTCCTAGTATCAGGCAAAATAGATTTTAAATGTAAAGACATCATAAGAGACAAAGAAGGACCTTATATACTAATTAAAGGGTTAATTCACCAAGAAGATATAGCAATCATAATTCTTTATGCTCCCAATCAAGGAGCTCAAAAGGACATGAGACAGACATTGGCAAAACTGAAGGGAGCAATAGATGTTTCAACAATAATAGGAGATTTCAGTACACCACTTTCTTCCATAGATAGAATAACCAGACAGAAGATTAACAACAACATACAGAACTTATATAACTTGATAAATGAATTCAACCTAACAAACATATATAGGTCATTGCACCCCAAAGCACAAGGTCATACATTCTTCTCTAGTCCTCATGGAATATTCTCCAGAATAGATAATATGCTGGGGCACAAAACAGGTCTTTAAAAATTTTTAAATATTGAAATTATTCAAAGCACTTTCTCTGACCACAATGGGATGAAGCTGGATCTCAATAACCTCCAAAGAACGAGAGCATTCACAAATATATGGAGATTAAACAGCACAGTCTTAAACAGCCAGTGTGTCAAAGAAGAAATTGCTAGAGAAATCAGTAGCTATCTGGAGATGAATGAAATTGAGAATACAACTTATCAGAATTTATGGGATGTGGCAAAGGCTGTGCTGAGAAGGAAATTTATTACCTAAAATTCCTATATTAAAAAACAAGCAAGAGCAAAAATCGAAGACTTAGCAGCAAACCTGGAGGAACTTGAGTAAGAACAGCAAACCAACCCAAAAGCAAATAGAAGAAGAGAAACAATAAAGATTAAAGCAGAGATAACTGAGTGGGAGAACAAAAGAACAATAGAAAGAATCAATAAAATCAAAAGTTGGCTCTTTGAGAATATCAATAAAATTGATGGGCCACTAGCAAGACTGACAAAGAAAAAAAGAGGATGAAAATAAACACATCAGAGATGAGAATGGGTGTGTTACCACAGACCCTGAAGAAATAAAGGAAAGATAAGAAGATACTATGAACAGCTATACGCCAACAAACTAGACAATGTAGATGAAATGGACAAATTCCTGGAGATACACAAACAAGCTACACTGACTCAGGAAGAAATAGAAGATCTCAACAAACCAATCCAAGTAAAGAGATTTAATCAGTCATCAAAAATCTTCCTACAAAGAAAAGCACAGGGCCAGATGGCTTCACAGGGGACTTTTATCAAACAGAACTAACTCCAATCCTGCTCAAACTTTTCCAAAAATTTGAGGAAGAAGGAACTCTACCTAACACACTTTATGAAGTTAATATCACTTTAATAAGAAAACCAGGTAAAGATGCTGTAGGAAAGGAAAACTACAGGCCAATCTCCCTAATGAAAATAGAAGTAAAAATTCTCAATAAAATATTAGCAAATCAATTCCAACAGCATGTTAGAAGATTATGCACCATGACCAAGTGGGGTTTATACCAGGAATGCAAGGATGGTTCAACACAAGAAAATCAGTTAATGTAATGCAACACATTAACAAATAGAAAAGGAAAAATCACATGAACATCTCGGTTGATGCTGAAAAAGCATTTGACAAAATTCAGCATCCTTTTTTGATAAAAACACTCCAAAAGATAGGATCAAGGGTAATTATCCCAATATTATAAAGGGAATATATGAAAAACCGATAGCCAGCATCATACTCAATTGGAGAGAGACTGAAAGCTTCCCCCTATCAGGTACAAGACAAGGATGCCCACTGTCACCATTATTATTCAACATTGTGCTAGAAGTTCTAGTTGGCACAATCAGGCTGGACAAAGAAATAAAAGGCATCCAAACTGGAAAGGAAGAAGTAAAACTCTCATTATTTGCAAATGATATGATACTATACTTGGAAGACCCTGAGAAATCTACAGCAAAGTTACTTGAGCTAATAAATTCAGCAAGGTGGTGAGATATAAAATTAATGTGCAAAAATCAGTAACATTTCTATACACAAGAAATGACCCAGCTAAGGAGTCAGTTAAGGAAAAACTTCCATTCAAAATAGCGACTAAAAGAATCAAATACTTAGGAGTGAAATTAACTAGGGATGTAAAGGACTTGTACGCAGAAAACTACATAACATTACTAAAGGAAATCAAAGGAGATCTAAATACATGGAAAGACAATCCCTGCTCATGGATAGGAAGGTTGAATATAGTTAAGATGTAAATTCTCCCAAAATTGCCCTACAGATTTAACACAGTACTAATCAAAATGCCAACAACTTAGTTTGAAGATTTGGAAAAGCTAACTACCAAATTCATCTGGAAGGGAAAGAGACCCCAAATAGCTAAAAGCATCCTAAAAAAGAAAAATGAAGTGGGAGGATTAACACTCCCTGACTTTAAAACCTATTATAAAGCCACAGTGGTCAAAACAGCATGATACTAGTACAAAGACAGAAGCATTGACTATTGGAATCGAATTGACAGTGCAGAAATAGACCAGCAAATCTATGGTCAACTGATTTTTGACAAGGCACCCACATCCTCTGATCTGGGACAAAATAGTCTTCAATAATTGGGCATGGAAGAACCGGATATCAATAGTCAAGAGAATAAAAGAGGACTCCTACCTTACACCCTACACAAAATTAACTCAAAGTGGATCAAACAGCTAAATATAAAAATTAACACCATAAAGATTCTAGAACAAAATGTAGGGAAACATCTTCAAGACCTAGTAATAAGAGGTAGCTTCCTGAACTTTACACCCAAGCACAAGCACAAAAGAAAAAAAGATAAATGGGAACTCCTCAAATCAAATGCTTCTGCACCTCAAAAGACTTTGTCAAAAAGATGAAGAGGCAGCCAGCTCAATGGGAAAAAATATTTGGAAATCACATATCAGACAAAGGTTTGATTTCCTGTATATACAAAGAAATCATGCAACTCAACAACAAAAGAAAAATCCAATTATAAAATGGGCTAAATATATGAATAGGCATTTTTCTAAAGTGCAAATATGGATGCCTCAAAAGCACATGAAAAGATGCTCATTTTCACTGGCTATTAGGGAAATGCAGATTAAGACTTCAATGAGATACTACCTCACACCTATAAGAATGGCTGCTATTAAACAATTAGGAAGCTATAAATTTTGGAGAGGATGTGGAGAAACTGGGGCACTTATGCACTGCTCGTGGGAATGTACAATGGTGCAGCCACTATGGAAAACTGTTTGGCAGTTCCTTAGAAAACTAATATTGAGCTGCCCTATGACCCAGCAATAGTACTACTCGGTATATACCCAGAAGAGTTGAAAGCAATAACACAAACAGACATTTGCACACTGATGTTCATACCAGCATTACTCACAATCACCAAAAGATGGAAACAAACCAAATGCCCATCAACAGATGAGTGGATCAACAAAATGTGGTATATACATGCGATGGAATATTATGTAGCAGTAAGACAAAATGATATCCTGAAGCACATGACAAGATGAATGAGCCTTGAGGACATAATGCTGAGTGAAATTAGCCAGACACAAAAGGAAAGATACTGTATAATTTCACTTTTATAACAACATAAAGGTATAATCAGAGACATAATATAGAATACAGGGGACGTAGAGATAGATAGAAGCTAGAGATGGGTGAACCGTTAGCTAATGAGGTTGAAATTTACTGTAAGGGAATATATAGGAGCAAAGGTGATTCTCTAGTGGGTCTATAAGTAATATTACCATATTGAAGATGAACAAGATTGAAAGGGGATGTATAGACCTACATGTCCCACTGACTCACACTAGAAATATGAATGAGTTCTCACAAGAATTACTTCAAAGATATGATTCTTGTATAAAGAGTGTTTAAGTCTTAAGTGTTAAGCAGGGGGAAAACTGCTATTGCATGCTATGAGCTATGTTCAAAAGGAAGCCATCAGAACTACCACAGCAACAGCAGAGTTAAATAATAGGATGAGGGACAACAGTCAAGATGAGATTTAGATTTCCTATTTGTGAGGGTGTATTTATTGATTTTCTGTCTCTTGGGAGCAATGAAATTATCTAAAATTGAGTATGTTGATGGACTGTGGACTTTGGGCTCGCTACATGATGCCTGATGAATGCAGGTGTCTGAAGAATGCAATGACTGAGAAGCAGAATGGTGAATGATGGTGTATACTTATGAATGAAGACTGTGCAGCTACAAACAGGAAGAATGTCGTGAGGCATGCAACATGTGGAACATTTGGTGAGACCAAATAAGCCAGAAACAAACAAAAAAAAAACAATGACATGGTCACCTTTAGAAAATGCTTATAAGAAAACAAGAGTCTAGATTGTAAGCTTTTAGGGCAGACACATTAAGTCCAGAGTGGTGATTATTATTTCTGGGTTCTGAGAGGCTGTTTTATATATATAACCAGATATTTAGTGATAAGAACAAAGCCCAACAGATTGGGGTTAAAGTAATTTAGAACATAAGGGTAAGAAATACAGTGTCTATATTTTAGAACCATACATACTCTTTGAAACCAATGGAAGAAAGGTTTATTTGATCTGGAACTGAAATTTTCTGTAGTGCATAATCTAATTCAACATATCTGTGTAGCTCATTTTAACAACTGAAACACAGAGAGCACAGAATGAGAAAGAGGTCCTTTAATCCTGTATAGATTATTGTAATGCCTGGAAACATCCTAGAGTATATTGACCAGATAATCAAAAAGTATTGGCAAAGTCTCCTGAGGAAGGGGAGAAATATTATGGAACTATTAAATTTTACCACCAGGGAATCTCCTGATACTGTGTCAAACCTTAGGGATACCCAAATCTTTGACCATGACCTTGATCAGGAGGCTTATCTTGTGAAGTTTATGTAGGTAGCATAGAAGCTTAGACTACCTATCAGCATACCTAAAAGTTACTTCTGGAGGACCTTTGTTGTTACTCAGCTGTGGCCTCAGTCTCTCTAAGCCCAACTCTGCAAGTGAAATCATTGCCCTCACCCCTATGTGGGACATGACATCCATGGGTGAAAGTCTCCCTGGCGATGTGGGAGATGACTCCCAGGGATGAACCCAGACCTGGCACCATGGGATCAACAATGCCATCCAGACCAAGTGGGGGTAAAGAAGTGTAATTAATAAATTATCAGTGGCAGAGAGAGGTCAGATAGAGTTGAGAGGCTACTCTGGAGGTTGCTCTTACACAAGCTTTCAGATAGACTTTGCTACCTATCATAACCTGCCAACCCCCAACCAGGACCATCCCAGCCAATCTTAAAGAACACTTGGGGCAATATATAAGATTCCACAAGGGTTACAGGCACTAGAGTAACTTGCCAGAAACCTACAACCTCCAGAGGGTTCACTGGTCCAGATAAGTCCTGAAACCTAGCCCAGCCTCTCTAAAAAAATCAGATAGTTCCACTTCCCTACCCCATATTACTGACAAACCCTTCCAATATCAAAAATTTTGAATTGCCATATCCCAACCCCCTAAAGAAATGTATGGAATGATCAAAGGCGATGGTGGAATTATACATAGAAGATAGGACTTAACAAATGAAAATTAATGCTGATATCTCTTTATCTCTTAATCTTTTAATTAATGCTAAATTAAACTGATATCTCTTTTAGTCTCCAGTACTTTAGAGCATCTAGAATTAAAAACTTAAGATTGTGAAATTGTAACCCATGTCAAACTCTGAAATATGTTCTACAACTAATTGTGGTGCTATGCTTTGAAATTTGTAGCTTTTTGTATATGTTATTGTTCACAAAAAAAGAAGGAAAAAAACTTGATTGTGATGATAAAAATGTATCTAACCCTCTAGTCTCCTATATTCTGGAGCAGCTAGAAGGAAATATATGATAGGATCATATGGTAGCCCATGACAATCTCTGGGATTTGTCCTGTAACCATTTGTTGAGAAGTGCTTTGATGACTTTTGCTTTTTTATTTCTTTGCTTTGTATATATGTTATACTATGCAATAAAAAAAGTTTAAAAGGAAAAAAAGAAAGAAGAAGAGAGAATGCACACATTAAAAGGATAACACAGATGTGCTCAAGGTATAGACATACCTCAAGAGGAGTGGGTTAGCTTGTTATATAGAGAGGTCTTTTCAGTGATTTTCCATCTCAACCTTTGAACACCAAGTTTCTTCTTTGTTCCAGAAGAAGTTAGCTATTGGTGATTGTGGAGTTCTGTTACATAGCCAAAATTTGTCTTTGGGCAAATGTTAAACAATTTTTATGACCCCATACATTCTGTCATTAGCAATGGGTCCACTTTAGGCCCATGCTTTTTTTTTTTTTTTTTAACTTTTTTATTGTATATTATATATACAAAGCAGAGAAAGAAAAACAGTAGTTCTCAAAGCACTCTTCAACAAGTAGTTACAGGACAGATTCTAGAGTGTGTCATGGGCTACTATATCATCATCTCAGATTTCTTCTTTTAGCTGCTCCAAAACATTGGAGGCTAGAAGGAATAAATATTTTTTATCATCACAATGGACTTTTTTTCTTTGTTGTGTGAAAAATAACATATATACAAAAAACAATACCTTTCAAAGCATATTACAACAGTTAGTTGTAGAACAGATTTCAGAGTTTGGTATGGGTTACAATTCCATAATTTTAGGTTTTTACTTCTAACTGTTCTAAGATACTGAAGACTAAAGGAAATATCAATATAATGCTTCAGAAATCATAGTCATTTGTTAATGACTACATTAACAATTCTCTGTATAACTCCACCATCACTTTTGATCTTTCTCCCACTCTTTAGGGGTATTTGGGCTATGCCCATTCTAACTTTTTCATGTTGGAAGGGGCTGTCAATAATATGGGGTAAGGAGATGGATCTAGCTGATGTTCTGGAGAGGCTGGCCCCTCTAGGTTTCAGAACTTTTCTTGTTCAGGGACCCATCTGGAGGTTGTAAGTTTCTGGAAAGTTACCTTAGTGCATGAACATTTGTAGAATCTTGTATATCACCCTAGGTGTTCTTTAGGATTGGCTGGAATGGTTTTGGTTGGGGTTTGGCAAGTTATGATAGGTAGTAATGTCTAACTGAAGCTTGCACAAAAGTGACCTCCAGAGTAGCCTTTTGACTCTACTTGAACTCTCTCAGCCACTGATACCTTATTTGTTACACTTTTTTTCTCCATTTTGGTCAGGAGGGCATTGTTGATCCCATTGCATCAGGTCCAAACTCATCCCTGGGGTTCATCTCCCACATCACCAGGGAGACATTCAACCCCAGATATCATGTCCCACATAGGGGGGAGAGGCCCATGATTTTATAAGCTTTTATGGTTTGGGGAGTCTTGAGGGTTTTGGGAAATTTTTTGTTCCAAGAGGTTGGTAGCTGTGCATTAACTTTTTTAGGGTTGGATAGAAGATCAGGGACCACAGTCTTTATGCCCTATTCTATCCTGATTCAATTCCTTCCTCAAGAGTTGAACACCCTTAATCTTAAGGGGATGCTGAGGGACAAATGTCTGAATCCTGAAATTACTTCCTGCTGTTTTAAAGATGTCAGATCCTACCTGAAAGGCTGTAAAACTCTTTCTCTGTTCCAGTAAGGGTGGAGATAGGCAGGTCCTAGTCCAGAATAGCTTGATATCCATGGGTTAGCATGAGTTTAGAGTGGAATGCATGCAGTCTGTTGGAAACAAATTTAACAAACAGGTTAAATATACATGGACAAAACATTAGAATGAGAATAAAAGGAATTAAAGGACCTAGAAAAGGAAGGATTCAAGTAGGTAGGTTAAATAAATGTGGAAAAGGATTCCAGTTGCTTCCAGCATTGTTTTTAATTCATTGGGATTATTCCTGAATGTTTTCTTTAATTTCACCTGAGTGGTTGACATAAATGCAACAGTTTTCTTGTAAGAAGAGGCAAGATCCCCCTTGTGTTGTGGTAATACATTCAAGGCTCATGTATTCTTTTGGAGCACCTACACTGCCAGGGACTCTATTTGGGTCCAGAGGAGACCTATAGTTCATGCAATGGATTCTGCACTACTTGTGCCCTCTAAAGAGAGGTTGTGGTAGAATTGGTGACTGGTAACAAGTCCACCTACACTGAGTCCAATGGCTGCAAGTGTGGTGCCTAGTAAAAGAGGGATTAGGAGAGGAAATGCATGTTTTGATTGGAGAACAGTGTAAAGGAAGGGAGAGGAACTGGGTTAGAATCTGGTAAAAAGGATAGTTCTGGGTTAGCATAGACTAAAGGGTCCAATTGCTGGGTAAAGCTAGACAGGTATTATTTCCACAGACATGAATAATATTTCCTCAGCTTTGAGGGTAACATCAAAATATAAGGTAGCGGGCATGCCACGGCAGCTCAGCAGGAAGAGTTGTTGCCTGCGCAGGCAGACTTCTCACCTGCCACGCTGGCAACCTGGGTTCATTTCATGGTGCCTGCCTGTGTGGAAAAAAAAAATTTTTTTTTAAATATATAAGGTAGCAAGATGCCAGCAGATTGAAGTAATAAAGCCTGGTGGTCACCCAATCACTTGAGGTTACCCTGCAGGAGTCTTTGCCCTTATCTGCCTCGAGGGCATGAAAGCACATTTTTGAAACTTTTTTGAATGGCAGTTATGGGTGAAAGTAGAGTTGATGGTGCTTCAGGGTGCTCATAAAAAAGAATGCCAGGTGGCTTTCTATTTTGCCTGTCACCCTGGGGTCTGCTTTACAGCACTTTTCCTGTTCAGTAGTAGTTTTTAAGAAAGCTTGTAGTTTTGCCTGATTTGGCAGAATTGGGCTTCATCATGACAGTTAATTAAGGATTGGTTAAATAACTGCTGTTTCATCTAACTTAGCAGTGAGGAAATCGTTGGGGTTGTGTCATGAAGCAGGATTCCCTGCTCAGGGTTTTCCTTGGGTTTGACTTTTGGGGCTCATAGCTTTTACCTCAGGGTCCAAAGTTCATCCATTTGGGTGGATGTAAATTACGAATTTGCATAAATTAGGTGGTATTTCTCTCAAGTATAGACCTTTGGTGGATGTTTTAGTTTGCTAAAGCTGCCCAAATGCAATATACCAAAAACAGATTGGCTTTTATAAAGGGAATTTATTAAGTTAAAAATTACAATTCTAAGGTTGTGAAAATGTCCATGCTAAGACATCAGTGAAAGGTTACCTTCTTAGAGGAAAGGCAGCCAGTATGTGGAACTTGTCCTTGTTCCCAGTTTGTTGCTTTCAGCTTCTGAGTCCAGTGGCTTTCACTCTAAGTATCTGTGGGCCCTCACTTTGCTTCTCTGGGGCAAACTCTGGGTTTCATGTCTTAGCTTAGCATCTCCAAATGTCTGTGTCTTGGTTTCATTCTCTGCAGTCCATGTCAATTCTGAATGCTCTCTCTCTGTGTGTGAACTATTCTATGGACTCCAGTAAACTAATTAAATTGAATGGGCAGGGTTACATCTCCATTGAAACAACCTAATCAAAAGATCCCACCCAAATGACAGGACTGGCCCACAAAATTGGTTTAAGATTAAGAGAACATGGCTTTTCTGGGTATTTAACGGTTGCAAAATAGCACAGTGGGGTTTGACTTGATGCAAAAAGGGAAAATGGTGTTGTGGTCTACTGTTATTTTGGAGTATACAGCACCTTTAATAGGAAGGTGTAGGTTGGTGAGCTTTAAATTGGTTTAAAAGGTAGGAGAGTGCTCCTGGGAAGGAGTCTAGGGAGTCTCATCTATAATGAAACTATTTTGCCTTCTGGATTTTATAGGTCATATCTAATTTTCCTTCTTTTTACCTTTACTCATAGTCTTCCTTTCTACACTCTTCTCCACACCTCTCTCTTCTGTCTTCGTATCTGTCTCTAGTGCTCCCTTTAGTATTTCTTGCAGAGCTGGTCTCTTGGTCACAGATTCTCTCAGTGATTTTTTTGTCTGAAAATGTTTTAATTTCTCCCTCATTTTTAAAGGACAATTTTGCTGGATATAGAATTCTTGGTTGGCAGTTTTTCTCTTTTAATAATTTAAATATATTATCCCACCTCTTCTCGCCTCCATGGTTTCTGCTGAGAGATCTGCGCATAGTCTTATTGGGCTTCCCTTGTATGTGATGGATTGCTTTTCTCTTGCTGCTTTCAAGATCCTCTCTTTCTCCTTGACCTCTGACATTCTGATTATTAAATGTCTTGGAGTATGTCTATTTGGATCTGTGCTCTCTGGGGTATGCTGCACTTCTTGGATCTGTAATTTTAATTCTTTCACAAGAGTTGGGAAATTTTCAGTGATAATTTCCTCCATTAGTTTTTCTCCTCCTTTTCCCTTCTCTTCTCCTTCTGGGACACCCACAACATGTGTATTCATGCGCTTCATATTGTCTTTCAATTCCCTGAGTCCCTGCTCATATTTTTTCATTTTTTTCCTATACTTTCTGTTTCTTGTCGGATTTCAGATGTTCTGTCCTCCAGTTCAGAAATCCTATGTTCTGCCTCTAGAAATCTACCATTGTAGGTTTCCATTGTTTTTTTCATCTCTTCTACTGTGTCTTTCATTCCCATAAGCTCTGTTTTGTTTTTTCAGACTTTCAGTTTCTTCTTTTTATTCTTTCCTTGCCTTCTTTATATCCTCCCTCAATTCATTGATTTGTTTATTGATGAGGTTTTCCATGTCTGTTTGTACATTCTGAATTAATTGTTTCAGCTCCTGTATGTCATTTGAATTGTTGGTTTGTTCCTTTGACTGGGCCATATCTTCAATTTTCCTAGTGTGATTTGTTATTTTTTGCTGGCATCTAGGCATTTAATTACCTTAATTAGTTTATTCTGGGGATTGCTTTCACTTCTTTTATCTAGGGTTTTCTTGCTGGATTAATTTGTTGTCTATCTGTTCTTTGACATTCCGTTCAGCTTTATCTGGACCTTTAACTTAAGTTTTGTTTAACAGAGGAGAATTTTTCAGTTCTTGTTTTCTTGTTTCTTGCCCTGCTTGTGTGGTGCCTTCCCCCCCACACACACACACACTTAAGAGGGTCTACTTAGATATTATAGACCCCAGCCAGATTTTCCCAGATCAAACTGGCCTCCTATCAGGAGGAAAGAGTCACCTGCATTGGTTTTCCCTAAGGGTGAGACCCAGTAGGTTGAAAGACTTTCCTGTGAAGTCTCTGGACTCTGTTTTTCTTATCCTGCCCTGTGTGTGGTGCTTGTCTGATTGCAAGTCCCACCAGCATGAGATGATGCAGTACCTTTAACTTTGGCAGACTCTCCCTGCTGGGGGCGTGGTGGAGACAGAGGAGAGTTTGTAGGCTGTTTTTAATGGCTTGAAATTACCAAGCCCTGGTGTCTGAATTCCTTGATGGAGGGATTCCACCTGGGTGGGGCTTCACCCCTCCCCTGGGGAAGGCACAAGCTCCAGATAATCCCCCAAAAGAGCTCACTTCTGCCTATGCCTGGGGCAGTTGCAGCCTGAAAAGTCCTGCCACTGTATCCAGAGGCAGTCAAGCCTTTGTAGATACACAGCCACAAAAACCTCTGTTTCCTTCTTTTTTTCCCCCCCTTTTTCTGTTAGTCCTGCCCCCTTGGCACTGGGGCAAAAATGAGCAACCTTCACTTTGATCAGGTTCACCTAAGCTGGGGGCCTATTTTTAGTAGTCAGAATTTGTTAATTAGTTCCACAATTGGCGTTTGATTGTGCCCAGTCCCTGCTGCTGGTAAAGTCCTTTCCTTTCCCCTCTGGGAAGTGGCCTGTGGGGGAGGGGCGCTGGCCACCGCAGCTTTGGGAACTCATGGTTCTGGGGGGTGCTTGCAGCTGGTCCAGCTGGTCCAGACTGGGGTACACTGTGTGTCTGGTCACTATCGTGGCTCCGGGAGCTGTTCTGTACTGTTTCTGGTTATTTAGCAGTTGTTCTGGAGGACAAACTGAAGATCTGAAGAGACAGAACTGCCTTGATTGGTGTCATGTGGCAATACTGGAAGTGAGCATTTCTCCTCATCTGATGATATTTTGCACAAATACATTGCTGTTGCCCAGCATCTCCTCCCTAGGTCTTGAATAAGTTTTTGTGTGACTCCTAGGGAAGTGATGTACTTGGTTGGATTTCTGGACCCTACACTAAATACTGGGTTAAAAATGGGCTCCCATACATCATGTCAAAGGGTCCTAGCTGGAGGAGCTCCTTTGGTGCTAAACACAGTCTAAGGAGTGCAAAGGGAAAGTTTGGTACCCACAGCATATGAATTTCTTGACGTAATTTTCCTAATGTTTGTTTTAAGGTTTGGTTGGCTCTTTCTACCTTTCCAGAAGATTGTGGTCTCCAGACACAATGGAGGTGTCAGTGTGTAAAGGCATGCAGAAGAAAGCATCTTTTCAATCAAGAACTGAATACCACATGGTGGAGCCCAGGATTTTATTGAGGAGGGTGTAAGGTTAGGTACAATAGGGTGCAGGGGAATGGCAAATTGGTTTATGGATCTCAGATCTTGTACTAACTGTTAGGACCTGTTTGACTTTTTTTTTTTTTTTTTTTTTACATGGGCAAGCCACGGAAATCGAACCCAGATTTCCAGTACGGCAGGATAGAACTCTGCCACTGCACCACCATCACCCATCCCCTGTTGGCTTTTTAATGGGCAAAATGGGGATAAGACTGGGGTCCACTCGACTTTTTAACCCTGTGAGGAGTGACTCTAGAGTACTTTCAGTCCCAGTTAACACCATACTTATTGCCACAATATTTTCAGCAGTGCTTTCAGGTTCTTGGTTTGGCGGGCAGCCTATTATTTGGATTTGAGCGCCTAATGCCTTTAGTATATCCCTTCTTAGAAGCAGGGTGAGACACTCTGGTATTATTAAAAACTGATAGCTTGAGTTCACCACTGCCCTGCCCTGGTGGTTTCTGCCCCTCATAGCTGTGCTGTCAGAGGAAATGGAAGAAGGCACAAGCCATGGAAGGGAACTGGGATGAGGCAGAGAGATGTGTTGAGATCACTCAGAAGGTCCTGAATACCAGCAACCGTGTGAAGGCCCAGCACTTCTTGCAGAAGGTCCAGAAGCTCTATCTACTGCCTGTGATGATGAAATTAGATATTGAAGGTGGTGTGACGTTGGCTCAGTGGCAGAATTTTTGCCTGCCATGCCAGAGCCTAGGTTCAATTCCTAGTGCCTGCCCATGCAAAAAAAAAAATAGATATTGAGACATCAAAATAGTGGAACTTGTCCACATTTTCACTCTGTGGAGTCAGTGAGTATTTGGTTCACTGAGCTTCCACCAAGGACTGGGCAGCCTCCCCCTGGAACTGCCTCATTTTCTGTTGCTTCTCAGCTCTGCTGCCTTCCACATGTGGGCAGTTGGCAACAAGGAGAAGGAATTGTATTGTATATCTACTATCCAGAACCTCCACCCTTTTGACCCAGTGCTAGATTGAAAGTATTACATACCCCATAAGAGCCATGTTTTAATCCTGATTCAATTTGGGTGGGGGTGGGGGACAGCCGTATCTATTAATCCTGAGTCAATACTGTAGGTTGAAAGCCTTTGATTAGATTATATCCAAGGAGATATGACACGCCCAATTGTGGGTGTGACCTTTTGAGTCAATGGAGATGTGACTCCACCCATTCTGTATGGGTGTTTACTTAAGTCTTAAAAGGGGAAATTTTTTGGAGAAATCCCAAAAATGACAGAGCCAACAGAAATTTCAGAGCAGAGCTGACATAGATGCTAACAGTTGGAGAACAGAGACACAGATATTTGGAGATCTTAGAGCCTAGCAGATGTTACCATGAAATAGAAGTAAAGTGACAAAGCTTCACAGGAACAGGCTGAAAGCAATCGAGCCCAGGAACAAGGGACCAGCAGATGCCAGCCACGTGACATCTCAGCTGACAGAGGTGTTGCAGATGCATTGGCCTTCCTTGAATTTAGGTATCTTTTCATGGATGCCTTAGTTTGGACATTTTTATAGGCTTACAACTGCAAATTTGTAACTTATTAAATTCCCCTTTTAAAAAGTCATTCTAGTTCTGGTATGTCGCATTCCAGCAGCTTGCAAACTAAAACAGATCCCTGTGCTAATAAGGGTGATGACCTGCTCCCTGCTGGAACTGAGGACTATATCCACATAAGAATATAATAGAGAAAAGGCAGAAAGACCCTTACCACTATCCAAGAGATCTTTGATGATTAATATAAAAAGAAACTAGTGAAAACATTTAAGAAGAAATTTGCCTGCAATGTAATTGAGCATCCAGAATATTAACAGCAAGCAAGAACATGCCAGTTCCTTGTAGAGAATGGACTGGCAATGGGCAACCAGCTGAAGGTTCATGGGTTTTAATTGCTTGTGGGTCACTGAAGCTTCAATGAGAATTTCCTTACAATAAGTAGAAAAGTTCCCCTCTGTCCCTTGTCACGAGTATCAAAACTTCATAGCTTGTATAATATAATCATATGGGGTCCACTTTTAACTTGGATTAGTATAACACCTTCATGCAATAAACTGAAAAGAGCCATGCTCTGTAGTCTTGAAGTCTCTCATTTAAGCAGAATTCAAGCAGTAACACAGCAATAACCTGATGTTTCAGCCATGCCCTAAGCTCCAAGATACCTACAGCTGTGTTTGGCTAGAAAGAATTCCCTGCCCTGAGACAATGTCACCACCTGAGCAGCCCTTGATGGATCTGAGAAAATATGGAGTAAGGCAGCCACAGCAGCAGTATCATGAGAAGGGAGACTTTTAGTAGCAAAGGAAAGATCCTCTGGTGTATTGACACTGACCAGGCAGGAAGAACTTAGAGAGACCACCCTTCCTCTAGGGAGGTGATAGCACATCTGCCTTGCACCAAGGTCTTTGTTTTGTTTTGACTAGACATGTTATGCTAGTTAAGGTTTGTCCAAATGGAGAGCTAACAGAATGTGGGGTCAACCTGTCAGAGTTAAGCTTTTGACAAGGGAACAAATTTGAAACTGATGTATTGGTCATGTAACTAGCTGTAGAGCTTGTATTGTTTTTATTTTTTTATTGTAAAACATAACATATATACAAATCAAAGAAAGAAAACAATAATTTTCAAAGCATACTTCAACAAACAGCTACAGAAAAGAACCCAGAGTTTGTCCTGGGCTACTATTCCATCATCTCAGACTTTCCTTCTAGTTGCTGCAAAATACTAGAGGTTAGAAGGACTATTAATGTAGTGATTCAGCAGGCATACTCATTTGTTAAATCTCATTTTCTCTGTTATACCCCCTCCCTCTTCTTTAATCCCTCTCCCACTCTATAGGGATCCTTGGAGAATGACTGATACCATTCTTTCATGCTGAGAAGGGGTTTTGACACTGAAGGACAGGGAAACAGCTGCCCAATGCCATTGAAGAAAAACTGCTTGGGGTCCCCTCCCCCCCCACTTCAGTTTTACTGTTTATGTAACATATTTAAACTCTTATTTAAGTAAAACTTGTCAGAAAAAATAACTGATGGCTTAAAAGAATGCTACCAATTCAGCAAGAGAGGTGGGGTGAAGGCTTGAACCTGAGACTTCACATCTTCTCCCACTATGGAACAGGCTTTAGATGAGAGAGGGCCAGAGTTACCAGACAAAGACCATGGATTCTTTTGCCCGATGCACTCAATACTTGAGTCTCAATGTCCTGAGACACTGGGGTTTCAAAGAGTGAAAGAGTTTATTACTAGGCATGTAGAAGGACAGCAGATGGCATAGCAGCCAAAAATCTCTCTCCCTAAACAGTAGTAATTCTGATAGCTTTATTAGAGGAAAAGATGAGCAAGGTTTAGAACAGTGAGCAGAGTGGCTCCAGATAATGTAGAGGTGATCTAATTGAGTATACACAGATTGATTACATGTGTAGTCACAGAACATTATGTAAAAAAAGTAGTGGAATAAGGTATAGGTGACTTGTAGGTTAAAATCTAAGCTACTGCGCATGTCAGGCAGACCCACTTTGGTTAGATCCAGTCTCCATTATCAAAATAACAGTCATAGGGGCAGAAGATAGGGCTATATGATCATTATCAGAAATCAAGGCAGTTGGATTACAATTCAGAAATTTCAGGTATTTCCCTCTGTCTACTCCAATATACAAGACAGCAAAATAGGAATATTTATATAATAATTCTATAATAAAAATTATCCCTTAAATCCAAATTTCTTGATTACAGAGTGAGAGATTAAGATAGAACATGTGGTTTCTGTATCAATTTGAAAATTAATGGTCTTACCTGTCACATCAAGATACACCCAGGGCTTGATGAGATTGATATTCTTCAGTGAGATCCAGGGAGCCATTGGCCCTGGGCCCCTTAAGTCCAGTTCAGGGGTGGTCAGCAGGACCTTTAGAGAGAGTTTGCTCCCTTTTGGGGCTTGATGCAGTCTCAGGCCCACTGTCCTGTCTTCCTGAATCAAGAACAGGACCCTGGGGTCTATCTCCATCCCTGAGGCTCCTTTCATCCTTGGGAGCACTCCCACCTCCAGTGCCCCAACTCTGCACATCAGTGAGAGGTTCCTGGTGACTTCTTTCCTGAGTGGCACTGAGGTAGCTGCTTACCTTTCATAGCCAAAGCTGCAAGCCACGTCTAATTCCAGTCTTTCTTTGTTTTCTCCTCCTCTGCAGTCCTGTTTCAGTACTTAAAGACAGAAAAGGCAGTACTCATAAGGTCATTGATAGGTGTTTGGAGCCCTGAGGACATTTTGCAGTTTTCTCCTCATGTCTGAAACTGGCCCATAAAGTAGGTTTTTACATGATTTGTCCTTCTTCGGAGTCTGGATTTATACTGGTGTATTTTTTCATAACCTCCACTAGTCTCCCCTGAAACAAAGCAGGCTTTTTCTTGTCTTTCCAAGTTATGCACTGTAGCATGTTGTAATTTACAGACTTCCATCCTCCCCAGGCAAGGGCAGAGGTGGTGGATATTTAAAGACACAGCACCTCCTCAGGGCTGTGGGGGACAGTTAACTAAAGGGATGCATTTGCTGGGCAAGCCAGAAAAGTTCAGTTTTGGGAAGCCATCGAAGGCTTCCCTGCTGCTTCCAGATCCCCTCACCTGGGTGCTTTGGAGATGGTCTGTACCCCATTCATGGCTCCCTGCCCCATTTTGGCTAGGGAAGTTTAACATGGGAAAGTCCTCTCCAGGGTGACCCTCCTTCCAGAATTTATGTCTTACACTGTCTTACAAAAGCAGTGTAAGACAATGCAAGAATGTAAAAATCTGTGAAGGTAGATGAGTCTAGGACAAAGACCCCTGCCAGTATCAAATACCCAAGAAAGGGAGGTGTGTCTTTTAGGAAACAGGAGACAACCAAAACTCATATAAACAGGGCAACACTAAAGCAACTAACAAACAAAAGCCCAGGACAAGATAGAGACCCAGAAAGACAGGAAAAACCCTGCATACTGCATTTGTTTTGGTAAGACTTTCCAGAAAGGAGCACTAAAACTTAAGAAAACCTCTGTCTTGGAACTAGCAGAGGAAACAATCAGGGAACTTGAAGACAAGACACTTGAAATGAGTCAGGCTGAGGACCAGAAAGAAAAAAGAAATATTAAAAGTGAAAATAGCCTCAGACAGCTTTGGGACACCACAACACACGCTAATATATGCATATGGTGGTCCCAGAAGAAGAAGAAAGAGAGAAAAGGTCAGAAACTATAGTCAAAGAAATAATGAAGGAGAGCTTCCAAACTTAGTAAAAGATGTGAATATGCCCATTCAAGAATCCCAGAGAAGACAAGAAAAGATAAACATGAAGAAAATACACCCTGTCATATATTGATTGCACTATCAAATGAAAAAGACAAGGAGAGTTCTGAAAGCTGCAAAGGAAAAGCAATGTGACAAGTACAAGGTAGCCCTAATTCAACAGAGTTCCAATTTCTCAGCAGAAACATAGAGGAAAAATGATCATGGTGATGAATGCACAAGTACACAATGATTCTGTGAACCATTGATTGTATACTTTTGATGGACTCTTTCGTGTGTGAATATTTTTCAATAAAATTACACTTTAAAAAAGAAACCGTGGAGGCAAGAAGGCAGTGCATTGAAATACCTAAAGTGCTGAAAGAAAACAACTTCCACCCAATAATTTTATATCCAGAAGACTGTCTTTCAAAATGAGGGAGTGACTCCCTCTAAAGCCAACTTAGCAGGTGAACTCATTACCCTCCCCACCCCCCATGTGGGACATGACTCCCCAGGGTGTAAGTCTCCCTAGTAATGTGGGACAGAACTCCTGGGATGAATCAGGATCCAGCATCATGGGATTGGGAAAGACTTCTTGACAAAAAGGGGGAAGACAGAAGTGAGACAAAATAAAGTTTCAGTGGCTGAGAAATTTCTAGCAGAGTCAAGAGGATATCCTGAAAGTTATTCTTATGCATTATACACATATCTTTTTTTTTTTTACGTACATAGTCCAGGAATCAAACCTGGGTCTCCCACTTGGAAAGTGAGCATTCTACCACTGAGCCACCCATGCACCCTAGATATCCCTTTTTAATTTACGGTGTATCGTTGTGGCTGAAAGGAAGTACCTGAAACTGTTGAGCTGTGTTCCAATAGCCTTGATTCTTGAAGATGACATATAATGATATAACTTTTACAATGTGACTATGGATTATGAAAACTTTTTGTCTGATGTTCCTTTTATCCAAGGTATAGATAGATGAGTAAAAGAATATGGGTTAAATAAATAAATAATGGGAGGGATAAGGGGTAAAATAATATGGGTAGATTGAAATACTAGTGGTCAGTAAGAGGGAGGAGTAAGGGGGATGGTATGTATAAGTTTTTTCCTTTTTATTTCTTTTTCTGGAGTGATGCAAATGTTCTAAAAAATATCACAGTGATGAATACACAACTATGTGATGATATTGTGAGTCATTGATTGTACACCATGTATGGACTGTGTGTTAATATTTGCCAATAAAAATATTTTTAAAAAATGAGGAAGTGGGAAGTTCCAGGAAAATGGTGGAGTAGGGTAGGCTGGATTCATCCCTGCTCTATCAGATAAGATAGGCAACAGGGAAAAATTGACCTGGACTGTAGTCCTACGGGTGGGGGGCAGGTATTAGCTAGGGTTCTCTTGATAAACAGAATCAGCAGGAGATATCTATAAATACAAAATTTATAAAAGTGTCTCACACAATCATGCAGATGTGAGTCCAAGGACAGGCCATGAACTGGCAGCTCCAATGAAGGTCCTCAATGAACTCTCAGGAGAGGCTGGCTGGCTGAAGCAGGAAGAGTGATTGTCTCTTCTAAATCCTCTTTAAAAGCCTTCTGGTGATTAGATTGTGTCATTCATTGCAGAAGACACTCCCCTTAGCTGATTGCAAATGCAATCAGCTGTGGATGCAGCCAACACAGCCATGGTTTAATCCATGAAATGTCCTCACAGCCAATAGACAGGCCAGTGCTTGCCCGACCAGACAACCAGGCACCACCACCTGGCCAAGATGACACATGAATCAGACCATTACAGGGGGTGAGTGATCAAAGAGGGTCTTCAATATTTCATAAGGAGGAGAGAGGTAGGGAGTTTGGAACATGGTCAGATTGGCCATGACCCCCACTGGGAGTCGACAGTGGCATGCAGGTAAATGTGGATCTGATGAAACTGGCCATCCAGAATGTTCTTGAAGCCAGCAGCACCTATGGGGAGACATGAGGTGTGCCTCTCCATCCAATGCAAAAAGCTTCACCTTTAGGTGCTAAGAGAAGTCACCTGGCTGGGTGCCATAAATAGTGTCCTGCTGAGAGCAGTGAGCAGTGGATTCACCCCAGTACCAGGCACTGCAGATTGGCTGCTCCCCTATGCACTTTGATCAGCTCCCCCACCTTGGCCATCACACGCCAGGATCAGTCCCCTAGCCATGTGTTCTAGTTTGCTAGCTTCTGGAATGCAACACACCAGAGACAGATTGGCTTTTAATAAAAGGGGATTTATTTCATTAGTTCTTCAGAGGAAAGACAGGTAACTTTCAACTGAGGTTCTTTCTTACATGGGAAGGCACAGGCTGATCTCTGCTGACCTTCTCTCCAGGCCTGTGGGTTCCAACAACTTTCCCCAGGGTGATTTTTCTGCATCTCCAAAGGTCTGGGCTGAGCTGTGAGTGCTGAGATGAAGTATGCTGAGCTGCTTGGGTTGTGTTATGTTGAGCTCTCTCATTTAAGCACCAGCCAATTAAAATCAAACATCAGCCATAAGACAGAATAAATGTATGAAGTATGTAACAACATGGATGGACCTTAAGGACATTATGCTGAGTGAGATTAGCCAGAAACAAAAGGACAAATACTGTATGGTCTCACTGATATGAACTGACATTAGTGAATAGACTTGGAGAATGTCATTAGTAACAGAGACGATCAGGATGTAGAAATAGGGTAAGATACAGAAATTGGAGCTGAAGGGATACAGATTGTGCAACAGGACTGAATGTAAAAACTCAAATGGGCAGCACAATACTACCTAACTGTAATACAATTATGTTAAAACTGAATGAAGCTGAATGTGAGAATGATGGAGGAGGGCTGGGGGCACAAATGAAATCAGAAAGAAAAATAGATGATAAAGACTGAGATAATATGATCTAGGAATGCTTAGAATGTATAATGATAGTGACTGTACAAATTTAAAAATGTTTTTGCATGAGGAAGAACAAAGGAATATCGTTACTGCAGGGTGCTGAAAATAGATGGTAATTAATATTTTAAAAATTTACCTTATGTGTGAGACTAAAGCCAAAAAATGCTTATTTGGTACAAAATTTATATTTTGACTAGTGCATTTCCTAATATAACTTATGTAGACAGCTTAATTGAACACCATAAGTACACGGACCTTGAGTAGGACATGAAATTTTGTTGGTTTGTCCAGAGTGATGCCCTGATAAATCCCAGAGTGATTTGAACAGTGAATAAAAAAGTATTTGCAAAATCCCCTTTGGAGAATGATGAGAAAGGGGGAAAATTCAACTTTCCCAAGTTGAGTTCTTGATATTCTCACAAGCAATGTGGACAACCAAAGCTATAGGCTGAGCACCCAATCTTGGGGTTTGTTCATATGAAACTTAAACCCAAAAAGTATAGGCCAAGCCTACTTAAAATTAGACCTAAGAGTCACTCCCAAGAGAACCTCCTTTGTTGCTCAGATGTGGCCTCTCTCTCCAGCCAATACAACAAGCAAACTCACCACCTTCACCCTGTCTATGTGGCACATGACTCCCAGGGGTGTGGACCTTACTGGCAATGTGGGACAGAAATCCTGGAGTGAGCTGGGACTCAGCACCAAGGGATTGAGAAAGACCCCAGAATGAGTTGAGACTCAGAATCAGAGGATTGAGAAAACCTTCTCAACCAAAAGGGGAAAGAGTGAAGTAAGACAAAATGAAGTGTTAATGGCTGAGAGATTCCAAACAGAGTCGAGAGGTTATCCTGGAGGTGACTCTTACGCATTAAATAGATACCACCTTGTTAGTCAAGATATAGTGGAGAGGCTGGAGGGAACTGCCTGAAAATGTAGAGCTGTGTTCCAGTAGCCATGTTTCTTGAAGAGGATTGTATAGTGATATAGCTTTCACAATGTGACTGTGTGATTATGAAAACCTTGCGTCTGATGCTCCATTTATCTACTTTATCAACAGATGTAAAACATATGGAATAAAGATGAATAATAGGGAGAACAAACTTTAAAATAAATATAGAGTGAAATGTTGGTGACAAGTGGGGGGGGTGTGGGGTATGGTATGTATGAATTTTTTTGTCTGTTTTCTTTTTATTTCTTTTTCTGAATAGATGCAAATGTTCCAAGAAATGATTATGATGATGAATATGCAACTATGTGATGATATTGTGAATTACTGATTATATGTCTAAAACGGAATGATCAAAAGTTATGAATGTTTGCATTTGTTTGATTTTTTTTGGTATTATAAAAAAATTTAAAAATTAATTTGAAAAAATCAAACATCATTCATTACAGCAGACACCTCTTAGCTGACTGCAGATGTAATGAGCAACAGATGAGGCTCACGTACCATTGGCTCATGTCCACAGCAACAGAACTAGGTACCTTCACCTGGCCAAATTGACAACTGAATCTAATTACCACACCATGTACACCATCTTCACAGCACGCCACTGCAGTCGGAGGTGGGGGTGGCAGAGGTACTTCAGGAGTGCCATCTGCTGGGAAGAAGCGGTAAATGCAGTCTGGCAAACTCCCCATCTGCTCAGTTTTTATAATTATGTTTTCTATATTTTTATTATTGTTATTTTAATTTTTATTTATATATTTATATTTTTATTTATGTCCTTTTTTATTTTAAATTTGTTTCCCTTCTGTGGGCAACAGTCTGAGTTCATTCCCAACATATCTTGAGGTGTCTCCTTCTGACTTTGGAGCTTACTACTGCTGAGGTTTGCTTTTTTTACCCTTTTAAAATTTTATTATCATCATTATAATTATTATTATTTTGGGGGGTGTCTGGGCCAAGAATCAAACCCGGGTGTTCTGCCACTGAACTATCCATACACTCCTGCCTAGCTTTTAATAGAACCTCAAGTAGAATTATACTGCCTCAAATGAGACCTGGGCCTTGATTTGACAGGGAATTACTGACAAACCAAGTGCAAAAGGGAATCTTTAATGCAAAACCGAGGAAATACAAAACTTCAGATGAATGAAGGAAACCAGCTTGCAGAATAACCTTAAGATAATAAAATGCCTTGAACACAGCAGTAAATCACAAAGTACATGAAGATCCATGCAGAAATGGCCCAGCCAAATGACCAAATCAAAACACCAGAGGGTACATAAAATACAGATTAACAACTCAAAGATATTTATAAAGAAATAAAGGATATCAGGAAGATACTAGAAGAGCATAAAGAAGAATACAAAATATTAAATAGAGAAATGGCAGATCTCACAGAGATGAAAGATACAGTAGACAGAATTAGAAATATACTATAGACACATGATAGCAGATTTGAAGAGGCAGAAGGAAGAATAAGTGAACTAGAAGACAGAACATTTGAACTACAGTGCACAAAAAAACAAATGGCAAGAAAGATGGATAAAATGGAACTGGATCTTAGGGAAATGATGGACAACAAAAGGCACACAAATATAAGAATCATTGTTGTCCCAGAAGGAGAAAAGAAGAGTAAAGGGCTGGAAAAATTAGTTGAGGATGTAATCATAGAAAATTTCCAACCCTTATGAAAGAGACAAAAATGAAACCAAAGAGGCCCAATGGACCCCCAATAGAATAAACCCAAATAGGCCTACTCCAAGGCATATATTAATCAAAATATCAAATGTTGAAGAGAAGTAGAAATTCCTGAAAACAGCACAGAAAAAAGTGATATACTACATACAAGGGAAAACACATAAGACTGATTTTGGACTACTCAATAGGCACCAAGGAGGCAAGAAGGCCATGGTATGATATATTTAACATCCTGAATGCTTCCAGCCAAAAATTCTTTATCTGCCAAGTTATTCTTCAAAATTGAGGGAGAGATTAAAATCTTCAAAGACTAACAAAGACTGAAAGAACGAATCAACAAGAGGCCTGCACTTCAGTCCCATCAGCGGGAAAAAAAAAAGACAAGGGAGGCAGGTTTGGAGGAGGGCACAAAATTGAAGAGTACCAGTAACAGTAATTTAAAGGATAAAAAGAGAGAGAGGGAAAAGAATATATAAACCTGACAAATAAAGACTAAAGGATAAGATAGTAGATTCAAAAACTGCTTTTAGTAATAACTTTGAATGTTAATAGACTAAACTCACCAATTAAAAGACACAGATTGGCAGAATGGCTTTTAAAAAGCTGAAAGAATGAAAGAGGAATCCTACCATATACCTTTTACAGGAGTTAATTCAAAATGGACTAAAGACCTAAATATAAGAGCCAGTACCATAAAAATTCTAGAAGAAAGTATAGGGAAACATCTTCAAGATCTAGAAATAGGAGGTAGGTTCTTAAACTTTACTCCTAAAGCACAAGCTATGAAAGAAAAAAAAAGATAAATGGCAACTCCTTAAGATCATGAGCTTCTGTGCCTCAAAGATGCTTTTTCAAAAAGATCTTTGTCAAAAAGATGAAGAGGCCACCAACTCAATGGGAGAAAATATTTGGAAACGACATATTTTGTTGCTCAGATGTTGCCTCTAAGCCCAACTTTGCAAGGAAAATCAATATCGTCCCACCTTCATGGGACTTGACATTCAGGGATAAAAGTCTTCCTAACAACATGTGGCATGACTCTTGGGGAGGAGTCTGACCCTGAAACTGTGGGATTGGCATCTTCTTGACCAAAAGGGGGGAAAGAAATGTAATAAAATAAGGCATCAGTGGCTGAGAGATCAAATAGAATCAAAAGGCTATTCTGGAGGTCACTTTTATGCAAGCTTCAGTTAGATAGGGCTGATTGCCATGGTTTGCTAAACCCCAACCAACATCTCTCCTGCTAACTCTAAACCCCAACCAACATCTCTCCTGCTAACTCTTAGGAACACCTAGGGCTCAACCTGAGACCCTATAAAGTTTCATGCATTGTTTGCTTTCCTGGTACCTGTACTTTTCTGAGGGTTCCTAGGCCAGATAAATCCTGAAACCCAGAAGGACAAGCATCTCCAAGATCATCAACTGATTACATCCTCTATCATTTAGTTTTCACACCCCCTTCTCAACGTGAAGTCAGAAAGGGCATTGTCTGAAGATCCCTATTAATTGGGAGAAGGATTAAAAGAGAAGGAGTTATAACAAAGAAAATAGGATATAGCAAATGAGTGTGACTACTTAATCACTGTATTGATATTTCTTCTAGCCTCCAGTGTTTTGGAGCAGCTAGAAGGAAAAATCTGAAACAGTGGAATGGTAACCCATAACAAACTCTGAAATCTGTTATGTAACTACTTGTTGGAGTGCATTTTGAAAATTATGCTTTTTCTTTCTTTTCTTTTTATATATGCTATATTTCACAATAAAAAAAATTTTTTTAATTGGGGAAGAGAGTAAGACATTCTCATATAAACAAAAGCTGAGGGAGTTTATCACCACTAGACCAGACCTAAAAGATGCTAAAGAGAGCTGAGCTCTTCAGACTGAAAGGGTAGGACATTAGATAGTGGTTCAAAGCAGCATAAATAAAGACCTGTGGTAAAAGTAACAAATTTGGGTAATTGCAAATACCAGTATTATTATTGTATTGTATTGTTCAGTATATAACTCCACTACTCACTTCTTACAGGTGCTAAAATGGAAATGCATTAAAAGAAATGATAAATCTATGTTTTTGGAAATACAATGTACAAAATTATAAGTGGTAACAAGTACAAAAAATTATGGGGATCAGAGATATAGGATAATTGTATATACATGCCATTTAATTTAAGTTGTTATCAAATCAAATATGACATATATTTAAGATATTAAATTTTAACCCCATGATATAACCACAAGGGAAATAGATGTAAAATATCCAGATAGACATGATAATGCACTCACTATAGTATGAAAAGAAAATAAATATATTTTATTTTAGAGAGGGCTCTAGTAGAAGTGAGGGACAAAAAAGAAATAAGACTTACAAAGGCTAAATAGCAAAATGGCAGAAGAAAGTCCTATATTATCAGTAGTGACCTTAAATGTGTTCTAGCTTGCTAGCTGCCAGAATGCAACACACCAGAGATGGACTGGCTTTTAATAAAAGGGGATTTATTTTGTTAGTTCTTCAGAGGAAAGGCAGCTAACTTTCCACTGAGGTTCTTTCTTACATGGAACGCATAGGATGGTCTCTGCTGGTCTTCTCTCCAGGCCCCTGGGTTCCAACAACTTTCCCCAGGGTGACTTCTTTCTGCATCTCCAAAGGCCTGGGCTGAGCTGCAAGTGCTGAGATGAGGAATGCGAGCTGCTAGGCAGTGCTACATTGTGCTCTCTCATTTAAGCATCAGACAATTAAGTCAAACATTGCAACAGACACGCCTCCTAGCTGACTGCTAGGATGTAATTAGCAACAGATGAGGTTCACGTACCATTGGCTTATGTCTGCAGCAACAAGACTAGGTATGCTCATCTGGCCAAGTTGACAACAGAATCTAAACTAACACAAAATGTGAACGGATTAAACTCTCCAATAAAAGCCAGAAATAAGAAGAATGGGGAAAAAAGCATGACCCAACTATATTATATCTTCAAAAGACTCACATTAGAGTCAAAGATACAAGTAGGTTGAAAGTAAAGGATGGAAAAATATACACCATGCAATCAGTAGCCAAAAGAGAGCTGGTGAGGCTATACCAATATTGGATAAAATAAAGTTTAAGACAAAAATGGGTACAAGGTACAAAGATAGTAATTATATACTGATAAAGGGGACAATGTAATAAGAAGTTATAACAAATGTAAATATATATGCTCTAACAACAGAGCCCCAAAATAAATGAAGCAAATGCTGACAGATTTGAAGGGAGAAATTGGTGGTTCTACATTAATAGTAGGAGACTTTAACATGCCACTCTCAATAATAGATAGTATATTGAGTCAGAAGATCAATAAGAAAGTACAGGACTTGAAGATATATTAAACCAACTAGACCTAATAGACATATAGAGAATACCACAACCAATGAAAACAGAATACACATTCTTCTTGAGTGCACATGGATCATTATCCAGGATAGACCATATGTTGGGTCATAAAACAAGTCTCAAAAAATTAAAAAGTATTAAAATCATATAATATATAGTCTACAACCAAACAGAACTTGAAGCTAGAAATCAATAACAGAGAGAGAAGTTGAAAATTCAAAAATATGTAGAAATAAAATAACACTCTTACACAACAAATGGGTTAAAGAGGAAATCAGAAGGGAAATTAGGAAATATCTTGAGGCAAATGAAAATGAAAATACAAGGCACCAAACATGGGGTGCAGCAAAGGCAGTGCTAAGAGGAAAATTTATAGCTCTAATTGCTTACATTAGTGAAGAAGAAAGTCTTCAAATCAGAGCTCTAACTTCAAAACTGGAAGAACTAGAGGAGCAAAATAAACCCAAAATGAGTGGAAGGAAGGAAATAACAAAGATTAGAGGAGGGATAAATTAAATAGAAAACAACAAGAAAATAAAAGCAAAAGTTGGCTTTTTGAAAAGATCAATAAAATTGGCAAACCTTTAGCTAGACTGACAAAGAACAAAAGAGAGAGTATACAAATAAATTAGAAATGAAAAGGGGGATATAACTATAACTACCAACCCCACTGAAATATGAAGGACTATAAGAGGATATGATGAACAACCATAAGCCAATAAGTTAAATAACTTAGATGAAATGGGCAAAGTCTTAGAAACACACAAGTTACCTACATTGACACAAAAAGAAATAGAAGATCACAACAAACCTCTTACTTGTGAAGAGACTGAAGCAATCATCGAAAACCTCCTAACAGAGAAAAGTCCAGGACCAGTTGGCTTCACAAGGGCATTCTACCAAACATCTCAAGAAGACTTAACTCCAATTCTCCTCGAAATATTCCAAAAAATTAAAGAGAATGGAACACTCTCTAACACATTCTATGAGGCCAACATCACCCTCAGACCAAAGCAGCATAAAGATATCACAAGAAAATTACAGACCAATATCTCTTATGGAGATAGATGCAAAAATCTTCAACAAAACACTAGCACACTGAATCCTACAGCAATTAGCAGAATTATACACCATGATCAAGTGGTATTTATTCCTGATATGCAAAGGTGCTTTGACAAAAGAAAATCAATTAATGTAACACATCACATTAACAAAATGAGAGAAAAAGACACATGATCATCTCAACTGATGCATAAAAAGCATTTGGCAAAATACAGCCCCTTTACTTGGTAAAAATTCTTAGAACACTAGGAATCAAAGGAAACTTCCTACACAGCTAACATACTACTTAATGGTGAAAGACAGATAGTTTTCCCTCTAAGATCTGGAACATGACAAGGTTGTCCACTGTCACCACTGTTATTCTGGAAGTTCTTGCGAGAGCAATTAGGTTAAAAAAAAATTCACAATGCATCCAAATTGAAAGAAGGAGGTAAAACTTTCCCTACTTGTACATGATATGATCCTATAAACAGAAAATCTTGAAAAATCCACAACAAAGCTCCTAGAGCTAATAAATGAATTCAGCAAAGTGGCAAGGTACAAGATCAATATGCCAAATCAGTAGTGTTTCAGTACACAACTAATGAATCATTAGAAGAAGAAATCAAGAAATGGTCTAGTCACAAAAGCAACAAAAGAATCAAATACCTAGGAATAAATCTAACCAAGGATATAATGACTTGTACACAAAAAACCACTAAACATTGCTAAAAGTAATTCAAGACTTATGGAAAGAGGAAGGAAACTCTATGTTCTTGGATTAGATGACTATCATTACAATCCGACCTGTAGCAATTTATGAATTCAATGCAATCCCAATGAAAATTCCAAAAACCTTCTTTGCAAAAATAGAAAAACCAATCATCAAATTTATATGGGAGGGTAAGGGGCCCAGAATAGCTAAAGTCATCTTGAAAAAGAAGAATTTTGTTGGAGGACTTACACTTCTTGACCTTAAAAAGCCACAGTATTCAAAGCAGCATGGTACTGGCACAAGGTCAGACATATATGCCAATGGAATAAAATTGAGAACTCAGAAATCTACTCTCATATTTATGGCCAACTGATTTTTCTCAATTGAGAAAGAATGACATCGTCAACAGATGATGCTGGGAAAACTGAATCTACATTTGCAAAGAAAAAGTAGGAAAACTCCTACCTCACACCTTATACAAAAATCAACTCAAAATGTGTTAAAGAACTTAAGAACTAGAACTATCAACCTCCTAGAAGAACATATAGGGAAGCATCTTCTAGACCTTGTGTTAGGCAATGATTTCTTAGACTTTACAGCAAAAGCGCAAGCAACAAAAGAAAAAGTAGATAAATGAGATCTCATCAAAATGAAAAACTTGTGTTCCTCAAAAGACTTTAACATGAAAGTAAAATGACAACATATTCAATGGGAGAAAATATTTGGAAACCACTTATCTGATAAAGGATTAATATCCAGAATATATATATATACACATATATATCCTTCAATGTGAGAAAAAGACAAAACAATATTAAAAATGGGCAAAAGACTTGAACAGAAATCTCTCCAAAGAAGAAAGACAAATGGCCAGAAAGCACATGAAAAGATGCTTAACATCATTAGCCATCAGGGAAATGCAAATCAAAACCAGGATGAGATACCATGTCACACCAATTAGAATGACTGTTGTTAAAAAAATGGAAAATAACAAGTGCTGGAGAGGATATGGAGAAACAGAAACACTTATTCATTGCTGGTTGGAATGTAAAATGGTGCCCCCATTGTAGAAGACTGTTCTGCAGTTCTTCAGAAAGTAAGTTTAGAACTATCATATGACCCAGCAACCCCATTACTAATTATCTACCCAAAAGAATTAAAGCAGAAACTCAAACAGATACCTGCATACTGATGCTCATAGTAGCATTATTCACAACTGCCATAGGATGGAAGCAATCCAAGTATCCATGAGCCAATGAATGTATAAACAAAATGTAATATATACATACAACGGCTGACAATTATTCAGCCATAAAAAGGAATGAAGTCCTGATACATGCGACAACATGGATTATCCTTGAGAACATCATGTTGAATGAAATAAACCAGACACAAAAGGGCAAACATTGAATGATCTCACTGACATGAAATAATTAGAGTAAGTCAACTCATAGAGTCAGAATCTGGAATATAGGTTATTAGGGGATGGAGTGGGGATACAGAATGTGATGTTAAGGCTTAGAAAGTACAAGGTTCCTATTCAGAATGATGGAAATGTTTTGGTAATGGATGGTGGTGATAGTAGCACAACGTTGTGAACCCAATTAACAGTATTATATATATATATGATTAAAAGGAGAAATACTAGTGCATTGGTTTGTTGTATACTGGAATGCAATATACAAGAAATGGTTGGTATTTATAATGGGAATTTATTAAGTTGCAAGTTTACAGTTCTAAAGCTGTAAAAATATCCAAACTAAGCCATCGAGATAAAGATACCTTGACTCAAGAAAGGCCAGTGGGTCCGGAACCACTAGGATGGCACATGGCTGGCATCTGCTGGGTTCTTTGGCTTCTGGGTTCATACAGTTTCCCTGGGGGCCTTTACTTTCTGCACCTCCAAATGTCTGGGCTTAATGTTGACTCTGTCCCTTTTGTAGCTTCTGAACTCTATCCAAAGTATTTCCCCTTTTAAAGGACTCCAATAAACTAATCAAGACACAATTGGAATGGGTGGAGTCACAGCTCCATCTCATCAAAAGGTCATATCCACAGTTGAGTGGATTATGTCTTCGTGGAAACAACCTAATGAAAGATACCCATCCTACAATATTGAATCAGCATTAAAGGACATGGTTTTTCTACACGACAATTTCTAATCAACATAGCTAATTGTATAAATGATAACAGAAGAAAAAAAAATTTTTAAATATCCATGAAACTACTACACAAACAGCGAACCCTAAGTTAAACCATGGACTTTAATAATACAATTTAAAAAATGTGCTATCATCAATTGCAACAAATGTTCCACATTAGTGCAATGTTCGTGTTTGTGTGGTAAATGGGAATCCTGTATTTTTTATTTTATGCATGTTTGTTCTAAATTGTTGTAAATCCACACCTTCTCTAATAGTTTTTTTTAAGAAAAGAATTGAAGTGTTCAGACATGCTATGACATGGATGAATCTTGAAAACATCATGTTGAGTGAAATAAGTCAGACCCAAGAGAACAGATATAGTAAGATTCCACTTATATTAAATAATTGGATCATTCAAATTCAGAGACAGAAAGTGAAGCATTGGTTACTGTGGTAGTTAGGTTCAGGTGTCAACTTGGCAAGGTGAAGGTGCCTAGTTCTATTACTGTGGACATGAGTCAATGGCATGTGAACCTCATCTGTTGCTGATGACATCTGCAGTTGGCTAGGAGGCATGCCTGCTGCAATGAATGATGTTTGATTTAATTGGCTGGTGCTTAAATAAGAGAGCTCAGCGTAGCACAGCCCAAGCAGCTCAGCATACCTCATCTCAGCACTTGCAGCTCAGCCCAGGCCTTTGGAGATGCAGAAAAATCACCCTGGGGAAAGTTGTTGGAACCCAGAGGCTAGAAAGGAGGTCAGCACAGATCACCCTGTGCCTTCCTGTGTAAGGAAGAACCTCAGCTGAAAATTAGCTGCCTTTCCTCTGAAGAACTACACATTTTTAACAAAATAAATCCCCTTTTATTAAAAGCCAATCTATCTCTGGTGTGTTGCATTCTGGCAGCTAGCAAACTAGAACAGTTACCAAAAAAAAGGTTGGTAAATCTAGGTATTTGGATAGTGGTTACATTGGAGCTCTCTGTATTGGTTTTGTATTATTTTTCCAACAGTCTTGTAAGTTTGAAATTATTTAAAAATTAAAAGGAAAAATAAAAAGAACATTTATGTCCACACAAAAACCTTTACACAAATGGTCACTGTGATGGAGAAACAGCTTTGGGCCTGCTATGGGCCTGAGTAGAGACTGAACGCTTAACCACGGACCACCATGTTACCATGAGACCTGAGTGACCTATTATGAGCTAGGTGTCTGACTGACCAAGCCATAAAGATGTGCATGCACAGCAGTGCTCCATCATAAAATGAAAATGGTATGTAAGAGGTAGGGCTCAAGGGGTCCTGAAGGCCCAAGTAAGTTACATGAGGAAAAGGCCCAAATGCCCATGACCCCCACTCCTGCCACATTACCTTCTCTTTCTCAGTCCAGAGCTTTGGACTCTTAGGTGAGTTCCTTACCATCCGTTGGCTGAGGAAGACAAAACTCGGGCCTGGGTCACAGATGGTTCTGCAGGTACTACCTGAAAGTGGAGAGCTGCAGTGCTGTTGTCCCTTTCTGGGATGTCCCTGAAGGACAGTGGTGAGAGGAAAATCCTCAGAGTGGGTAGAACTTCGAGCAGTGAACCTAATTCTTCATTTTGCTTGGAAGTGGTGCATTTGTATACTGACTCATTAGCTGTTGCTAATGGTTTAGTTGGATGGTCAGAGACTTGGAAGGAGCATGATTGGAACATAGGTGATAAAGAGGTCTGGGGAAGAGGTATGTGGATAGACCTTTCTGAGTGGAAAAAAAACATGAAGATATTTTTGTCCCATATAAACGCTGATCAGAGGGTGACTTCAGCAGAGGAAGTTTTTAATAATCAAGTGGATAAGATGTCCTATCTTATAGATACCAGTCATTCTTTTCCCCCAACCACTCCTGTCATTGCCCGATGGGCAAATGAACAAAGTAGTCATGGTGGTAGGGATGGAGGTTATGCATGGGCTCAGCAACATGGATTTTCACTCATCAAGGCTGACCTGGCTATGGACACTGCTTAGTGTTCAATTTGCAAGCAGCAGATATTCACACTCAGTCCCCCTATGGTACCATTCCCCAAAGTGACTAGCCAGCTATCTGGTGACAGGTTGATTACATTGGACTACTTCCATCATGGAAGGGACAGTGATTTGTTCTAATGGAATAGACACATACTTGGGATATGGGTTTTCCTTCCCCGAACGCAAAGCTTCTGCTGAAACTACCATCCATGGTCTTATGGAATGCCTTATTCACTGTCATGGTATTCCACACAGCATAGTTTCTGATCAAGGGACTCACCTCACAGCAAATGAAGTGCAGAAATGGGTACATGCTTGTTCTAGTTGGCTAGTTGCCGGAATGCAACATACCAGAAATAGAATGACTTTTAAAAGGGGGAATTTAATAAGTTGCTAGTTTACAGTTCTAAGGCTGAGAAAATGTCCCAATTAAAACAAGTCTATAGAAATGTCCAATTTAAGTCATCCAGGGAAAGATACCTTGGTTCAAGAAAGCCGATGAAGTTCAATGTTTTTCTCTCAGCTGGAAGGACACATGGTGAACATGGCGGCCTCTGCTGGTTTTCTCGCGGCTCTACAAAAGGGACTCTCTCCAAAATGTTTCCCTGTTCAAAGGATTCCAGTAAGCAGCTCCACCTTCAATGGGTGGAGACATAGCTCCATGGTAATCATATAACCAAAAGTCATCACCCACAAATTGAGTGGGTCACATCTCCATGGAAACAATCAAAATGCTTCCACCCAGCAATATTGAATGAAGATTAAAGGACATGGCTTTTCTGAGGTCCACCATAGACTCAAACTGGCACAGTGCTCATGGAATTCTCTAGTCTTACCATGTTCTCCATCATACAGAGGCAGCTGGGTTGACAGGATGGCAGAATAGCCTTTTTAAAGACTCAATATGGCACAACCAGGTGACAACACCTTGATGGGCTGGGGCACTTTTCCCCAGGAGGTTGTGTATGCTCTGAATAAGCTTCTACTCTCTGGTGCTGTTTCTCCCATAGCCAGCATTCACAGGTCCACAATCAAGGGGCAGAAATAGGAGTGGCATCACTCACTGTTATTCCTAGTGAAACACAAGAAAAACATTTGCTTCCTGTCCCTGAAACCTCAAGATCTGCTGGTCTACAGGTCCTACTTCCAAAAAGCAGAGTGCTCGTACCAGGTGATTAAAAAATGATTTCATTGAACTGGAAATTAACACTGCCATCTGGCCACTTTGGGTTTCTCATGCTTCTGAATTAACAGAAAAGGAAGGGGGCTATTACTTACTGGCTGGGGTGATTGACCCTAACTACCAGGAGGAAATAGGACTGCAACTACGCAGTGGAGGTAAAGAAGAGTTTTCCTGGAATACAGGAGATCCCCTAGGGCACTCTTAGTACTACCATGCCCTGTGATTAAAGTCAGTGGAAAACTGCAACAACCCAATCCAGACAGGACCACCAATGGCTCTGAAACTTTAGCAGCGAAGATTTGGGTCACCCCAAACAGGCAAAGAACCATGGCCTGCTGAAGAGATTGCTGAGAGAAAAGAGAACAGGGAATGGGTAGTGGAAGAAGGTAGTGATAACTATGAACTATGATCATGTAAGCAGCTACAGAAGTAAGGACTATGATGTATGAATATTTCCTCCTTGTTTTGTTTTGAGAATGTTTGTATTTGTACATAAAGCAAATATCTCATTTTCTTCTTATCATATGACATAAATTGTATTGTTCATGTTATAGTATTTAAGTCATAGGATATCAAGTTTAAGAGCGAATGTTACCCAAGGACTTGCATCCTATTCTGGAGAGATTTAGTGCATTTCCAGTTGTACGCAGGACAGCTGAGTTTTGTTAAGTGAAACATATGTCTTTTACTGTGTTCTTTTTATAGATTAAGTGTGGTTTAAGGTGATGTGTATAGCTGCCAAGTTGACAAGGGGTGGACTATTCATGTGTCGACTTGGCCAGGTGATGGTGCCCAGTTGTCTGGTCAAGGAAGCACTGGCCTATCATTACTGCAAGGATATTTCATGGCTGGTTAATAAACTGGAAGGCTAGTTTATTAAATCAGCAGTCAGTTGATTGCATCTGTGGCTGATTACATCTAGAATAAACTAAAGGAATGTCTTCCACAATGAGCAAATCCAATCAGCTGGATTTAATCCAATCAAAATTTTAAAAGAGAAGAGAGAACTTTCATTTCTTCAGTCAGCCAGACTTTTCCTTTTCGATGGTCTTCATTACAGTTGCCAGCTAGCAGCCTGCCTTACAGAATTTGGACTTGTGCATCCCCACAGTTGTGTGAGACACTTTGATAAAATCTCATATTTACAGATATCTCCTGTTGGTTCTGTTTCTCTAGAGAATCCTGACAAGAACAGTCACAGAAAGTTTACTTGTGATAGCCCAAAACTGGAAGCAACCAAAATGTTCTTCAATGGGTGAATGTTAAACAAACTATTGACATCCACTTCATAAAATTATATGTATCAATAAAAAGGAACAAAACATTAGGGTGGATCTGAAGGCATTATGGTGAGTAAAAAAAAAAAGCCACTCTCAAAAGTTTACATCATGTGTGATTCCATTTATATAACATTGTCAAAATGTTCTTTCAGAGATGGAAAACAGATCGTGGTTGACAGGGTTTAGGAACAGTGGAGAGCGAAGGTGTTGGTGAGATTACAAAGGGGCAGCATGCGGCAGATTTTGTGGTGATGGAAGAGTTCTATATCTTTATTTCAATAGCGGTGACATGAATTTGCACATTATGATAAAGTAGCATAAAACTATGCACAGACTGTACTGATAGCAATTTCCTGGTTTTGATATTGTTCTATAGTCATGTAAGATGTAACTTTTTTTACAACTTCCTGTGGATGTATATTTATTTCAACATAAAAATGTTAAAATATTCAAGTATTATATGAAAAATATACTTCAATAAAATTTATTTTGGGGCGGGCCATGGTGGCTCAGCAGGCAGAGTTCTCGCCTGCCATGCCAGAGACCCAGGTTCGATTCCCAGTGCCTGCCCATGCAAAAATAAATAAATAAATAAATAAATAAATAAATAAATAAAATTTATTTTAAATAATATGACCTGTTATCACAATTTCCTAACTGCTCAGCAAACACCATGCAATGTATTGGCTTAGTGACAGGAAATTATTAGCTCACAGCTTCAGAGAGTAGGAGGCTTGTATCCTCTTGGAATGGGTATCTTCTAGTTGGCCAGCAATCTTTGGTATTCCTTGGCTTTTCCATCAACTGACAATGCACTTGGCAGTGTCTTCTTCTTTCTCTTTCTTCTGCTCTATGTCCAATTTCTTTGTCTGTAAGAACTCCAGTCATATTGTATTGAGGATCACCCACATTCACTTTGGCCTCACCTTAACTAATCACATCTTCATAGATCCTGTTTACAAACAGGTTCTCGCCCACAAAACCAGGGGATAGAACCTGAATATGCATTTTGTCGGGGTTATATATGAAGGACAAAATGCAGTGAGCAGTCTGAGCTTATGCTTTGGAGCCAGAAAGAAATAAGGTAAAATCCTAGCAGTACCACTTGCTTTTTCTTTTAACCTCAAAGAAACATCTTAACCTCTCTGAGTATCTATTTCCCCATCTGTAAAAGAGAGATAATATTATCCACATCACAAGGTAGTTGCAAGGAGAAATAACCTAGGTGGAATGTCTAGTTCAAGAAGGGTTCCACAATTTTAATTCTCTTTTCCCTTTCCCTTAAACTATGGTAAGAGTTTTCATTTAAAAGAATTCACAAATAATTGTTAAATATTATTTTCAGGGTCCTTATTTTGTTTGTTACAGTGATCGAATAAGGGCTTTACCAGAACTTACCTTCTGTGATTCTAAACCCAATAAATTCACTCAGCACAGGAATTTACAATTGTGGATTATCAGGAAGCAATATTGAGAGTTGCCACTAGGTGGCAGACCTCTCTCGCTACTGAATGACAAATTTAGTCATGGAGATAATGGTAATCAGCTATATTTAGATTATGACATCTTTCTGTTTCCTGCTGTGAAGAATTTCTGGAACAGCTTAGTTTCTCTGGATTTTATGGCCCTGAGGTTCTGAAAGTGATGCAATAAAATACTTAATTAAGCTCAGTTCAACAGTTTATCAAATATTTACTAAGTTCATACTATGTACAAAGGGCTGGAGGCCAGAGCTATATTGTATGTGCAGTCCATGTGGCATATTTGCTTTTAGGATGTGTATGTGTTTGTGACAAGATATTTGCCCATCAAATCCTCCTACACTAAATTCATACAGGGTATTGCATAAAGTATTTGTTTTCCTTTGATACTTAACTTCTATGAGCTGGGCAAAATTAAAAAGGAAGAAGATTGAGTAGAAAAAAGAGATTCAGTTGGATTTCAAGCTAGCTGTCTCACTTCTCGAAGACACTTGGGGGTCATACATGACCAATCTGTCCTGGTTTTCCTTAGACTTTCCCTGCTTTAGCACCGAAGATCCCATATTATGTGAACTCGCTTAATCTTGGGCAAATTGGAATTGTTGGTCATGCTACCTGGGGAAAGTCTTCTCTGCCTCCCAGTCAAAGGGGATTTCATAATGGGAAATGGGAATGGGCTTGCGAATGACCTTCTCTGCACCACCAAGCCTGTCTTGTCATGAGCCTGCCAGTCAGGACCCCTCATCTAGCTGTGCATGGACCAAACCTGCTGGTGGGTCCTGAGACAGTTGTCAATAAACTAATATGAATCAGCAAAGTGAGGGAAAATGCAGTGGTGGATAGAGAGCAACTCGGGAATGACTTTAGGTTGGGTCCTCAGAGGAAGGCCACTCGGAGAAAGTGGCATTTGAGCTGAGCCCTGAATGAAATGAAGGAGATAGCTATCAACATTCGGGGGGAGATGCTTTACAGACCGAGGGAATAACAAATGCCAATGCCTTGAGAGAGGAAGAAATTTAAAGTGTTAGTTGAACAACAACAACAAAAATGCTCAGGGTGGCTGGAGCAAAGTTGGAAAGGGATTTAAGATGGGTAGGAGATGAGTTAGCAGTGCCAGGTCCACATGGACCTCAGTGAAGAGTTTGGATTTTGTTCATAGCGAAGAGAAGCTGTTGGAGACGCTTAAGAGGAAGAGTGACATGATCCAACTTGTATTGTAAGTAGATCATCCTGGTACTGTGGGGGAATGGACTGAAAAGGGACTGGAGTGGAAGCACAGAAACCACCAAGGAGTCTTCCACTGTTTGAAGAGTGTCATAGTGTCACCATGCTGTGATCCAAGGGCCCTGACATGGTGTAAAAGAGGAAAGAGAGTTACCACCAAGATCAGGTCCTCAACCAAAATCTCACTCAAGTTTCCCAAGCTCTACTTTATAGCCAAGGAGTAGTTCAGCCACTCAAACTGAGGTCTCACAAAGAGTCTGTGGTTGGGACCAAGAGATGATTTTTCCTAAAAAAGACATCTAGCTGCTTAGAATACAATGTCCTATATACCCTGAAAGAATGTGGAATAAGAGAAGAGATGAGAGAGTGGGGAGATATGATAAAAAAAATTAGAGAAACAGGGAAAAAAATAAATGTTTTTAATCCTAAAATGCCCAATCCCACCAGCTTTCCCTCTTTGGTCCAGTATGATGCTGTAGCTAAGCATAAAACCAATGGAAGTTTCTTATAGAGGCTCAGGATGCAACTGCTATAGTCCTTGAAATAAATGGGAGAGTGAATTCAGGCCCAGACAGTGTCCACCAGCCATGTGGACACATCTCCAATGTGCCAGGCCATTCGGGGGTCAGGGTCTGGAAAGGATTAGGGCCTTGTGGTCTGGCATCTGCGGATGCAGGTCAGTGGTGTGAATTCTGATGGTAAAGGCAGGAGAGCTTTATCAGGTCCCCCAGATGATCATGCTGCCTGCTCGCTAGCATACCTCATTTCACTTGTGAACTGGGAATAGGTATATGGCCAGTGATTCAGGAATGAAGCTTGGGGAAAATAGAGGAGGAGAGGAGTTGGTCTACTGGTCAACACTCAGCTACACATTGTCAATCTTCAGCAATACCTGCCCTCCTCAAGGCACAGGAGGGTCTGAATTCCTCAGCTCTGCCTTTTGCTAAGAAGAGCACTCAGTTTCGCGTCTCCCTCACTCATGCTTCTATGTGGCTAGAAGCAGCCACCAAATGCACGCATGAGATAAGTTCAGGGATTGAACAAAGATGAATCCCCTGGCCCTGGAAGGCTATCTCCTGGATGACTCGGGTAGAAAAGTGGGAAAGTGGCCCCAGCATGGTGCACAGTGAAGCGTGTCTGTGCACACTTGTAAATCAATAATGGAAATGCCGCAGGAGTGTGCCAAGTTTCCAAGGTACATCAGGTTCACGGATCAGAGCCAACTGCTTCTATGGCCAGTCTGTTTAATCTAGTGGACACCAGGGTGGGAAGAGACACAGGCAACCCATGACAATGACTCATGGCTCTGTTATCCACAGCACCTGAGAGTGGCCGCAGCTGAGAAGGGTGGGTGAGCTGCCATCCAACCAGGCTTGGGAGAACCTAAATCAACTTGGTGCTAATCATAAAACTTCTTCGGCCAGCTTTGTTCTCTCCAATTCATGTGAAATACTTAGGCCTTGAGGAAATCAATTTTGATATCTATCAAGACAAATGTTCCCTTGTCTATTCTTTTACCCTGAGGCAAAATTTATATAGGAAATGGAGGATAAATGCTTTACTCTTTCTCTTCAGAGGCCACTGCTACTTTCAACATTGAGCATCCTAACTGATACATGTCAACATGACAATTTTCACATGGTATTTTGGTCATCGATGTATTTGTCTGTCTCCCTCACTCTGCTGTGAACCTGAAGGCAAGAATGCTGTCATATAGCCCCAGAACCTGGCACTCTACCTGGCAAATAATATATAATTGATATCAATATTTGATGAATGAAAGATGCATCCTGTTCTGGGATTTTCTCTCAAGCCCTAGGCTTTACTTTTCTTATCTTTATGCTGCTACAGCAGACTGGTTCCGACTGGGGCTTTCCTCCTACCTTGATTCCAATGCAGAACCCGAATGGAGCCTTTTTAAGAAAAATAAAATCCAGAACCTCCAAACTGGTCATTAGACCAAGAATCTACACATGAAGTTGGGGCAGACACCTATATGAGGTGCACAGAACCACCTTCCCTTTGAGTCTTTTTTCCTCTTTATTCTGCTTACCCAACCATGAGCAAACTCTTCCTAGGATACCCTGTATCACAGCAGAAACAAGATTGGAAAATGCAAACCTATGTTTGGGAAGGGCTGGGCAGATTTCCAACATTCGACTATGGAACTCTTTTTTTTTATTGAAATGTATTACATATTCATATAATAAATAATCATCCAAAATGTATAATCAGTAGTTCGCAGTGTCATCAGATAGCTGTGCATTCTATTTTTGAACGTTTTCATTACTCAAAAAAATATATATATTTTTTGGTATGCTGTATGTTGGGGCCACATTTCATTTTTTTTCCATGTGAGTATCCTGTTATTGCAGCACCATTTGCTGAATTTTTGTTTGTTTGGGTTTTTTGTTGTTGTTTGTTTGCTTGCTGCTTTGTTTTTGGGGGAAGTGCACGGGCCAGGAATCGAACCCAGGTCTCCCGCATGGCAGGTTAGAATTCTACCACTGAACTACCCTGGCACTCCCCCACTTCCATTTTTTTTAATTAAAATAAGAATAAAAAATGAAAATTAAAGTAAAAAAGAACACCTAAAACATCTTATGCACCCCATCCCCCCATTGTTTATATATTTTTTGTCTTTTTTTTCCTTACTCATCTATCCATACACTGGATAAAGGGAGTGTCAGTCACAAGGTTTTCACAATAACATGGACACACCTTAAAAGCTTTATAGTTATTCAATCTCTTCAAGAATCAAGGCTATCAGATTACAGTTCAACAGTTTCAAGCATTTTTCCTCCAGTACACCAAAAACTGAAAAGGGATATCTATATACTGCAAAAGTATAACCTCCAGAAGGATGTCTCAACTCTATTTGAAATCCCTCAACTATTGAAACTTTATTTTGTTTCCTTACTCTTCTCCCTTTCGGCCAAGAAGACTTTCTCACTCCCATGATGCCAGGGCCAGGCTCATCTCTGGGAGTCATGTCCTAGGATGCCAGGGAGATTTATACCCCTGGGACTCAGGTCCCACAGAGGAGGGAGGATAGTGGATTCACTGTGGAGAACTCTTTTTTAACATAAGCCAGCCTGCAAATCTCTGCTTGTTAATAGCTGCTTTTTCAGTATTTGTCAACTAATTAAACTCATAATGAAGACTCTATTATAAATTCTCCAGTGATCTAAAATGTATTTGAATTTTATTGCATTCGGTAGATAGATTGTCATATGTGCATATGTGATATGTTGTTTATCCAGCCTACAGCCAAGGCTTGGTGATCATGTTGGTTTGCAGAGTCTTTGCAATCACTTTTTATTCCTGCAGGAATCTAGGGCCTGTGAGTTGGGATGCAACATGCTGAGAAAAAGGTACCTTAGCTACAAAATATAGCCTGACTCCAAACTCAGAAAACCCCCATTTATACAGAATTCTAGGAAAATAATGTTGCTTCAGGAACATTCCCCTTCATAATCTCTCAATTCTTCCCTCAGCAATATCAGCACTGGGTCTCCCCACCCTTCCAGAGGTGTGTTCCCTCAAAATTACCAAAGAAATATTTAGTAACTCCAGAAGTTTTTAGAAGTTCAATGACAGGTCTGAGGTCTTTGATTTTGACTAACAAAAAAGGAAGAAAAAGAAGAAAAGGCATGAGACTTTCCTCTTGAAAGAACCCTGGATGCCATCAGGCATGTCCATGAGTATTATTGGCTCCACCACTTGTGTCCTCATCAGTCACATCTGTATCGCAGATGTTACCCTTGATCCATTCAATTTTGCTAGTTTGTTCTCTTTTCTACACCTGGTGCTCTAGGTTTGTTCTCTGTTCTACACCTGGTGCTGTAGGTTGATACGTTGATGTCCTAATCCCTGGTAGGTGTGAATGTGCCCTGATGTGGAAATAGGACCTTTGCAGACGTCATCAAGCTAAGATAATATCATACTGGAGTAGGGGAGGGGAGCCTGAATCCAACAATGACAAATTGCATTATAAGGAGAGAGAGATTTGGAGACTCACAGACACCCACAGAAGGAAGACAGCCATGTGGGGACAGAAGCAGAGATTGGGGAGATACAACTACAAGCCAAGGAACACCAGAAGCTAGGAAGGGGCAAGGAAGGATTCTTCCTTCGAGCCTTCAGAGAGAGTATGTCCTGTCAATATGTTTTCATAACTTCTGGACTCCAGAACTGTGAGAAATTTCTGTTGTTTGTTCGTTTTTTTTTTTGTTTGTTTGCATGGGCAGGCACGGGAAACCGAACCTGGGTCTCCGGCATGGCAGGCATGTACTCTGCCTGCTGAGCCACCATGGCCCGCCGCCCTATTTCTGTTGTTTTTAAGGCACCAACTTTGTGGCAATTTGTTACAGCAGTCCTAGGAAATTTATATTTCTCATCTATTGGGCAAGGTTTAGTTGCAAAGAAAATAAACCACCCTAGACCATTTATGCAGAAATAATTAACTCAGAGTGTATAAAAGCTTACACCACTGTTGGAAGGCTTGAAGACAGAGTCTAGAAGATTGAACCTTGGGGTATGGTCTGGTCACCAGGACTTTTAAAATCTAATATGCAGAAAAACTGGAGAACAACTCACCTAGCAAACCAGTTCCCAGAAACCCTGGCTTTGGGCTTTCTGCTAAGTGTTCGCACCGGTCTCATTTACTGAGTCTGGAGGCCAACACTCTCTCTTAGCCTGCTAAGGATCAAAAGCATTCACAGGCTCTGTTGCAGGGATTTGCTATTTAGTTGGACAGAGTGTGAAAATCAGAAAGGAAAAGTGCTAAAAATTAAAGTTTCCTAATTATTATGAGAAATAAATTCCAGGACAAGGGAGTTGAACATTGGATTGTGCCCTTTTCTTAGTCTCCTGCTTGGATATTTAGCACAATACCTAGCACATTACGTGTGTCCATTAAATGTCCACAGAAGTGAATTTGATATTAAGAATTACTGAGTTTCATAGTCAGTACAAATGCTTTCAGACTAGTCATACTAATGAGAATATGCACTGCAAAATTAAGACATTTTGAATCAGGACAAATTTTTGTTATGATGACACTCTTGGACTGGGTGTCATGGGGCCCTGCGAAGTTTTGGTCCATTACATTCAAAGGCCTAATTATAACAAAATTTTTTCAACATAATGGCATTGAAGAAATGTTCATTGGATTGAATATGTGGTGTTATGTGTTATATGCAGTTAAAACAGTATCTTGTCTCAGATAGATGCACAAAAATATTTTCTGGCTTTGAGTACAATTGGCTCTGCATTCAAAGCCAGCCAGATTCTTCCTACAAGGCCTGAAAGGAACAACCACACAGAATGGTATTGTTCAACTACCAAAGTACACGTGCACATCCTATTCTCTTCACCACGACTTATGTCACCAGTGTGATGAGGTCATTTTTAATGCAATTTTTAAAATATATATTATATATTCGCATATCATGTAATCATCCAAAGTGTACAATCAGTGGTTCACAGTATCATCAGATAGCTGTGCATTCATCATTGCGATAGACCTTTTTCTTTTTTGTGAAAAATAACATATAAACAAAAAAGCAATAAATTTCAAAGTGCACACAGCAATTAGTTGTAGATAAGATTTCAGAGTTTGGTATGGGTTGCAATTCTACAATTCTAGGTTTATACTACTAGCTGCTTCAAGACACTGGAGACTAAAAGAAATATCAATATAATGATTCAGCAATCATACTCATTTGTTAAACCCTACCTTCTCTAACTCCACCATCTCCTTTGATCTTTCTCCCATTCTTTTAGTTTCTTTTGGGCTATGCCCATTCTAACTTTCTCATGATAGAAAGGGCTGTCAATAATATGGGACGAGGGATGGAACTAGTCTGCATTTCAGGACTTAACTGATCCAAGGACCCAACTAGAGGTTGCAAGTTTCTGGAAGTAATCCTGGTGCATGGAACCTTTGCAGAATCTCATATAGATCCCTAGGTGATCTTTAGTGTTGGCAGGAATGGTTTTGGTTGGGGTTTGGTGAATTATAATAGGTAGCAGTGTCTAGTTGAAGCCTGTATGAGAGTAGCCTCTCAACTCTATTTGAACTCTCTCAGCCACTGATGCCTTACTGGTTACACTTCTTTTCCCCTTGTTTGTCAGGATGGCATTGTCAATTTCATGGTGGCAGGACCAGGCTCATCCCTGGGAGTCATACCCCATATTGCCAGGGAAACTTTCACCCCTGGATGTCATGTCCTGCATAGGGAGGGTAATGATTTCACTTGCAGAGGTGGACTTAGAGAGAGAGAAGCCACAGCGGAGCAATAAAAGTGGTCCTCTGGAAGTAACTCTAAGGCATAAGTACAGGTAGGCAAGTTCTCCACTACATGCATAAGCTTCACAAGAGGAAGCCTTAGGATCAAGGGCTTGGCCTATTGACTTGGGAGTCCCTAATGCTTGACACAGTATCAGGGATTTCCCCAAAGTTAAAGTTTAATAGTTCCATATTTTTTCTCCCATCCCTCAAAGGATTTTGCCAATACTTTTTAATTATCTGCTTAATGTCCTCTGATAAATACCTGGGCATGACATTAAGCTATACAGAATTACAAAACCTCATTCCCATTCTGGGCTCCCTGTGCTTGGGTTGTTTAAATGATCTAACCAGACAGGTTGAGTTAGATGATGTGCTACAGAAAATTAGGTTCTGGACAAAATGAACCTTTCTTCCTTTGGTCTTAGAGAGTAGAAATGAGGGCATTTTTGATCAAGTGGTTTAAGATTTAAGTGGCCCAAATCCTCTAATCCCCTCTATATACATTGCTAGCACTGGAATTGGAAGCTGAAAGCAAAAGAACCCAGGAATGAAGGATCAGAAGATGTTGGCCACGTGCCTTCCCACGTGACAGAGGAATCCCAAATGCCTGCTGCCTTTCCTCAAAGGTTTCTTCCTCTTGTTGCCTTAATTGGGACGTTTGCATGAGCTTAGAACAGTAAATTCGTGAATACATCCCATTTCAGGTATACTGCATCCTGGTAGTTTTAGCAAACTGAAACAGTGAAAAAAAAAAAACAAACCACAAAAAACAGCCTTAGCAAATCTGAGTTTGAGAGCCTAAATAAGGCTAACTAGATCACTTAGGGTTAGAAATATTCTCTGCGCTCATCCAGATCCCTAGATCAGGTCTCCCTGGTCTTTTGTACCCCCTACCTTTTCCTATCACTCATGGACAATTCCAAAACCTTCTGTATTCAATCTTTTGAACCTTGAGCCATTGGATTGTTCAGATTTTAACAATTCATCTTAAACCTTTTAGTCTTTGAAGAATGAAGAAACACTTTGGAGATGGGACTTAAGAGACCAAACTTAACAATTTCATGCATACGAGGCTGTTTTGTCAATTTAAGGGAATGGGTCTGTCCACATTACCCACTTCCTCGGCCATGCCTAGCTGATGGTTTAGTTAGGACCTCCGCTCTGTGAAAGTCAGATTGCAGAGAGGGACAAGTAGCCTCAGAGGAAAGTCACCCAAACCTGTCCAGGGGCCCCACGTCCACCCCACACCTGGGGAGGCAAATGTCTCCCCCCACCCTGCCCCAGGTCCACTTCTTTCTTATCACCCACACCTGGCATGCCAGTGTATTTTATGCTCTGGCCCAGAAGGGGCAGCCAGGACCCAGTGGCCCTACAGCTCTCCTGGGAGCAATGGCTCTGAGATGAGTTTCCCTGGTGGCCAGAGAAGAGATGAGCTTGGGAGACTCGAGTGAGGATCAGCAGAGAGTGGGCAGTGAGGAGGGAGGGGCAGAGGCAGCCTTTTGGAGCTGGACCATGTGAGCTGGGGTGCAGGTCTGAGTGTGAGAAAGACTGTCCCTCTCCTCCACAGAGAAGAGAGTAAAGGGAAGTTCACTAGAAATGCAAGCTGGTTAAGCCTGGGGAGTATTAGAACTATGACTGGGGGCACTCCAGGAACATTTGCAGAGGAAAATCACTAAAAATGCAAGGCTTTCTGTTAAAAGCTCTGAAATTTGAGTTTTTGCAATATTACTATACATGGAATTTTATTTTGAGGTCAATGCTAGTGGGGATTGTGTGTTTTAGTTATATTTGCCTGATGTTAAATTGATGGGACAATGTGCTCATGCAGAAAAAGAAGCTACCTATAAATTCATTATGAAGGTGCCTACATTATTTAAGAGGGGAGAATTATTGTGTTGTGAGATTGGTTAGAAAAATTGAGTGCAGTTCTCAGCAATATACTCACCTTTTTTCCTCCCTCCCTGGTAAGTTTCTCGAAATTTCTCACAGACTTTAAAACATTGCAGGGTAATGCATTTTGGTTTCCTAAACTTCTTTGTGCATGGGACCCCTTTTCAAGAAGCATTTATTGGAACTCACTTTTCATGGAACACCTGAAATAGTTGTAATCTTCCTTTAAGGAAACTTTTCCTCTCACTCCCCAGCTGTAAATCTTATGTTATTTTTCACACACAAAAAAAAATTTTCAAAGTCAATTGTGATGCGAAAAAGTATTTATTCCTTTTATTTATTTATTTATTTATTTATTTATTTACATTCCTTTTAGCCTCCTATGTTCGGGAGCAGATAGAAGGATGAATCTGAGAGGATGGTATGGTAGCCCATGACAAACTCTGGGATCTGTTGATCCCAAAAACTTGTTGAAGAGTGCTATGAAAACTATTGCTTTTTTCTTTCTTTGCTTTGTATATGTGTTATATTATCCAATAAGAAAAGTTTTTTTAAAAAAAGAAGCCTTAATTGGCTTTGTTATGACATTTGAAGGTTTATATTCAAAGTCCTTTTCTGTCACTGTACACAAAGGACCTCTGGATTTACCAGATTCTGAAATGCTCTCCCAGGCTCTGAGAAACTCAATCTGAACCAAGATTCAGCCACAGAACCTAGGGTTTATAGTCAAAGGGCTCTTTCTAAAGTGAAAGCTTCCCTATTCATGGTTTTGATTATTCATATGGTTTGGTTGTTTGACTTGGCAGAGGACCATTTATAGATTCTTCCTTTAGCCACTGCATTGCTTGTTAAAGCTGCTGGAATGCACTAAACCAGTAATGGAACGGCTTTGATAATGGAACTTATGTTACAAGTTTACAATTCCAAGGCCATAACCATGTTATCCAGGGAAAGATACCTTGATTCAAGAAAGGCTGATGGGTCTGGAACACCGCCGTCAGCTGGGAAGGCACGTGACTGGCATCTGCTGGTCCTGTGGCTTCTGGTTTCAAACAGCTTCCCCAGGGGTGTTACCTTTCTGCATCTCCAAATGCCTCTGCATCAGCTCTGAAGCTTTTTCAAAATGTTTCCTTCTTAAAGGGCTCCAGTAAGAAGACGATCGTGAATGGATGGAGACACATCTCCATGCAAACTACCTAGTCAAAAGGTCCCCTCCCCCCACAATTGGGTGGCTCACATCTCCACGGAAACAGCTTAATCAAAAAATCCCACCCAACAATATTGAATCAAGATTAAAGAACATGGCTTTTCTGAGGTACACAACAGTTTCAAACCAGCACATTAAGTCTCAAGTATTTCCACAAGCTTACAAATATGACCAAATGCTCAGGCAGAGTGGTTCACTGTGGCCAGGGCTGGCTCAGTTGAGGAGTTGCTTGGACCAAGTGCTCTTCCACTAAGACCTGTGATGCTGCTGCACCTCCAGTGTTTCCTTTCCCTTTCTCTTCCATCCTCCAAGAAATCTCCCTCAGTTGAAACTTATCTCTGATGAGCTCTTTAAGCTACATGTGGCACATTCAATTGGGTAATATGCTTAGCTTTGGACTTAAAGAAACCCTGGGGGATGTGGGAGGCCTCAGCTGTGTAGAGAATCTACCCTTCTTTCCGCCTTCTTTTCAGGACTACAATCAAAATTTTCCTATTAAAAGGCAGTGTCGGGCCCCAGTGGCTCAACAGGCAGAGTTCTTGCCTGTCATGCAGGAGACCTGGGTTCGATTCCTGATGCCTGTCCATGTTAAAAAAAAAAAAAAAAGGCAGTGTCTTTGGATGCACAGGTGGTTCAGTGGTAGAATGCTCACTTTCCATAAGGAAGACTGGGATTCGATTTCCGGGCCATCCCCCCACCCCCCCAAAAAAAGCAATGTCTTACTCAATTTAGCAAAGAGTGGGTGGCCATCAGGAAGGTGGCCTGGGTTAGGGGGTAGATGAAGGAGACTCTGTCAACTCACCACCTCTCTCTGACCTCACTTCCCCATCTTCTGACCTGGTGCTTCTCTGCCGATGAGAAGTCAGATCAGTGTGCCCTCTAGGTTTCAGGAAAACAGATGTTAAACACTATTGGCTTCCCTGGGTGAAACTGGGCCTCAGGGTTGGATGATTGTCACCCAGAATATATGTACCATCCCCTGTAAGAAGAGTTCATTAAGAGCACAGGCTTCTTGCTTCTGAAATTCAGCAGCTGGGCGAAGCTGCCTTCAAAGTGAAAGGAAGATTTCAGGAAGCTGCAGGCTACTTCAAAAGGATAGTATGGGAATATCTTCTTACCTCAAACACAGACAGCACAGCATCGAGAGAGGAAGCCCAAGTACCTGAAGACAGAACAGAGGGGCAAACTTAGCAGCTGTCAGCTATCTTTATCAGCTCAGCTGTTTGCTGAGCACTCACACTGTGATTGGTAGAGGACAGAGCTAATGAGCAGACAGTACTAATATAGTCCTTTCCTAATCTCTCCTCCTCCCAGCCTCTAAATTCAGCACCAAGAGAAGGGAGATGCTCCCATATCCTCAGTCCCAGAACAAGTCCAGGCAAATACCACTCATCCTATTATTGGTTTATTCTTTTGCCATTTGACAAATATTTATTAAGCACCTACCATGTGTCTGGCATGGGTGTCAAGCTTACAGAAGTTGACTAGAGATGGCCTGGGGCCACGTGTCATGCAATCCTTTAAATTCCTGGAACTGAATGCATACCATCCCTCCACTGGGTACAGCACAGAACCCACTGTGCTTCTGGGATATTGGCGATATTAAGCAGCACTGCATAACCAGCAAGGAACCAATGTGCAGGGGCTGGAAAAGCAAATGGATGACCATGAGATCCATTTGAACTTTGAGTCAAAGAGGCTGTCCAAATTCTCTCTCAACTTCTTGGTCTTCTGATACCCAGTCCAGCATTATTTCTATTATACACATGCAAGTGACCTTGCTGATTCATGATTAATATTGTTTGGCTTTGATTGGCATCAGTTCACACTGTTCACCAGCTTTCTCTATGACCAACTGTATTCATTTTTTTAGATGACTGCTTTGGTTTGCTAAAGCTGCCCTATTGCAATATACCAGAAATGGATTGACTTTTACCGAGAGGATTTATCAGGTTACAAATTCGCAGTTTTAAGGGCATGAAAATGTCCAAATTAAGGCATCCAGAGAAAGATACCTTGACTCTGAAGAAGAGCTGCCAGCATCTGGGACGCCTCTTACATATGGGAAGGCATGCGGCCTGCACCTGTTGGTCCTTGCTCCTGGTTCCATTACTTTCGGCTCCTGATTTCAGTGGTTTTCTCTCTCTGAGCATCTGTGGGCTCTTTCTTAGCTTATCTGGGACAAACTCTGCATTTCATTACTTAGTTTAGCATCTCATGGGGCATTTTTCTGTCTGTATCTCCAAGTGTCTGTGTCAGAGTTTTCTTCAAAATAGTTCCCTCTTAAAGGACTCCAGTAAGCTGATTAAGACCCACTTTGAACAGGCTGTCACATTTCCATGGAAACAAGCTAATCAAAATGTCCCACCCACAAAAGGTCTGCTCCTACGAGATTGAATTAGAAGAACATGGCTTTTCTGGGGCACACAGCAATTTCAACCAGCACGGGGACCAAATAGGAATTATCTTCAACTGTGGAATAGCGATGGTGGTGGGAGGGCGATGTTTACTTTTACTATTGTGCACATTCAATGCTAATTGAGAATTAGGCTAAAGCCCCTGATGCCACTGGTGCCAAGATCTTATCAAAATAAATGAACAAGGTAGAGAAGGAAAGGAAGGGGAAAGAAATGGTGCTACAGAAAGAAGTCAGGAGCTTGCCATAGTGACTCAGTACATTTGTGCATAAAACAAGATTGAAATTTAATAAGGCTATTTTCTGTGCCAAAGATTTTAGGTCTTTCTGAAGATTGATAGGAAATAATGGCAACCAAGTTTCAAAATATGAAAACCTGGAATTATGAAATATACTCAAAGTGACATCAAAGTTACAATTGAAAGACAGATTACATTTTTATTTTAACCACTCGGCTCTTAAGAGAATTTAAAAAGTCTTAGGATTGGAGGCACACAGAAAAACTGGTTATTTGCTAGAAAATATTTGGCTGAGCATTTAAATGTAGCCAAGGAAAGAAAGGAAATTGTGTATCTTCCTGGATAAATCACTCCAGTGTTTAATAATTTCCATAACTCTCACCTAAATCTGCCCTCCCGTGTTTATCTACCATCCTCTTTTTTATTATCAGGGATGTTACTCTTCTATGTTTCCACAACTCAGTATCACAGCCCAACATCTCACAACTGGCAAAAGGAGCCTCACAAACAATAGGACTCAAAGAGTAGAACAGAAAAACAATGCTCTTTCGGCCAACACACGGCCACTCCTTTGTCGTGAGCAGGTAGCGGAGCTCTTGCCTGGAGCTACTGTAAGTCACTGTGTGACTTCCTACCCGGAAACCTTTTGTGTTGTTGCTTCTCTGGTATTAATTTAAAATACATTTTAATATCCAGGGAGTTTCAAAACCTCTGTTAAAGTGGGAAAGGCAAGACAGTGATAGTTCCTCTACTTCTCTTGTGTAGCTCTAGAGGGTATAGCCCAAGAGATTTATCTAAGGCCCACCCAGTCTTCCTGGTATTCCAGCTCCAAAGCTGGCCATGCTCAGGTCCCACCCCAGACTCCGTCCTCTGCTCCATAGTGGACATCTGTTGGTTTTGTCTTTCTAGCACCTGTTCACTCCTCAGCTGATAGTAGAACCCAGATTTCACACCCCCACCTCCCACCTGCACTGTGTAGTCATGAGAGGACTGTGATCAAGGTGGCTGCCCGCCCCCAACCCCAGCTCAGGATGGACCTGTAATCCAAGGTGGTTTGACCAACCCTCTTTCCATTTAATGTGAGCTGTGACAGTTTGACTCCAGGACAGAATGATGGGGATGATTTTCTCCCCATGTTTTTTTCAGAAGGGTCTGTCCATTAAGTCCTGCTTCTTAGAATTCTCCCGAGTTGCCTTGGTTCATCTACTCTCAAAGACTTCCCTTTAATTCTGTGAGCTATCTCATATCCTTCTCATATCAATGCATATTCTTTAATTTCTCTGACAATGTTTAGAGCTGGTTTCTGTGGCTTGCCACAGAAAAATACTGACAGAAAAATGTTACCCAAAGGGTCAATTACCCTAAGATAGTGCAAGAACCACAAGCTGGGGAATTGGGTGACCCTGGAAAGGCAGACCTGCAGTCCCCTGGCAATGAAGTCCACCTCCTTCAGTTTCTCAATGACCTGGAGACCCTGGCAGGATGGTGCTGCTTTCTCACATTCATTGTGCTCCTGCCTCTGATACTTCTGGACAGCTCTAACTCCCAGGTCCCCTATGCCATCATCAGACTCTTTTCACTCCACTATTTGTCTCACACATTTCTCCTCAGATAAGATATTCCCTAAGAATACTTATATTTTTCAACTGTTCTGGATTGGTTGACACAACAGCGCTGTTAGGTTTATAGTTAGTTCTTTTGGGAATTTGGAACAAGGCTCCAGGGACCCAGCTTAGAAGGAGCACAAGTGGAGTTTCATCTGACTATGAGAGTCAGATCCCAAAGACTGTGCATAAGGTAAAACCACATAGAATTGAAACCACCCATTCATTGGAATATCCTGCAGCAGTGAGGCAGTTTCTATGAGCTGAAATGAAAAGATCTCCAAGATACAGTCTTTAAAAAAAAAAACATTTTATTTTGAAAATTTTCAAACATACCCAAAGGTAGACAAAAGAGTACAATGAAGCCCTGTAGACGTATCTCCCAGCTTTACCAGCTATTAACTCATGGCCAATCTTTTTCCATTTATACCCATACCTACTTCCAACCCCTTCCTTCTAGAATATTTAGATGCAAATTTCAGACACCACTTCATTCCATTTATAATTATTTCAATGTACGTATCTCTAAAAGATAAAGACTTGATTTTAAGCAACCACAATATTGTTAAAATACCTAAAAAATTACTAGTAATTCCTTGATATTATTAATATTGAGTCAATGTTCAAATTTCCCAATTTTCTCATAATCTTCTTGTCCACAGTTTTTTGTACAGGATATTCTTAAATTAATAAAAAGAAAAGGAACGGTGCAAGATAGAGCATAGGATGTTAGCATCTGTGCTAGAAAGTGGGAAAATAATAAATATTTGCATTAGCTTATGTTGAATAAATAAGCTCTGGAAGAATTAAGAAGGAAATGAATAAAAAGTAGTATCTATCTGGGGAGAGAGAAAAATGGGCAGATTAAAAAATCACCTTTAAAAATCCCTTACATACCACAAAAAATAGTATACCAACATGCAAACTATTAATCTGGCACAGTCAACATTGGAATAGATTGTTGCTTCTTGGGAGGAATACCAGATAAAGTTGTAGCATGAGTTTGGAGACATGAGTGGCAAAGGAAGACATTTAAATGTTAAAATGACACTCAGCACAGTATGAAGCTATACTGGGAGCAGTGGCCAGGAACCAAGACCAATGGCAGAGTTCCCACCTTGGCTGCCCATTAGAATCACTTGGGGATTAACTATTCCTGATGCTGAGTCTGGACATTTGCCCAATTAATAACATTGGGCTCTCTGGGAGTGGGGTCCAGGCATGTACTTATCTAATAGTCCCTGGATAGTCCGAGTACAGCCAAGGTTGACTACCACTGCACTGAGGGATACCATAGGCATCACTTCTCATGTCCCAGGCTCATCAGGGGGGTTACTGAGTGGAATGCTGGGTAGAATCACTGTACATTTAAAAAATGTACAAACCTGTGCTATTTAAATCATTATTTCTCCTATATCGCTTTTCTCCACCCTACTTCCACTTTTTTTCTTTCCCTCTTCCTCCCTACTGTCCTGCCAAGTATGTCTAGTTGAACTGGTTTAAGTTCAAAGCTTGTAAGATCTTCTGTCCCGCTTCCATCAATTTGTCTTCCAAAGCAAAGATTCATGCCTTTGCTGCCTTCTCATTTCCCAGCTTATATTTTGGTCGCAGGGTCTAGTTCTGGTCCTAACCTCCTTTCCCTATCCCCACTTTAACTTTCATCTCAGAGAAATAGAGCTCTCACCTAAATAATATTCCTGAGGACCTGCCTTGGCTTCCCGCATTCTTGAGAGGAGTATTCAGATTAAGTTGCTCTGGAACCTCATTTTTCTCATAATTCATTGCACTGTGTTCAGTACTTGGGGCTTAGTAAGTACATGTTGGCCGACTAAAAGGAAGAAGCCTTCTTTGGGATCTCAGTGAAGAGGTGTTGTGGGGTTAGTTGGTGACTGAGTTGGGTGTCAATAGACAGAAAACTTAGGGGAGTTGGAGAGCTAAGAGCTTCTACTGTGCCCTAGGCCTTCTGTGTCACCCTAGGGAACCAGTTATGAAAGGCACAAACCTGCCTTGAGGGACCCATAGTCTAAAAGAAAGCCAAGAAACTAAAGGGGGATTAAAATACCTTATGGACACAGAGTTTCAGTTTGGGGTACTGAAAAAGTTTTGATAATGGATGGTGATAATGTCAGCATAACATTTTGAGCATAATTAATAGCACTGAATTATATATTTGAATGTAGTTAAAAAGGAAAATGTTAGATTGTATATATGTTGTTAGATAAAAAATTTTAAACTAAACAGCATAGAACAGTACAACACAGTGGACCCTTATGTAATCCATGGGCTATAGTTAATAGTACAGTTATGATAATATTCTTGTGTCAATTGTAACAAGAGCACCACACTAAAGCAAGGTGCTGATAATGGCGGATGGGGGAGGAGTATACAGGAACTGCTTTTCTACACTTTTCTGTAACCTACACCCTTTCTAGTTACGGTAACTAAGAGAAGGGAACCGAAGTCTTGATGGAGAAGGGCAGAGGTCAAGGAAGGCTTTTTGTAGGAGGCAATACAAGAACTGCTTTATTTCTTATTAAAAAATATATTGGATAAAAGTTTCAATGTAGACTTCCAGGTCAAGACGGCGGCTTAACAACGTGTGCGTTTTAGTTCGTCCTCCAGAACAACTAAATAACCAGAAACAGTACAGAACAGCTCCTGGGGCCACGTCAGTGACCATACACACAGCGTACCCCAAACTGGACCAGCTGGACCAGCTGCGAGCACCCCCCAGAACCATGAGTTCCCAAAGAGGCAGTGGCCAGCGCCCCTCCCCCACAGGCCACTTCCCAGAGGGGAAAGGAAAGGACTTTATCAGCAGCAGGGACTGGGCACAATCAAACGCCAATTGTGGAACTAATTAACAAATTCTGACTACTAAAAATAGGCCCCCAGCTTAGGTGAACCTGATCAAAGCAGAGGTTGCTCATTTTTGCCCCAGTGCCAAGGGGGCAGGACTGACAGAAAAAGGGGGGAAAAAAAGAAGGAAACAGAGGTTTTTGTGGCTGAGTATCTACAAAGCCTTGACTGCCTCTGGATACAGCGGCAAGACTTTTCAGGCTGCAACTGCCCCAGGCATAGGCAGAAGTGAGCTCATTTGGGGGCTTGTCTGGAGCCTGTGCCTTCCCCAGGGGAGGGGTGAAGCCCAACTCAGGTGGAATCCCTCCTTCAAGGAATTCAGACCCCAGGGTTGGTAATTTGAAGCCATTAAAACCAGCCTACAACCTCTCCTCTGTCTCCACCACGCCCCCAGCAAGGAGAGTCTGCCAAAGTTAAAGGTACCGCATCATCTCATGCTGATGGGACCTGCAGTCAGACAAGCACCACACACAGGGCAGGATAAGAAAAACAGAGTCCAGAGACTTCACAGGAAAGTCTTTCAGCCTGCTGGGTCTCACCCTCAGGGAAAACCGACACAGGTGACTCTTTCCTCCTGATAAGAGGCCATTTGGTCTGGGAAAATCTGGCTTGGGGCTATAATATCTAAGTAGACCCTCCTAAGTGTGTGTGTTGGGGGGAAGGCACCACACAAGCAGGGCAAGAAACAAGAAAACAAGAACTGAAAAATTCTCCTCTGTTAAACAAAACTTAAGTTAAAGGTCCAGATAAAGCTGAACGGAATGTCAAAGAACAGATAGACAACAAATGCATTCAGCAAGAAAACTCTAGATAAGAGAAGTGAAAGCAGTCTCCAGAATAAACTAATTAAGGTAATTAAATGCCTAGACACCAGCAAAAAATAACAAATCACACTAGGAAAATTGAAGATATGGCCCAGTCAAAGGAACAAACCAACAATTCAAATGACATACAGGAGCCGAAACAATTAATTCAGAATGTACAAACAGACATGGAAAACCTCATCAAAAACCAATTCAATGAATTGAGGGAGGATATAAAGAAGGCAAGGAAAGAACAAAAAGAAGAAACTGAAAGTCTGAAAAAACAAATCACAGAACTTATGGGAATGAAAGACACAGTAGAAGAGATGAAAAAAACAATGGAAATCTACAATGGTAGATTTCAAGAGACAGAACATAGGATTTCAAAACTGGAGGACAGAACATCTGAAATCCGACAAGAAACAGAAACTATAGGGAAAAAAATTAAAAAATATGAGCAGGGACTCAGGGAATTGAAAGACAATATGAAGCGCACAAATATATGTGTTGTGGGTGTCCCAGAAAGAGAAGAGAAGGGGAAAGGAGGAGAAAAACCAATGGAGGAAATTATCACTGAAAATTCCCAACTCTTATGAAAGACTTAAAATTACAGATCCAAGAAGTGCAGCGTACCCCAAAGAGAATAGATCCAAGTAGACATACTCCAAGACATTTAATAATCAGAATGTCAGAGGTCAAAGAAAAAGAGAGGCTCTTGAAAGCAGCAAGAGAAAAGCAATCCATCACATACAAGCAAAGCCCAATAAGACTATGCGCAGATCTCTCAGCAGAAACCGTGGAGGCGAGAAGACAGTGGGATAATATATTTAAATTATTAAAAGAGAAAAACTGCCAACCAAGAATTCTATATCCAGCAAAATTGTCCTTCAAAAATGAGGGAGAAATTAAAACATTTTCAGACAAAAAAATCACTGAGAGAATTTGTGACCAAGAGACCAGCTCTGCAAGAAATACTAAAGGGAACACTAGAGACAGATACGAAGATGGAAGAGAGAGGTGTGAAGAGTGTAGAAAGGAAGACTATGAGTAAAGGTAAAACAAACAAAAATTAGATATGACATATAAAATCCAGAAGGCAAAATAGTAGAAGAAAGTACTACCCATGCAGTAATAACACTGAATGTTAATGGATTAAACTCTCCAATCAAAAGACATAGTCTGGCAGAATGGATTAAAAAACAGGACCCATCTATATGCTGTCTCTACTCAAAGGACATGAGGCCAAGGACACAAATGGACATTTACACACCAATGTTTATAGCAGCATTATTAACAATTACCAAGAGATGGAAATAGCCAAAATGTCCATCAACAGAGAGTTGACTAAACAAACTGTGACATTTACATAAGATGGAATATTATGCAGCTGTAAGACAGAATAAAGTTACGAAGTATGTAACAACAAGAATGGACCTTAAGGACATTATGCTGAGTGTGATTAGCCAGAAACAAAAGGACAAATACTGTACGGTCTCACTGATATGAACTGACATTAGTGAATAAACTTGGAATATTTCCTTGGTAACAGAGACCATCAAGAGATAGAAATAGGGTGAGATATTGGGTAATTGGAGCTGAAGGGATACAGATTGTGCAACAGGACTGAATATAAAAACTCAGAAATGGACAGCACAATACTACCTAATTGTAATGTAATTATGTTAAAACACTGAATGAAGCTGCATGTGAGAACAATAGAGGGAGGAGGGCTGGGGACATAAATGAAATCAGAAAGAAAGATAGATGGTAAAGATTGAGATGGTATAATCTAGGAATGCCTAGAGTGTATAATAATAGTGAAATGTACAATGTACAAATTTTAAAAATGTTTTTGCATGAGGAAGAACAAAGGAATGTCATTATTGCAGGGTGCTGAAAATAGATGATAATTAATACTTTAAAATGTCACCTTATGTGTGAGACTAAAGCAAAAAATGTTTATTTGTTACAAAATTTATATTTTGACTAGAGCATTTCCTAATATAACTCATGTAGATAGTTTGATTGAATGCCACAAGTACTTGGAATCTCAGGTAGGACATGAGATTTTGTTGGTTTGTCCAGAGTGATGCCCCGATGAATCCCAGAGTGATTTGATCAGTGACTGGAAAAGTATATGCAAGCCCCTTTCGGGGAACGGTGAGAGTGGGGAGAAATTCAACTTCCCCAAGTTGAATTCTTGATATTCTCACAAGCAGTGTGGACAACCAAAGCTATAGGTTGAGCCCCTAGTCTTGGGGTTTGTTCACATGAAACTTCACCCAACAAAGGATAGGGCTAGTGTACTTAAAATTTAGGCCTAAGAGTCACCCCCAAGAGAGCCTCTTTTGTTGCTCAGATATGGCCTCTCTCTCCAGCCAATATGACGAGCAGTCTCACCATCCTCCCCCTCTCTGCGTGGGACATGACTCCCAGGGGTGTGGACCTTCCTGGCAATGTGGAGCAGAGATCCTGGAATGAGCTGAGACTCAGCCTCAAGGGACTGAGAAAAACCCTAGAATGAGCTGAGAATTAACATCAAGGGATTGAGAGAAACTTCTCGACCAAAGGGGGAAGAGTGAAATGAGACTAAGTGTCAATGGCTGAGAGATTCCAAACAGAGTTGAGAGGTTATCCTGGAGGTTATTCTTATGCATTAAGTAGATATCACCTTGTTGTTCAAGATGTAGCAGAGAGGCTGGAGGGAACTGCCTGAAAATGTAGAGTGTGTTCCAGTAACCATGTTTCTTGATGATGATTGAACAATGATATAGCTTTCACAATGAGACTCTGTGAATGTGAAATCCTTGTGTCTGATGCTCCTTTTAGCTACTATATCAACAAAAGAGTAGAATATATGGAATAAAAATAAATAATAGGGGGAACAAATGTTAAAATAAATTTAGTTTGAAATGCTAGTGGTAAATGAAAGCAAGGGGTAAGGGGTATGGTATGTATAATCTTTTTTTTCTGTTATCATTTTATTTCTTTTTCTGTTGTCTTTTTATTTCTTTTTCTAAATCGATGCAAATGTTCTAAGAAATGATGAATATGCAACTATGTTATGATATTAAGAATTACTGATTTTATGTGTAGAATGGAATATCTTAATGTTTTGTTTGTTAATTTTTTTAATTAATAAAAAAAGTTAAAAAAAAGTTTTAATGTAGAAAATAAGTGAATTAGTGTCAGAATGATAGAGGGAGGAGGGCTGGGGCCACATATGAAACCAGAAGGAAAGATAGATGATAAAGACTGAGATGGTATAATCTAGGAATGCCTAGTGTGTACAATGATAGTGACTAACTGTACAAATTAAAAAATGTTTTTGCATGCGGAAGAACAAAGGAATGTCAGTATTGCAGAGTGTTGAAAATATATGGTCATTCATATTTTAAAACTTCAACTTCTGTGTGAGACTAAAGCAAGAAATGTTCATTTGGTGCAAAATTTGTATTTTGACTAGTGCATTTCCTAATTTAACTTATATGGACAGTTGAACTGAACACCATAAACCTGGAAGAGGGCATGAGATTGTCCAGGTTAGTGTGATACCCCGATAAATCCCAGAGTGATTTAAGCAGTGAATGAAGAAGTATTTGCAAAATCTCCTTGGGGGAATGGGGAGAAAGGGGGAAAATTCGACTTCCTCTTTTGGAAAATTCCTGATATCCTTGCAAGCACTGAGAACAACCAAATCAATAGGCTGAGCCCTCAATCTTGGGGCTTGTTCTTATGAAACTTATCCCTGCATAGGCTAGGATAAGCCTACTGAAAATTAGGCCTGACAGTCACCCCAGAGAACCTCTTCTGTTGCTCAGATGTGGCCTCTCTCTCAGCCAATGCAGCAAGCAAATTTACTGCCCTCCCCCTCTCTATGTGGGACATGACTCCCAGGGGTGTTAAACCTCCCTGGCATCGTGGGACAGAAATCCTAGAATGAGCTGGGACTCAGCCTCAAGGGATTGAGAAAATCTTCTTGACTAAAAAGGGGAAGAGAGAAATGAGAAAAATTAAAGTGTCAGTGGCTGAGAGATTTCAGAGTCGAGAGGTTATCCTGGAGATTATTCTTATGCATTATCTAGATATCACCTTTTTAATTTATGGTGAATTAGAGTGGCTAGAGGGAAGTGCCTGAAACTGTAGAGCTGTGTACCAGTAGCCATGTTTCTTAAAGATTATTGTATAATGATATAGCTTTTCAGTGTGACTGTGTGATTGTGAAAACCTTGTATCTGATGCTCCTTTTATGTATGGTATGGACAGATGAGTGAAAAATATGGATAAAAAAATAAACAAGTATAGGGGGAACTAAATTGGGTAGCTTGAAAAATACCAGTGGTCAATGAAAGGAAGTAGTAAAGGGTATGGCATGTGTGAGCTTTTTCTTTTTTCTTTCCTTTGCTGGAGAGATGCAAATGTTCAAAAAAATGATCATGGTGACAAATACACAACTGTGTAATGATATTGTGAACCATTGATTGTAGCCATGTCAAGAATGTTTGTCAAGAATATTTGTATGTCAAGAATGTCTGTATATCTGTTCATTGTTGATAATAAAAAAATTTTTTTTAAAGTGAATTAAGAAGGGACACTGAAGATAAATGCAAACACCTTAAAAAAAATTCCTGATTTGTGCCAAGTTGGAGGGAAATGTGAAATTAAACGTGCAATCATTCCCTTGTACATAGTCTCATCCCCGGATGTTACGTTTAGTGACAAGTATCTGGCATACTTAAAATGTTGATGGAACAAGCTTTGCTGAAATCAGCACTCTACAAAGTGGCGGAGTCATGACAGGGATCTGGATCCCAGGCTGTGATCTTTAGATGAGCTTACCTCCATTCCGTGATTGTTGGTGACAAAAGTTACCCAACCAGTGAAAATCTTGAGGGACCCTTCTGTTTGGCATTTGCCTTGGGCCGTATGTTATTTTTCACACGTCTTCATCCCATGAGCACCAAAATACCTGAAGGATGCAGAATGCAAAAGGAAAGATAGGTCAAGTTTTCCTCCAAAGAGCTACCAATTTCTCTAAGAACATACAAGATGTTGAACACAGTAAGCTCTTCGGAACTTGTTCTCAGTACCTGGAAGGATTTGAACAAATGTATGAAACTAGCACAAAGCACTGAGTCAGTTTACAAGTTATTGCTCAGGTGTATGATAGACCATAAGGGTAATAGAAACTTATTTTGTTGTTAATTTTATTCATTCATTTAAAAAAACGTCAGTAGTTGATACATTATCATGCTTTCTAATCAAAAGATACAAGAGGATATACATTTTAAAAGTCTCCCTCCATTTTGTTGTTGTTCATTTTATTTATTTATTTTGAAAAACTATAGTAGTTGAAATATTATCATGGTTTCTATTCAAAACATACAAAAGAATAAACATTTAAGTCTTCCCTCGCTGTTGTGTAACTCTATGGACATATTAAAAACCATGGAGGTATATATTAAAATGGGTGAATTGTGTGGTATGTGAATTATATCTCAACAGAACTGCTAAACAAAGGAATATTCTCCCTCCTGTCCTCTCACACTTGTACATAGCCACCTTTCCCAGAGGCAACCCTGTTATCGGTTTTCTTCTCCTGGAGCTATATATACACTTATATATTCTCTCTCTCCTTCCTTCTCTTTTGTAGTAGAAAATCCTAGGGGCACTCTTGGAGAGAGAGAAAGGGAGTGACTACCATGACAGTAGATTTAATAACCCATATGGCCACATAATGGAGGTCCAGAAAGGTGCCAGAGCGGTAGATTGGGTTCTCAGGCAGAGGGAGTAGAGGTGGGGGATGGAGTAAGGGATGGAAAAACAGGAAGCAGAAGTGACAAGGAGGTCTATGGCTTATTATTATTGTTATTATTTTGTATACTGTATGGAGGGGTCACATTTCATTATTTTTCCATGTGAGGATCCCATTATTGCAGCACCATGTGTTGAATTTTTTGTTCGTTTTGCTTGCTTGTTTGTTTGTTTTTGGGGAAGTGCCTGGACCAGGAATCAAACCCAGGTCTCCTGGATGGCAGGCAAGAAAACTACCGCTGAACTATCCTTGCATCCCCTGTAGCTTAGTATAAATACACCCTCCTAATTCACATATTGGCAACCAGATAGGTCGACCAACTACTTCCCGTTTGCCTGACACTGTCTCTGCTCTAAAACCCCGTAAAACTCCTCAGTGCAAGAACTGTTAAATCATTGTGGTTGATTGACCCATTTATCATTATGAAATACCCTGTTTATTTCTGGTGATTTTCCTTGCCTTGAAATCTACTGCCAGATATTATTATAGTCATATCAGATTTCCTTTGGATGTTGTTTGCATAGATACATCTTTTTTGCAGGTAGACCTTACACTTACAGTCTGTCTTCTGACCACATGCAGCAGTATTTTGTTCTTTTACTCGGACAGCCTTTGTCTTTAAGAGTAATTTCCCCATGTATATTTAATATAATTTCTGATATATGAGGATTTAAATCTACCACTTATTATTCATTTTATCTACTTGACTCATCTGTTCTTTTTTTTTTTTCTGCTTCGGATAAATCACGTATTTTTATTATTCCATTTCCTCCTTCCATTAGCTTCATCATTAAACATTCTTCATTATTATTGAAGTGATTGCCTTAGGCTTATAAAATGCATCCCTGGCTCCATTAAAGTACCGTATATATTAGCACTTTCTATCCCACATAGTACAGAGATCCTTGAACATATAACTGCATTTACCTACTCCAACATTTGTTATGTATTTTTAATTATATATTTAATACTATGCATATTTGAAACATCAAAGAACATTAGTCAACAAAACAATAAGTTTTTATTTAGATTTACCCCCAAATTCACCCTTTTGATAATCTTTAGATGATTTTTATTTCCAAATTTCCACCTTGGATCATTTTTCCTCTGTCTGAAGAAATTCATTTAGTATTTATTTAAATATAAGTCTGCTGGCAACAAATTCCCTCAGCTTTTTCTTTTTTAAAATTTCTTTGTTTGGCTTTCATTTTTGAAAGTCATTTCCAGCGAGTATTGTATTAGAGGTTCCCCCTTCATTTCTCTTAGCACATTAAAAATGTCATTTAAAAAAAGAAAGTCATTTTTTTACCTATTGGAAAGTTATCTGTCAAATTTGCTGTTGCTCATTTGAAGGCAACTTGCATTTTCTTCTGTTGCTTCTTTGAAGATTGTCTCTTATATGCTTGTTTCCAGCAGTTTTATATGATGGGCCTAGTTGCGGTTTTCATTTGCATTTACATGCTTAGGGGTCATAGAAGTCCTTGGATCTGTGGCTTGAGCTTTTTCACCAATTTTTACAAATTTTTACTCAGTTTTTCTTCAACTATTTTGCTTCTGCCATTTTTCTCCTTCTAGAAGACTCCAATTACATGTATGTGGACCTTTTCAAAATGTTTCCTATATCTCAGGCTCTTTTCTTCAATACCTACTCTTTCTTTTTTTCCTTGTGATTCAGTTTGGATATTTTCTTCTGACAAGTCTTCCAGGTCACTGATTCTCTCTTCTGTTTTCAAATTCTTAATTTCAATTAATTTATCACTAAAATGTTTAATTTCAATTAAATTATTGATTTCAATTGATTTCTTTTAAAAATCTTTAATTACGTTATAATTCACAAACCACGAGATTCACCCATTTAAAGTGGGTTCTAATATATTACAAAGATTTGCAACCATCATCACTTCTAATTTCAGAACATTTCATCTTCCCCAAAAGAAACTTCATACCTATTAACAGTCACTTTCCACTCTACCCTTCCTCTGGCTGCTGATAACCACTAGTCTACTTTCTGTCTCTATGAATTTGCCTATCCTTGACATTTTAGATAAATGAAATCATACAATATGTGTCTTTTTGTGACTGGCTTCTTTCATTTGACTAATGCTCTCAAGGTTCATCCGCAGTATAGCACGTATCAGTGCTACATTCCTTTTTAGTGTAAAATAACATTCCATTGTTTGGGTATAACATTTATTTTTATATTCATCAACTGATGGGCATTTGATTTGTGTCTTGTTTTTGGCCATTATGAATTAAGGCCTGTGCTAGTTTGAAAGTGTTGTGTACCCCAGAAAAGCCATGTCCTTTAATCCTGATACAATATTGTAGGGTGGAAACACTTTTAATTAGATTATCTCCATAAAGATGTGACACTCCCAGTTGTGTGAGTGACCTTTTGGTTAGATTACTTTCATGGAACTAGGATACACCAAATTGTGAGTGTGGCCTTTTGATTAGATGGAGATGTAACTCCACCCATTCAAGGTGGTCCTAATTAGTTTACTAAGTCCTTTAAAAGGGAAAATATTTTGGAGAAACCTCAGATGCAGATGAAGACACAGACATTTGGAAATGCAGATTCAGATGCTTAGAGAATGGCTGCTTCAGAGCTGACAGAGACATGGCTATTTGGAGATGTTAGGAGTGCCGACAGAGAGAGTAGATGCCTAGACACGGGCAGAGCCCGAGAGACATTGCGATGTGCCTTCCCATGAGATGTTAAGTAAGTAAGAAACCAGGGTTGTGTCTGAGAGGAGCTAAGTGAAGGTCCACAGATGCTTAGAGAGGAAACCAGTGGCATCAAAAGCTGGAAGCAAGGAATAAGGAACAAGGACAAGCAGATGCTAGCCACGTGCCTTCCCAGTTGCCAGAGGAGTTCTGGATGGAAAGGCATCAGCCTTTCCTGATTGAAGGTAAGCTCTTATTGGTGCCTTAATTTGGACATTTTCATGGCCTTGGGCCTGTCAACTTTCAACTTAATAACTTCTCTTTCTAAAAGCCATTCCATTTCTGGTATATTGCATTCTGGCAGCTTTAGCAAACTAAAACAGGGTTGCTATGAACATTTGTATTTGTGTGGACATATGTTTTCATTTCTCTTGGGTATATACTTAGGAGTAGAATTGCTGGGTCATATTGCAACTCTGGGTTTACTGTTTGCTAAATTGCCAAACTGCTTTCCAAACTAGCTCCACCATTTTACAACTCCACCAACACTAAATCCTAGTCAAAATTTGTTATTATCTTTTTAATGTTAATCATTCTAGTGGGTGTGAAGTGGTATCTTACTTTGGTATTGCTTTATGCTTGTGACCATATTTGCATTATTATTTATTTTTAAGTTCTATATTTTACAATATTCAAAACAATATTCAATTGTTTTTTCAATTTCTCTGATGAAATTCTCCATTTTGTCATCTCTTTTTAGGAAATTAATTGTAATTATTTCATAGCCTGTGTCTGCATAAACCACTTTATCAGTCTCTTGAGGATCTGTTGTATTTCTACTTTCCTTTCCTCTTGATTTTGATCATTCGGTTCTATTTATTGGCATGCTTTACATATTTTTGCTCAGCTACAAATACTACACACTGAACATGAAAAGTCGTGGCAGGTCGAAATGCTGTTTTCTTCCTCCAGAGATAATTTAATTTTCTTCTGACAGAGTTGGTACAGATCGCCTTAATCCAATTAAGGGATGTGATACTTTGAGATTGGGTTTCAGTGTTTTTTGAGGCTAATATATTTTCAGTTTGCCTTTATTCCTATCCAAGTGTCTCAGCTGAAAGCCTGGAGGTATTTTTTTAGAGTTCTGACCCCCAGTTGCTGAGTCTCTAGCATAGATGAGGCTGCTCCACTTACCCACCTCTTTCTGACTGGTTGCTTTTTTTTTTTTTTTTAATCCCTTGCCTGCTTGGTTTAAGAATCAACCAATGCCTTATGCCTTGATGGGAAAAGTAGTATGGATATCAGCATCCCTTTTCTGCAATTCTCTATTTTCTGGTATCTTAGTGCTTCAAGTCCTGGCTTTCTTGTTAGCCCTGAGCTCCATGTTTTCTTTTCTTCAGCTCTCTGAGACTCTAAGCTGTCCTTTTTTGCTTGGCTGTAGGCCTTGCACTGATTGCTTGCAATTCAGCAAACGTCTCAAGGGGGGAAATGGTGGAGAATATTACCTGATTTCACTGCATTTTCTTTCTTTACAGTTCTTAACCCCTCAAGTCCTGGATTTCTTGATTATTTTCTGATATCTTTAAATCACTTAATCTAGCATTTACAGTCATTTCAGTGGGGTATTTGGTCTGGAAGCAGTTATTATGCTTATTATGACAAAGTGAATGTAGATGTCCAACAGATAATTCAGTGAAATGACAGCACTGCTCTGATTGAAAATATGTTACTGACAGCTGAAGTGCAGGCTGTTTCAACCCTGGCACATTTAAGGGAGGATTTGATTTTCTCACCAATTTATTTTCTTCAAACTACTGTGGAACACTTATTTTTGGAGGACTTAACACCTTTGTGTTTTTTTTGGCAGAAGTGATTTAAAAATTTTTTTTAATGTATACTGTAACATATATACAAAGCAAAGAAATAAAAAAGCAATAGTTTTCAAAGCACTCTTCAACAATTGGTTACAGGGCAGATCCCAGAGTTTGTCATGGGCTATATTCGATCCTCTCATGTTTTCCCTTCTAGCTGCTCCAGAATATAGGAGGGCTTAAATACTTTTTTTATCATCACAATTGATGTTTTTTCCTTCTTTTTTTTTGTGAACAATAACATATATACAAAAAAGCTATAAATTTCAAAGCACAGCACCACAATTAGTTGTAGAACATATTTCAGACTTTGACATGGGTTACAATTTTAGGTTGTTACATCTAGCTGCTCTAAAATACTGGAGACTAAAAGAGATATCAATTTAATATTCAGCATTCATATTCATTTGTTAAATCCTCTCTTCTATATATAACTCCACCATGACCTTTGATCTTTCCATACCTTTCTTTGGGGTTGTTTAGTCTATGGCAATTCTAAATTTTTAATATTAGAAGGGTCTGTCACTAATATGGTGTGGGGAGATGGAACTATCTGATGTTCTGGAGAGGCTGGGCTAGGTTTAAGGACTTATCTGGACCAGGGACCCATCTGAAGGTTGTAGGTTTCTGGAAAGTTACTCTAGTGCCTGGAACCCTTGTGAAATCTTATATATTGCCCTAGGTGTTCTTTAGGATTATCTGGAATGGTCCTGGTTAGTGGTTGGCAGGTTATGATAGGTAGCAAGGTCTTCCTGAAGCTTGCATAAGAGTAGCCTGTCGACTGTATTTGAACTCTCTCTGCCACTGATACTTTATTAATTATGTTTCTTTTCCCCCTTTTGGTTAGGATGGAATTGTTGATCCCATGGTGCCAGGGCCAGATTCATCCCTGGGAGTCATCTCCCATATCACCAAGGAGACTTTCATCCCTGGATGTCATGTCCCACATAGCGGGGAGGGCAATGATTTCACTTGCAGAGTTGGGCTCAGAGAGACTGAAGCCACATCTGAGCAACAACAGAGGTCCTCCAGAAGTAACTCTTAGGCATGTCTATAGGTAGTCTAAGCTTCTCCTCTACCTACATAAGCTTCACAAGAGTAAGCCTCATGATCGAGGGCATGGCCTATTGATTAGGGTGTCCCTAAGGTTTGACACAGTATCAAGGGATTCGCTGATGGTAAGTTTAATAGTTCCACAGTCTCTCTCCCCTCCCTCAGGGGACTTTGCCAATACTTTTTGATTATCTGGTTAATATACTCTGAGATGTTTCCAGGCATTACAATAATCTATACAAGATTAAAGGACCTCTTTCTCATTCTGTGCTGTCTATGTTTCAGTTGTTCAAATGAGCTACACAGATATGTTGAATTAGATTATGCACTACAGAAAATTTCAGTTCCAGATAAAATAAACCTTTCTTCCATTTGTCTCAAAGAGTATGTGTGGTTCTAAAATATAGACACTGTCTTTCTTACCCCTATGTTCTGAACTACTTGAACCCCAACCTGTTTGGCTTCGTTCTTATCTCTAAGTATCAGGTTATATATATAAAACAGCCTCTCAAAATCCAGAAATGATAATCAGCACTCCAGACTTAATGTGTCTACTCTAAAAGCTTGCAATCTAGGTCCCTGTTTTCTTATAAGCATTTTCTAAAGGTGACCACGTCATTCATGTTCTTTTGTTTCTGGCTTATTTTGTCTCACCAAATGTCCCCCATGTTCAATCACATCGTTGCCCGCCTCACGACATTGTTCCTTTTTGCAGCAGCACAACCTTCATTCATAAGTATACACCATCGTTCGCCAATTTACCTCTCTGTTAGTGTATCCTTCAGCCACCTGCATTCATCAGGCATCATGTATAGTGCCCAAAGTCCACAGTCCCTCAACATTCTCAATTTTAGATAATTTCATTGTTCCCAAGAGACAGAAAACCAATAAATACACCCTCACCAAATAGGAAACTCTTGTCCCTCACCCCATTATTTACCTCTGCTTTGCTGTGGTAGTGCTAATGATTTCCTTTTGAACATAGCTCATAGCATGCAATAGCAGTTAAAGTCCCTGTACCCTGGACTTAAACACTTTTTATACAAGAATCATATCTTTGAAGTAATTCTTATGAGAACTCATTCATATTTCTAATGTGAGTCAGTGGGACATGTAGGTCTATACAACCCCTTTCAATCTTGTACATCTTCAATATGGTAATATTACTTATAGACCCACTAGAGAATCACCTTCACTTCTATCTATTCCCTTATGTTGGAGTTCAACCTCATTAACTAACGGTTCACCCATCTCTAGCTTCTATGTATCTCTAAGTTCCCTATCTCTATATTATATGCCTCTGATTATACCTTTACGCTGTTATAAAAGTGAAATCATACAGTATCTTTCCTTTTGTGTCTGGCTAATTTCACTCAGCATTATGCCCTCAAGCCTCATTCATCTTGTCATGTGCTTCAGGACATCATTTTGTCTTACTGCTGCATAATATTCTATCGTATATATATATACCACATTTTGTTGATCCACTCGTCTGTTGATGGGCATTTGGTTTGTTTCTTTCTTTTGGTGATTGTGAATAATGCTGCTATGAACATTGGTCTGCAAATGTCTGTTTGTGTCATTGCTTTCAGTCCAAGTACTGCTATTGCTAGGTCATAGGGCAACTTGATATTTAGTTTTAGGAAACTGCCAAACAGTCTTCCACAGTGGCTGCATCATTATACATTCCCACCAGTAGTGCATAAGTGGCTCAGTTTCTCCACATCCTCTCCAACATTTATAGTTTCCTGTTTGTTTAATAGCCACCATTCTTATAGGTGTGAGATGGTATCTCATTGAAGTCTTGATCTGCATTTTCCTTATAGCCAACAAAAATGAGCATCTCTTCATGTGCTTTTGAGCCATCTGTATTTGCTCTTCAGAAAAAATGCCTATTCACATCTTTAGCCCATTTTTTTTTTTTTTTTTTTAAGGAAAGACAGAGAGAAGGAAGGAAGGAAGGAAGAAAGGGAAACATCTTTAAACATTTTCTTGTTTATTGTATTTTGTTTTTCCGTTTTTTGTTACATGGGCTGGGGCCGGGAATCGAACCGAGGTCCTCCGGCATAGCAGGCAAGCACTTTGCCCGCTGAGCCACCGCGGCCCGCCCCTCTTTAGCCCATTTTATAATTGGATTGTTTGTTCTGTTGTTGATGAGTTGTATGATTTATTTCTATATATAGGAAATTGAACCTTTGTCTATGTGCTTTCCAAATATTTTCTCCAATTGAGTTGGCTGCTTCTTCACCTTTTTGACAGTCTTTTGAGGTGCAGAAGCATTTGATTTTGAGGAGTTCCCATATATCTATTTTTTCTTTTGTTGCTTGTGCTTTGGGGGTAAAGTTTAGGAAGCTACCTCCTCTTACTAGGTCTTGAAGATGTTTCCCTACATTTTCTTCAAGAAGCTTTATGGTGCTAGTTCTTATATTTAGGTGTTTGATTCAAAGTGAAATAAATAGCTAATATTTTCTCATGACAATTAATGTAGTATTACTTGGTGCTGATGTGATAAACACAGATGCAAGCTTGAGCCCTGAAATGCCAAAGAGGTTCAGCCAGATGATCCCATGATTACATTAAATTTTGAGAAATTATCATCCAAATAAAACACACAATTTCAACCTTCTTCTTCTGTACTTGCTGACCCTCACAAATATGCTGGTGGTCCTCAGTTGAGAAATAATTTTGTCTCTTGTTAGTGTAAAAAGTGATACTTTGCATGTTGTGCTTACTTACTGCTATCTGGTTGCTTAAATTTTTTAATCCATAGATTTGTGTAAACTTTGTCTATGAAGAATAAAAATCATAACATTGTAGAAAAATGAAACTGAAATCATCCCCAGAGATTCCCTGATACCATAGTGTGGCCATAGATGTGATTCATACAAGTGACCTCAGAGCCCATGGAATGAATGTCCTCAGAAACGCCTGCTGCAGATGACCACAGGGAGTCCCTGGTGCAAATGGCCACAGAGGGCACTCCAAGACTTAGAACTGATCATCTGAAACACTGGGCAAGTTAGACAGCAGATCCAAGTTTAGTGCTATACTGACACCCCATTTTCCATATCCTCCTGAACCGGGAAAATTGCATACATAATGGAAGAATAAAATTGTGCACCCTGTTTCCCCAAGACTGAAAATGAAAATGATGCAGACCTTGGGTAAGAATTTCCCAGTAGTATTCTCAGAGCTTTGCAAGGGTTTTTGTGTATTTAAGGGAGTGTTCTTTTGCACGAATGAGAACAGTTCCTTTCTCATTCTTGGCAGGTTCAATTATGAAGAAGGAAGGAGTTGAAGAAAAAGCACAGTTATTTCTCAGCATATTGTGAAGTGCTTATATCATTATGAAACAGGATTCCTTGCAATCTATTAAGCAGTTGGAAAAATACTTCCCTTTCTACTTAAGACTTTAGTCTATGAATGTCTCTAAGAGTACATTTTTATTCTTTGAGGAAGAGCATATAGTTTTATTCTTTGAGGACTCAATGTATACACATGTACATAAACACATCTATAAGCATTGATTGGCTTGGGTGCTGGCGTTTCTTTATTTATGCATACATGCCTATATAAATCCCTTTTAGAGAGATCTCCATAGGGCCCAAAAAGATCATCCATATCTATTGAGAATGAACTGTGTTAATTTAAGAATCAATAATTGTCAGTTACTATCCTGGTAGTATGCTAAGAGTATGCTAAGCATTTCTCTAGATTTAGTCACTCGGATTTGTGGGCAAATACTCTTCATGGGTGAGACAGACTAAATGATTAGTCATGATTCCTCTCTCCTAGAGTTTTCAGTGGGTAAAGTGTGCTTCCCTGCCCTTTTCCTATGCATTTGGCCATATGACTTACTTTGGCAACAGAGATGTTAGCAAGCAGAAACCTGAAATGTGTATGTGTGTGATAGGGTTTGCCCACTTACACTGCTATTATTGCCATCAGAAAGAACTTGTTTGGGGTAGTTCTTTCTTCCAAGGAAGATGAGAGACCAGTAGAATAGACCTGAATCCACCTCAATTTTGAACAAATCTCCAGTTTAGAATAGAATAGAGTTAATGACTATTGTTAAGTCACTAAGTTGGGGGGTATTTGTTTTACAGCATTATTGTGACAGTAGCTCATTAACACAATGCAGGAGGTAGAGATCCAAAGCTGAGGCCAACTCCTATGGAAGGAAGATGAAAAGAAGTGGAGGTATCTAAGATAGGGGAACAGGAGGGCAGGACAGCCACGATTAGGAAAAGGGCATACACATGAGGGGACCCCAATTATGAGTTTAAATTTTGGGGTTCTTTCCTCTTGGATTACCCCAACCTTTTGGTAAAGTGTGATCTGCACACGTAGCCTTGTGGTGGTTGTTCAGACTAAAGGCGACAGGATAGTAAAGCAAGGCTGAGCTGGAAACCTTGTGGGTGGTGAGAGCCCCCAATTGAGGGACTACATTTAGGAATTTCAGACAGTGACTACAGTGAGGTAGCTGTGACACAGAGTCAGCTGTGAGCAGCTGAGAATGAGCTTGCAATGGCCAGGAAGAATCTTCTAGTACATCATAAAGGAGAAATTTCAAGGCCCTTGAATTGTGGAATTGATGGGAATGGTTGTGAATGCTTGAGTAATGCTTCAGTGAGAAGAATCCCTGGTATAAACTATGCACATGTAAGTAAATTATGGGTATACAGAATTATGAATTTTACAGAATCCACAATTTAACAAACATATCAACGCCAAACTGCCACATTCTCTGTGTGCATATAAAAATATCCTGGGGAGTTTGTTAAAATGTGGGTCCGTGGACCCTATACCCTGCACTTCTCATTAAGCGGGTCCAGGACCACACCTCAAGAAACCCTGACAGTGCTTGCTTCGGCAGCACATATACTAAAATTGGAATGATACAGAGAAGATTAGCAAGGCCTGGGGGCAAGGATGACACAAATTTGTGAAGCGTTCCATATTTTTAATAAAGAAGAGAAAAAGAAAACAGAAAAAAATAACAGAAAAAAAAAAAGAAACCCTGAAAAACTGCATCCTAGCTACAGCTGGAACAAGCCCCTGTCCTTAGGGATCCCAGACCGTTTTACATATGCTCTACTTGTAACATACTTTTAAAGGCTGAACTAGCCACCAGAACACCTGTTGTTTGTTTCCTAACTAGAGCTTTATGAATTCCTCTTTCTATCCTTGTCATCTAACCCTTACAAGGCAGCTTTTAATGCTTAAAGAAGTTGCACCCCCTAAACTTCTTATATGCATGTCACATCAAATCAAGCCATATTTAGTTTTGTTTGCTTGACTTGTCACTTCCCTGGCTAGGAATCTTTGAAATTTCAGTTTTCAAACAAACAAATAGTATCTTAGCTTTCACATCCTCCTGCCTTTTTCAGGGCCAATCAGAGGATAAAAAACTTGATACTTTTTATTTGTTTTGCTTTTGTTTTTAAGGTCAGGTTTACTGAGGTATAATATTCTTTTGAGGTTTACAGCTTCATGAGTTTTCACACACCTACACACTTATGCACCACCATCACAACCAAGATTTGGAATATTTTCATTACCCTAGAAAGGTCCCTTGTGTCCCTCTGTAGTCAATCCCCTCCCCTTTGTCACTATGGTTTTGCCTTTTCTAGGAATTTCATACAATGGAGTCATACAGTATGCAGTATAGTTTCTTTCATCTGACACAATGTTTTGAGATGCATCCATATCAATCATGTGTCAGTAGCTTGTTCCTTTTTTTTGCTGTATAGTATTCTAGCACATGGATTGCTACACAGTTTGTTTAGCCATTCACCAGTTAATAGATATTTTCAGTATTTCTAGTTTTTGGCAATCAAAAATAAAGTTCCTGTAAACATTTACATACAGGTCTTTGTGTGAACATGTTTTAATTTCTTTCGGGTAAAAACAGCAGTGGATTGTAGCGTCATATGGTAACTGCATGTTTAACTGTATGAGAAACTGCCTAACTGTATTCCAAAATAGTTTTACCATTTTGCATTCAGACAAGCAATGTATGAGGGGTCCATTTGCTCTGCATCCTCACTAGCCCTTGATATTGCCTTTTATTTTAATAGCCATTCTAATATATATGAAATGGTATCTCATGTTGTACAGGCATATCTTGGAGATATTGCAGGTTTAATTCTAGGTCACCACAATAAAGTGAATATTGCAACAAAGCAAATACTGCAATAAAGCAAATCACACAAAACTTTTTTATTTTCCAAAGCATATGAAAGTTACATTTACATTATAATGTAGTCTATTAAGTGTTCAATAGCATTATATCTGAAAAAATAATGAACATATCTTAAAAATACCTTATTGGGGTGCAAGGGTAGTTCAGTGGTTGAATTCTCGCCTGCCATGTGGGAGACCTGGGTTCGATTCCCAGCCCATGCACTTCCAAAACAAACAAACAAACCAACAAAAACAATGAAACCAACAAAAACAAACAAACAAAAAATTCAACAAATGGTGCTGCAATACCGGGATACTCACATGGAAAAAGAATGAAATGTGACCCTGCCATACAGCATACAAAAAAAAATGCTTTACTGCTAAAAATGATCATCATTATCTGAGCTGTTACTGAGTTGTAATCTTTTTGCTGGTAGAGGGTCTTGCCTCAATGTTAGTGGCTGCTGACTGATCAGGGTAGTGGTTGCTGAAGTTTGGGGTGTTTGTGACAATTTCTTAAAATAAGACAACAATAAAGTTTGCTACATTGATTGACTTCATTTCATGAAAGATTTCTCTGTAGCATAAAATGCTGTTTGATGGCATTTTACCCACAGTAGAACTTCTTTCAAAATCAGTCAATCCTCTCAAACCCTGCTTTATCAACTAAGTATGTGTAATATTCTAAATCCTTTGTTGCCATTTGAGCAATGTTCACAGCATCTTCACCAGAAGTAGATTTCAATTCAAAAAACCACTTTCTTTGTTATCCCTAGGAAGCAACTCCTCATCCATTAAAGTTTTCTCATGAGATTGCAGCAATTCAGCCACATCTTCAGGTTCCTCTTCTAACTCTCTTGCTTTGTTCATCATATTTGCAGTAACTTCCTCCACTAAAGTCTTTTACTTTTCAAAGCCATCCATGATGATTGAAATTAAATTCTTCCAAACTCCTGTAAATGTTGATTTTTTTTGTATGCTTTATTGTGGGGGTCACATTTCATTATTTTTTAATGGGAGTATCCCATTATTGCAGCACCATTTTGTTGAATTTTGTTTGTTTGTTTTGCTTGTTTGTTTTGGGGGAGGTGCATAGACTGGGAACTGAACCCAGGTCTCCTGAATGACAGGCAAGAATTCTACCACTGAACTACCCAGGCATCCTCCAATGTTGATGTTTTGACCTCCTCCCATGAATCAAGTATGTGCCTATTGGCATCTGGAATGGTGACTACTTTCCAGGTTTTAAATTTATTTTGCCCAGACTCATCAAAGGAATCGCTATCTGTGGCAGCTGTAGCCTTAAAAAATGTATTTCTTAAATAATGAGACTTGAAAGTCAGAATGACTCCATGATTCCTGAGCTGCTGGATGTTGTGCTAGCAAGTATGAAACAACATTGTCAAAGAGCAGTCATATTTTGAGAGGAATTTTTTTTTTTTCTGAGCAGTAGGTCTCAACAGTGAGCTTAAAGTATGCAATAAACCATGTTGTAAACAGATATGCTATCTTCCAGGATTTGTTTTTCCATTTATGGAACAGAGGCAGAGTAGATTTAGCATAATTCTTAAGAACCCTAGGAATTTCAGAATGGTAAATAAACATTGGCAGCAACTTAAAATCACCATTTGCATTTTTCCTTAACAGAAGAGTTATCCTGTCCTTTGAAGCTTTGAAGTTTTTCTCTTCCCTAGCTGCGGAAATCTTAGATGGCATCTTCTTCCAAAATGAGACAGTCTCGTTTACACTGGAAATCTGTTTTTTTAATGTAGCCACTCTCATCAGTCATCCTATCATCCTATCCTATCATCTTCGAGATACCTTGCTGTTTCTACATCAGCAATTGCTGCTTCACCTTGCACTTTCATATTATAGGGTTGGCTCTTTTCCTTAAACCAATCTCTGCTAGCTTCAAATTTTTCTTCTGCAGTTTCTTCACCTCTCTCAGTCTTCAAAGAATTGAAGAGAGGTAGGGACTTGCTCTGGACTAGGTTTTGCCTTCAGCAATGCTGTGGCTGATTTAATCTTCTATCCAGACCATTCAAACTTTCTCCATACACTCATGTGTTCACTGAGGTAGTACCTGTAATTTCCTTCAAGAATTTTTCATTTGCATTCATAACTTGGTTGTTTGGTGCAAGAGGCCAAGCTTTTGGCCTATCACAGCTTTTCAACTGCCTTCCTGATTAGCTTAATCATTTATAGCTTTAGATTTAAGGTGAGAGATGCGTGACTCATCCTTTTACTTGAACATTTAGAGGACACTGTAGTGTTATTAATTTGCCAAATTTCAGTATTGCTGCATCCAAGGGAATAGGAAAGCCTGAGGAGAGGAATAGAGATAGGAACAACCCCAGTTAGTAGAGCAATCAGAACACACAACATTTATCCAATAAATTACTTTCTTAAATGGGTGCAGTTTGTGGCATCCCCAAACAATTAAAATGGTAACATCAAAGACCACAGATTACAGATCGCCATAAGAGATACAATAATATGAACAGTTTAAAATATTTTGATAATTACTAAAATGTGATACAAAGACACAAAGAGAACACATGCTATTGGAAAATGGTACTAAGAAACTTGTCTGTTGCAGGGCTACCATAAACACTCAGTTTGCAACAATGCAATATCAGTGAAGCACAATAAAAATAAGGTATGCCTGCGTAGCTTTGAAGCAGTTGTTCATGCTAGATTCAGGCAGAGATATAATTGATCACTCCCATAGCACTTGTGGTAGATTACATTTTTGTTTTCAAAAATTCCTGTATCCATTATTTCCCTTGTGATGTGACAATGCAGTTTCTCTTACTAGAAGCAGGATATATTATCCTGTTCCCCTGATGTTGGGCCTGGTCATATACCTTGCTGGCCATGTACCAGAAATAACAGTGCTCCAGCTCTGACCCTAGCCTTAAGTGGTCCTGCACATTTCCACTCAATTTCTTGTATTTTTGCCATTGCCATAAGAAAAGCATACTCTGGCTAGATAGAATCCCCAGGTGAAGTATTTAGAGTATAAATTTCTGTTGTTTTAAGCCACTGCATTTTGGGATGGTTTCTTACACAAAATTATTATGACAATACCCAACTGATACAGGGCTCAGATTTCAGTGTGCGGCAAATTCTACAGGATGACAACCCATATAATTTCTTCACTTTATGAACATTTATAAAAGAAGATATACACATATCTAAAAGCACATAAAATGATGCACAAAATCATTACATATCAAGAACATGCAACTAAAACCAAAATGAGATATGATTACATAGGATATGTAATCACACCAGGGTAGCTAAAATTAAAGGCTGAAAATACCAAATGTTGGTGAGGATAGGGAACTCTAATACATCACCAGTAGGGTACAAAATGGGCAGCCATTTTGGAAAATTGTTTCACAGTTTCTTATAAATAAATATCTACCAAAGAAGCCAATAATTTCACTCTTATGTGTTTATCCAAGAGAAAATAAACCTTTGTCTACACAAAGACTTATATATGAACGTTCATAGCAAGGATTTTTTGTAATAGCCAAAAATTGGAAAATTCCCAAATGTACACAGACAGGTGAATGGATAAACAAATGTGGTACATATGTACACTAGAATATTACTCAGTAATAAAAAGGAACAAAGCACTGATGACATATGCAACAGCATGAATTAGAAAACCTTATATTGTGTGAAAGAAGTCAGATACAAAAGTATATAATGTATGATTACATTTATTAATAATTCTAGAAAATGTAAACTAATCTGTTATGACAGACAACATAATTAATTATCTGGGAGTTGTTGGTGAGAGGAGGGATTGACTATAAAGGAATAATATTCAACAATAGTTCAATGATGTATTAGTTAGAGTTCTCTAGAGAAACAGAATCAACAGGGAACACTCGCAAATATAAAATTTATAAAAGTGTCCCTTATCCATCGTCATGGTATTCCATATAGCATTGCTTCTGATCAAGGAACATACTTCACAGCAAATGAAGTGCGGGAATGGGCACATGCTCATGGAATTCTCTGGTCTGACCATGTTCCCCATCATCCAGAAGCAGCTGGATTGATAGAACGGTGGAATGGCCTTTTGAAAACTCAATTACAGTGCCAACTAGGTGGCAATACCTTGAAAGGCTGGGGTAATGTTCTCCAGGAAGCTGTATATACTCTGAATCAGCGTCCACTATATGGGGCTGTTTCTTCCATAGCCAGGATCCATGGGTCCAGGAACCAAGGGGTAGAAATGGGAATGGTACCACTCACTATTATCCCTAGTGATTCACTAGGAAAATTTTTGCTTCCTGTCCCTGCAACCCTGAGCTCTGCTGGTCTACAGGTTTTAGTTCCAAAATGGGGAGTGCTTCCACCAGGAGAAACAACAATGATTCCATTGAACTGGACTCTAAGACTGCCACCTGGTCACTTTGGGCTACTTATGCCACTGAATCAACAAGCCAAGAAGGGGATTACATCATTGTCTGGGGTGATTGACCCTGACTATCAGGGGGAAGTAGGACTGCAACTACATAATGGAGGTAAAGAAGAGTTTTCTTGGAACATAGGCGATCCCCTAGGGTGTCTTTTAGTACTACCGTGCCCTGTGATTAAAATCAATGGAAAACTGCAACAACTCAATCCAGGCAGGACTACCAATGGCTCTGAAACTTCAGGAATGAAGGTTTGGGTCACCCCACCAGGCAAAGAACAATGGCCAGCTAAAGTGCTTGCTGAAGGTAAAGGGAACATGGAATGGGTAGTGGAAGAAGGTAGTGATAAATATGAACTTCAGCCACATGATCAGTTACAGAAATGAGGACTGTAATGCTGTTTTGTTCATGTTATACTATTTAAATTCTAAGATATCAAGTTTAAGAATGAATATTACCCAAGGCTTTGCACCCTATTCTTGAGAGATTTAATGTTTTTCAAGTTATATGCAGGACAGTTGAGTATTGTTAGGTGAAAGAAAAAAATGTGTGTTTTATTGTTTTTTATTTAGAAAGTAGGTATGATTTAAGGTGATATGTATAGCTGCCAAGTTGACAAGGAGTGGACTGTCATGGTCAGGTTCATGTGTCAACTTGGCCAAGTGGTGGTACCTGTTTGTCTGGTTGGGCAAGTGCTGGTCTGTCTGTTGTGATGAGGACATTTATAGAATTCAATCATGATCATGTCAGCTGCATCCACAGCTGATTCCATCTGTAATCAGCCAAAGGGGAGTGCTTCTGCAATGAGTGATGCTTAATCTGATCACTGGAAGCCTTTTAAGGAGGATTCAGAAGAGACAGGCTCTCTTCCTGTTTCAGCTGGCTAGCCACTCCTATGGAGTTTGTCCAGACCCTCCATCGGAATCATAAGTTTCACAGCCTGCCTTGTGAATTTTGGACTCTGCATTCCCGCGGTCATGTGAGACACTTTTATAAATTTTATATTTGCGAGTGTTCCCTGTTAATTCTGTTTCTCTAGAGAACCCTAACTAATACATAGAGTAAACTTTTAAGTTTTCTTCCTTTCTGATTTGAATGCCTTTTATTTCTTTTCCTTGCCTAATTTTCAATAGAAGTGGTGACAGTGAGCATCCTTACCTTGCTCCCAGTATTAGAGGGAATGTTTTCAGTGTTTCACCATTGAGTACAATGTTAGCTGTGGATTGTTCTTATATGTCTTTCATCATATTAAGGAAGTTTCCTTCTAGTCATATCTTTTGAAGTGTTTTAATTAGGGAAGGATGACTGATTTTGTCAAATTCTATTTCTGCATCAATCAATATGATCATGTGGTTTTCCTCCTTCAATTTGCAAATGTGGAGTATTACTTTGTGTGTGTGTGTTGAACCACCTTTGGAAACTTGGAATAAAACCCACTTGCTCATGGTGTATAATTCTTTTAATGTGCTCTTGGATTGAGTTTGTCAGTATTTCATTGAGGATGTTTGCATCTATATTCCTTAGAAATTTTGGCCTGTAATTTTCTTTCCTTGTAGTATCTTTATCTGACTTTGGCATGAGGGTGATATGGGCTTCATAGAATGAGTTAGGTAGTGTTCCCTCCTCTTAAATTTTTTGAAAGAGTATGAACATCATTGGCATTAATTCTCTTTGGAATGATTGGTAGAATTTATCTGTGAAGCCATCTGGTCCTGGGATTTTCTTTTTGGGGAGGTTTTTGATGACTGATTCAATAGCTTCACTTGTGATTGGTTTGCTGAGTTCTATTTCTTCTCAAGTCAGTGTAGGTGGCTCATGTATTTCTAGGAATTTGTCCATTTCATCTAAATCGTCTAATTTATTGGCATACAGCTGTTCATAGTATCCTCTTATTTTTACTTCTTTGAGATCCATGGTATTGATCCCCCCTCTCATTTCTGATTTTAATTGCATATTCTCTCTTTTTGTCTTTGGCAGTCTAGCTAAGACTGTCGATTTTACTGATCTTCTCAAAGAACTTTTTATTTTGTTGGTTCTATTATGGGTTTTTTGTTGTTGTTCTCTATTTCATTCTATTTCTGTTCTAATCTTGTTATTTCTTTTCTTATGCTTGCTTTGGGATTAGTTTGATCTTCTTTTTCTAGTTCCTCCAGGTGTGCAATTAGGTCTTCGATTTTAGCTTTATCTATCTTTTTTGGGGGGGAGGGGTGCATGGTCTGGGAATTGAACCCGGGTCTTCGCATGGAAGGTGAGTATTCTACCACTGAGCTATCTTTTTTAAATGTAGGTATTTAGGGCTATAAATTTCCCTCTCAGCACTGCCTTAACTGCATCTCATAAGTTTTCATATGTTGTGATCTCATTTTCATTCATCTTGACATATTCTCTGATTTTTTTTTTCAATTTCTTTGTTGACCCACTGATTAAGAGTGTGTTGTTAGATACTGGACTTTTCAAGAGTTTCATTCCTTTGCCCCTTAACGACAATGCCCCTTTTCAACCTTGAAGCAATTAGAGAGTCCTCACCCAAATTTCCCTCAAGATTGAGAGATAATTATCAAATGAGAGGAAGGAATTGTAAACAAGAAATTTGGATTTAAAGGATAATTTTGACTACTGAATCATTATATAGATAATCCTTTTTCCCTTCTAGTATATTAGACAAAGGGAGATTCCTGAAATCTCTAAATAGTAATCCAGCTGCCTTGCTCCCTGATAATGATTGTTTAGCCCTTATCTTCTGCCCCTGTGATTGTACAAATCTTGTGACTAACCTTCATTTGTACTCAGTTATCCAGTTATTTAACTTTACAGTCTTGTAATCACTAAAGACAGTCCCTAATGTTTATTAATGACGGGTCTAGGGTCAGCCCAGAACTAATCCACCCCTAATCTAAGGTTATCTTGATAACTGAGACTGGATCTAACCAAAGTGGGCCTGCCTGACATGAGCAGTAGCTTAGATTTTAACTTACAAGTCACCTATACCTAATTCTACCATTTTCTTACCCATGTTCTGTGACTAAGCATGTAACCAATTTGTGCATGCTCAATAATTAGATCACCTCTAGTTATATCACTTAGGGTCACTGTGCTCATTATCCTAAACTCTGCCTATCTCTTCTCTAATAAAACTACCCAAATTACTGCAGTCTAGGGAGTCAGATTTGGGGCCTCTAGGCCATCTGCTTTCCTACTACACACCTAGTAATAAATTCTCTCTCTCTCTCTTTTTTTAAAGAGTGTGTTGTTTAACCTCCATTTATTTGTGAATTTTTTCATTCTCCACCTGTTATTGACTTCCAGCTTCATTCCATTAGGATCAGAGACTGCATGATTTCAGTCTCTTTAAATTTAATGAGACCCAACATGTGGTCTATCTTGAGCACTTGAGAAGAATGTATATCCTCCTGTTTTAGGCTGTGATTATCTGTATATGTCTGTTAGTTCATTTATCATTTTATTCAAGCTCTCTATTTCCTCACTGATCCACTATCCAGATATTTTATCTGTTGATGAGTGTTGTATTGATGTCTCCAACTACTCGTGTAGAGATGTCTATTTCACCCTTCAATGTTGCCAGTATTTGCCTTGTGTATTTTGGGGCACCCTGGTTAGGTGCATAAATATTTATGATTATTATTTCTTCTTGGAAGATTGCCACCTTTATTAACATATAATGTTCTTGTCTCACTTTTACATTTAAAGTCTATTTTGCCCACTATTTGTATAGCTATCAAGCTCTTTTTTCATTATTCTTTGCATGGAATATCTTTTTCCAGCCTTTCACTTTTAACCTATTTGTAACCTTGGGTCTAAGATGAGTTTTGTAGACAGCATACTTTTTAAAAAATGTATTCTTCCAATCTATGTCTTTTTATTGAAGAATTTAACCCATTCACATTCAATGTTATTATTGTAAGTCATAAAATTCAACCATTTTATTCTTTGGCTTTTATGTTATCTCTTATTTTTGTCTCTATCCTTTTAGTTACCCTTACTGATAATCTTCATTTCTACCTTGTCCAAGGTTTTCTTTTTTCCTTTCAGCCTGCAAAATTCCCTTTGGTATTTCTTGTAGGGCAGGACTCTCATTAACAAAATCTCTCAGCTTCTGTTTATTCATGAATACACATTTTTGAAGGACAATTTTGCTGGATAAAGAATTCTTGGCTGAGTTTTTCTCTTTGAGTATGTTAATTACATCATACCATTGCTTTCTCACCTCCATGTTTTCTGCTGAGAAATCAGCACTGATTCTTATTGGGCATCCTTCATATTTGATGGATTACTTATCTCTTGCTGCTTTCAGAATTCTCTCTTTATCTTTGGCAGTTGACATTTTTGTTAGTATGTATCTTGGAGTGAGTTCATTTGGATTTATTCTGTTTGGAGTACTTTGCATTTCTTGGACTTGTACATCATGTCTTACATAAGAGTTGGGAAGTTTTCAGTGATTATTTCCTTGATTACTTTTCTGCCTTTTCCCTTCTCTTCTACTTCTTGGACACCATGGTGCATATGTTCATGCACTTTGTGCTGTCATTCAGTTCCCTGAGACCCTACTCAAAGTTTTCCTTTCTCTTTTCTATCTTTTCTTCTGTCTGTTTGATTTCAGATGTCCTATGTTCTTTTGCCTCTTCAAATCTGCTGTTGTATGCCTCTAATATATTTTTTCCTGTTCATGCATGTTTTTATTTTATGACTCATCCACCCATACATTGGATAAAGGGGGAGTCAGTTACAAGGTTTGACAACCACATGGTCACAAGATAAAGATTATATAATTATACAATTATTATTAAACATCAAGACTACTGAACTACAGTCCAACAATTTCAGGTATTTCCTTTTATTTTAATACACTAGAAACTAAAAAGAAATATCTATATAATGAGTCAGTAGTCATAATCATGTGTTAAATCCTAACTTCTCAGTTACAACTCCTCCCTCTCATTTCATCATTTTCTCAATCTTCAGGGATATCTAGGCAATGACCCTTTTAACTTCTTCATGCTGAAAAGGGGTGGCAACTTATGGAGCAGAAGAATGAAAGTGGTCAGTGTTCTTGGAGAGACTGGTACCTCTGAGTTTCAAGGCTTATCCAGCATAGGAATAATCTGGAGGCTTTATGTTTTTGAAAAAATAAACTTAATCAGTAAAAATGTTATAGAGTCTGAGGTAGAGCCCAGGGTATTCTTTAGGGTTTTCAGGAATATTGTTAGTTGGGACTTGGTATACAGTGGCAATTTGTAACAACTGGCTGAAGCTTGCATAAGAATAACCTCCAGAATGAGCTTGACTCTATTTGACTCTATTTGAAATCTCTTAGCCACTGAAACTTTATTTTGTTTCATTTCTTTTCCCTGTTTAGGTCATGCTAGTCAATCCCCTGAATCCAGGGCCAGGCTTATCCTGAGGAGTTGTGCCTTACATTGCTAGGGAAACTTACACCTCTGGCAGTCATGTCTTATCTAGGGGGGAAAGTAATGAGTATTTGCAGAGTTTGGCTTAGAGAGAGAGAGGCTATATCAGAGCAACAAAAGAGGTTCTCTGGAGGTAATACTTAGGCATAATTATAAGTAGGCTTAGCTTCACTATTACAGAAATAAATTTCATAAGGGCAAGTCTCAAGATCAAAAGCTTAGCTTATTGAATTGGGAGTCCTGAATGCTTGAGAGAATATCAGGAATTTCTCAGGTGGGGGAATTTAATAGTTCTATATTTTTCTCCATTCCCTCAGGGGACTTTGTAAATACTTTTTTTTTTCTGCCTAAAATACTCTGGAATGTATCAAGGTATTACATTAACCCGTACAGAATAACCAGATCGCATTCTCTATTTTAGGTTCCATGTAATTAGGTTGTTTAAATAAACTGACCAAAGAGGTTAAATTAGATTGTGTGCTACAGAAAATTTAAATTTTGTACAAAATCAACGTCCCTTCATTTGGTATCACACAGAACTTGAAATTTTAAAATACAGACAATGTCATCCTTTACCCTATATTCTGATTTGTCTTAGTCTTAACCAGATCAGCTTCATTCATATCTCTAATTGATGTCTGATTTCTTTTTCAGCTTATTTTATAGTTGTTGTGTGGAATAATGCTGACTTTCAGAGCTGCCAAACTCTAACTCTGAGTCTTAGATGTCATGCAGATACCCAAAGTTTCAGGTAACTAGCAGGTTATTTCAGAATACTAGCATGGTAGCTCAGAATTTAGAAATAACACTTGAAATTCAGGAATAAATGTGACTGCTGTAAGAGTTTACAATATAGGCCATAATTTTCACATTGTTTTATGCTATTCATTTCCAAATCTTTACACTGAGTCTTGTTGAACATTCTGTACTCCTTAATCATAGATTTCCTAATCTCCGCCCACTTTCTATCTCCTAATAACCTATGCTCTCAAATTTAACTCTCAGAATTTTCTCATTATTGTTAGTTTATATTAGCGAGACCATACAATATTTGTCCTTTTGTTTCTGGTTTATTTCACTCAACATAATATCCTCAAGGTTTATTCACCTTGTTGCATGCCTCACAACTTCATTTCTTTCTGCAGCCAAACAATATTCCATCATTATGTATATACCACAGTTTGCCCTTCCGTTCATCAGTTGGTGGGCCCTTAGGGCAGCTTCATCCATTGGCAATTGTGAATAATGCCACCATAAACACCAGTGTGCAAATGTCTATTCATGTCCTTGCTTTCAGTTCTTCTGAGTAAACATCTAGTAAAAGATTGCAGAATCCTGTGACAACCCTATACTTAGCCTCTTGTGGAACCACTACACTGCCCTCCAGATGGTCTGCTATATCCTAATTCCCTTCCAAAAGTGAATAGGTATATGTTGCTCTTCACATCTTCTCCAGCATTGGTACCTTTCTGTTTGTTTTTAAAGCAGTTTTATTCACACACCATACAATCTATCCTAAGTGTAAAATCAATGACTTCTGGTATGATCACATAGTTATGCATTCATCACTGCAATCTATATGAGAACATTTCCATTTCCACTGCAAAGAAAAAAAAAGAGGAAAAGAAAAAAAATCCATTATCTTTCCCTTATATCCCGCTCTTAATAACATTTAGCTTGGTATGTTCCCTTTGTTACAATTAATGAAAAAATATCATGTTACTGTTAACTATATACATTAGTTTGCATTACCTTTATTTTCCCATATGCCATCTCATTTTTAATATTTTGCAATTGTGACATACATTTATTCTTGTGCACATAAAAACTTTCTTATATTTGTACAATTAATCACCATGATTGTCCACTCCAGGTGTCACTACTAAGCTATAGAGTCTCAGTTTTTATCCTCTATCTTTCCTTCTGGTGCCATATATGCCCCTAGTCTTTCTCTTTCAAACATATCTTGTAGCATATTTTTAATCTCATCCATTATGGCTTTCATTCAAATATGTTCTGTTATTTTTCTTTGCATGTTTTCAATTTATTCTTTATGCTCACCCAGTGCCTTCTTAATGTCCTTTATCTCTTTAGCCATATGTTCCTTCATCTACTTGAATTGGTTTAGGAAATTAGTTTGGATATTTTTGATTAGTTGTTCCAAATTCTGTATCTCTTCTGACTTTTCAATTTGTTCCTTTGGGTTATATCTTTTTGTCTTTTAGTATGACTTGTAATTTTTTACTGGCATCTGGGCATCTGGTTATGTTGATGAGATTATTCTGAAATTAGGTTTCCCTCTTTTGTCTAGGATTTTGTTGTTGGCTGGGTTCATGTTAAAGCTTTTCTTTGGCGTTTGGTTCATCAGTATTTGCAAGCCATAACAGGGTCAGTGACCCAAACAGGGGGCACAAACCACTTCCAAAAGGCCCTGGGGAGAGGATCAGGAAAGCAGTTTCTGAAGATTGCACTTTCCTAGGCTACCTAGCAGACAGTGCTCTTTGGCAACCTATTCCTTGCAATCCTGCAAAGGCAGCGTATTTTTAGCCCTCTGCCCACCCCACTTCTGATACCGATCGAAACAAAGGCACGGTGAATACCTATCTGGGAAGGGCTGAGGCTTCAGAACCCAGTGGACAAATTCACTGGAGAACAGCTGGATCAGAACTGTGCTGTGTCCGCCTCTGTTCCTGGGAAGGGGAGGATGGCTCCCCAGGCATCCCAGCCATGCAGGGACCCAACTGACCAAAAATTACTTGCCTCTAGGGTTTTTACCCTAGAGGTGGGCACCAGACATCACTGCCAAGTGAGTCACTCACTGTTATTCCTCAATTTCTTCATCCCACCCTCTCTTGATGCTGCATGGTACTCCTCTGGTCTCTAGAGTTTTAAAACTGCTGCTTCAGGCAGTTCCTGCCTGTCCTCTCTAGGTGTTTTTGGTGGAAGAGTCAGCCCTGCTACTCCCTATTCTGCTATCTTCCTGGAAGCCTCCAGCAATAGGTACAGTTTATTGTACATGCACTATACTTTAATAAAGCTGATGAAAAATTCTCCCCTTCATCCTCACTAGCAGAACCTTATTTTTGTTTGGAGTGGCAGTATGCTTCCACTGTAGATCAGGGGAGTATTTAATATGGCTTGCCCATGCAATGTAAGTGAAGTACCTTGGTGAGGCTTCCAGGAAAGCTCTTTGATAGGGGGCAAATTCAGGTGGTACCTGTTTTTGTCCTTTTCCTTTTTTCCTGTACTTAATAAAGAAAAGATGCTAGAGTTGCCATCCTGAAACCATGAGATCACAAGCACGAGGTAAAGAAGTCACAGATTAAGGATGGAAAAATAGAAGGAGCCTAAGTCTAAATAAAATATCATCCTGGAGCTTTTGTGCTCAGTGTGGTCTTTTTGTTATGAATGAAAAATGAAACCCTTACTGGTTTCAGTCACTATATAGCAGTATTTTTCTTTTTTTGCAACTAAAATGAGTCCAGATAGATACAAACTTTCTCTGTTAATGGACTGAGCGTACTGTTTCTAAATCTCAGAGCTTTTTTGCTAATATCCTGTACCAAGCTGTTTTACTCTCAATTGCTCTGGGCAACACAGGCTTAGGGTTCCTAAGTGTCAGATTCTTTTCCTGGTTCAACTCAGACTCAATGACCAGCTATCATAACAGGATCCAACTTTCTTACATTTTCTTTTTGAGGCACTCACACTCAGATTCCAGAGCTCTCATTATGCCACTATGACACCCCTCCCCAATCTACCATGCTATTCTAAAATTGACAGACTCTTTTTTCCCTCCTTCAAATTATTTTCCTGGTCAGCTGACCTTGACTCAGGACTTTTCTTTTGCTAAAATGGAAATATTTACAATTTTTTTCCCGAATATAAAGCTTGTCTCTTCTTACTGGCCTTTTCCACCACTATGCGCTTTTGCCTGTCCCTTTTTCTTTAGAGTACTTACCTTCGTTTTAATAAGCATATCTGTGACTGTTAGTGCCCATCTCTCTAACTAGATTTTAAGCTTCAGGAGGGCATAGACCAGTTTTGTTTCACTCACAAATTTATTTCCATTATATGCAAATGCACATGCTGCTTCCTAAATGTTCAATGAATAAAAGAATGAACAAAACTTCCTGACAAGTGGTAAGTAGACTCCTAATTCATTAGGTCAGATTGTCTTATTCATGCCATAATAAATTTTTGAAAAAGTTTTAAAACCGTGAAGACCCGGTCCACTAAAATGTATGTACTGGCTAATTTCAAATGGGCCATTATAATAGTCAACAATCACTTTTCATCTCAGGTTAACTTTCTGACCTCTTCCTTATATCCTGTTATAATCCCTCACTTAGACAATAGATTTTACATACTGTTTTGTTGAGAAGATAATGATCAACTAGTTTGAGCTCTCTCATTTTCTCTTCCTTTCAAAATAACTTATTCTCTAGGGGTACTTCCTAATCTCTCCTTCAAAATGAAGGCATAACTATTGATTCCTCCAGATCGTCTGGAGCTTATTTCCTAATCACCCATTCTGTCTACAGCAATTACAGTTCTCCTTTTCACTGTGTCTTTCTTCTATCCTTAGGTCTTCATTCAACAAATAATATTTATTACATGCTTACTCAACATGTACTGTTCTAGGCTCATGGAATGTATCAGTGAGAAAATCCGCATAGAACCCATATTCTAGTAGGAGACAGACAATAAGCAAAACAAATACATAAATTATAATATATAAGGGCTAAGGAAGAGAAATAAAGTAGGGGAGGAGTAGAAGACATGAAGTGGCAGAGGGAGTTATATTTTAAATAAGTTGGTCAGGAAAGGCTTTGCTGGGAAGATAACATTTGATTAAAGGCTTGAAGGAGGTGAGAACAAGGCTTGTGAGTATCTGGAGAAGCATTTCCTTGCAGAGGAAACCATTAATGAAAACCCATAAGGTGGGACCTGCTTGTCCAGCTTTTTAACAGCAACAAGGCCAGTTGGCTAGGGCATAGTGAGGATGCAGCAAATAGGAGATGAGGTCAGAGAGGTAACGGAAGCCAGATTGTGTACCTTCTAATCTACTGTAAGGCCCTTGGCTTTTATCTTGGGTAAGCTGGAGAAACATTTGAAGGTTATGCTATGAAGATATGATCTGCCCAATATGGAAGCAGAAAAAAAATAGTAAAAAGTATTTCATGTATTAAAGACTGTGTTACTGGGGCAAATATAGCTGATGGGTAAGAAGAACGCAAAACTATCCCTGGAATTTAGCAACGGTGGTCTCAGCATGGACGTTTGGTGGCATTGTGGGTCTGAAGGCCTAACTACATGAGAACAGAAGAGGGACTGTAGAAAGGAGATTGGAAGTCTGTAGAGGGGTTCTGCTACACAGGAGAGCAAAGAAATGTGTTGGAAGCTTGAGGGGGGAAGAGGGGTTTTTCTTTGTTTTGGTTTTGGACGACAGAAATTAGATGTCTGTATGCAGACAGGATAATCTAGATATGTGCAAATTGCCAATATCCTTAAAAATCTTCACTGGGTTTGGAGGGGACCTGGCCTCCCAGCTAGTCTCATCTTTGAAGCTTCTCCCTTTCTATTCTTCTGAATACGCTGCTGACGGAAGCATCTTCCTGAATCAAAACCCTCATCGTTTCATTCATCTGCTCAGAAATCATGTAGGAGTCCGCAACTGCTGTATGAAAACCTCAAATTTCTTGGCTGAACTTCCAAGTCTCCTATTTGGCGTTTTACAGTTTCGTCCTCCTCTTAGGAGGGAACTGTACCCAAGCCAGACGACTTGCGGTCTTTGAATAAAGACCCGCCCCTTCCCGCTCTCAGGGCAGCGCGAGGGGAGTCGGTGAGGAGAGCGCAGAAAGACCGAGGGCTGTGGGAGCGATCGGGGAGCCAGCGGCGGACCGCGCAGAGGGACCCAGGGCGCACTCGCCGCCGCCTCGGAGAAGCCGCGGACCTCAGAGCCTAGCCCGCCACAGCCCTTCACTGCCATTTGTCCCGCCACTTATTTTTCCTGCTTCGCCTCCGTCTTTCCGGGTAAGGCAGCGTCCATGCGCTGCCGCCTCCCTGCCAACAGGGATTCGCCTCCCGGTCGCTCCCACTGGGCACACGCCCCTTGACACTCAGAATCCGCCACGTAGTAAGCCCCGCTTCCAACCAATCAAAACAAGGGTTCCTCAGCGATCTGACGCGATCCGCACCCACCAATGATTTTCCAAGCCTTCTCCAGCGCCTCGCTTTAAAGGGCGAGGCCGCGCGCCTAGATGGCCAATCCGCTCGGAGCAAAGATATTCCAGGAACTGAGGAGCCCGCCAATCAAGCAAGAAGGCCGCGGGGCGGGGCATTTCTCACTGGGTCGGCTGACCGGAAGAGGGCCAGGCTTCGGGCGAAGAGCGTGCAAGTTGATTGGCCAGTACAGTTTCGATACCCGGGCCAGCCCGTCTTCCCCGGCAGGTCCCGCCCCGGAGTCCCGAGTGGCGGTGGCCTCAGCCAATGGGGGAACGCAGGCGCGGAGAGTGGGCTCTATGGGCGATGTCCGAGCGCGGCTGTCACTCGGGCGGTAGCGGTGGCGGCGGCGGCGGTCTGGCTGAGACGTGGCCCGGGGAGCACAGCTGGCTGCCTAAGCCGTCCTCGCCCGGGTGACGGCTCGGAGCCACCGCAGACGCGGGCGTCAGCGGCTGGGCCTCGATGCACGCGCGTGGGGCGAGCCGCTGATGGAGTGCGCTGGGCGCCCGGGGCCGCTGGCGTGGGCACTACTGCTGCTGCTACGTCTGGCGCTGGGGTCCGGGGCCGCCGCGCGCGCCCGCGACTTGCCGGGGCCCGCTGCTCACGCGCCCTTCAGCCTCGGGGCGGCGGCCGCGCCTACCTCGGCTGCTCATGGCCCAGCGGCGGCATCTGCGTCCGAGGTGACTGTGGAGGACGCCGAGGCGCTGCCGGCGGCCGCGAGCGAGCAGGAGCCTCGGGAGTCGGGGCCAGACGACGACGCAGAGCTGCGACCGCGCGGCAGGTGAGGGGCGCGGGTCGGGAGTCCGGGCTGGGAGAAGGGGCTGGGGTCCGGGCTGGGGGCTGCAACTGGGGTAGGGGCTGGGAGCAAGGGCTGTGTACCGGCCTGGGGCCGGGCTGGGAGGAGGGTCTGGGGGCTAGGCCTGGGCCAGGTCAGGGCTGGGGATCGAGTCGGGGCGGGGCTGAGAGTAGGGACTTGGAGTAGGGGTTGGGGGCTGGCAGGGAGGCTTTGGACTCTCCTTATCCCCCGAGGAAGCCAGTCACCACAGGTCGGTGCTGATTTGACAGCTGTTTGGGGAAAGGGCCTTTTCGTTTCCCTTTAAGCACACGTCTGTAGGGCCCCAGACCCGTGTTGAGGTCAGTACGTCTCTAATTGGGATCGCCGAACACCTGCATCGGAATCATTTGGGAACCCTCGGTGAAAAGCGCGGTTTTCTTGGCTCCACCCAAGGTTTGCTGGATCACGTTCTCTGGTAGAAATAGGGATCTGGACAATTCTCAAGCACGCTGAAGTTTCAAAGCTGCGGATGGGTTCTTGAATATTGACAGTTGTCGGGTATTTGGAGGATTAGCCGTGTATAAATATTTATAGACTTGCTCAGTCTCCTTTAAAGTGTTACTTTAAGATTCATGTTTTAAGAGTCGGAGGTTTTCCTGGAGTTTGTTCTTACGCATTATGTAGACATCCCCTTTTTAGTTTGTGGTGTATTAGGGTGGCTTGAAGGAAGTACCTGAAAATGTAGATCTGTGTTCCAGTAATCATGTTTCTTGAAGATTATTGTATAATGATATAGTTTTTACAATGCGACTGTGTGATTTTGAAAACTTTGTGTCTGATGCTCCTTTTATCTACGTTATGGTCAAATGAGTAATATGGGTAAAAAATAAACAAATAATAAGAGGACAAAAGTTAAGGTAAGTTGAGTAGATTGAAATATTAGTGGCCAGTGAGAGGGAGGGATAAGGGGTATGGAATGTATGAATTTTTCTTTTTTCTTTTTTATTTCTTTTGCTGGAGAGATTCATGTTCAAAAGATAATTGATCATGGTGATGAATACACAACTATGTGATGATATTATGAGCCATTCATTTTACACCATGTATAGAATATTTGTGTGTTAAGAATGCTTGTATGTTTGTTAAGGTTTACAATAAAAATATTTTTAAAAAGAGGGAGAGGAAACTGTTTTAATAATAATAAAAGACTTGAAATATCTCAGTTTAAAAAAAGATTCATGTTTTAAACACTTTTCAAAGTGTAGAAACAAATGTAAGGCATTTTAATACTTAAGTGTTTTGCAAACAACTAATTTAGCACACCCGGAGAGAAAAAGACAGCGATGAAAGGAGCTTTAGGCATACTGAAACTGAGAGGACTAGAGTCTGGATTAGAAAGTATTGGAAATTTATAATGTAGTAATTACAAATTATATTTAATTTTTAATGAAATATCAGAACCTTGACCTATATACCAGGAGACCACTGTGAAGAGGACAAGTCCTAAAATCCTAGGCACCTTCTGAGTATTTACAAGTAGATTTTTCTTTTGAAAAGCAGATATTTAGCCGAATTTTCTGAGATTTTGCTGATGAATCAACTCCTGCAAGAATGTTTTTGTTTGTCTTAGATAAACTTCTGGAGCACTTGCTCAAAGTAAATTGCATGAGGTAAAATGAGAAGCTTTATTTTTCTTGGAATACAAATCCACTTGAGCACATGCTATTGTCATTCACAAGGGAGTAAGCTGCCCTGGGTGACACAGAGGTGACAGACAAAGGCCCCTGACCTCCAGGAGCTTACAGTCCAGCATGGGGACAAAGGGAGGTCACTTTCATGGCATTGCAGAGCAGAGCAGATGCAAAGTCAGGTTTCAGTGGTCTTCAGAGGGTGGGGTGTGAGAGTGAGGTAGGGGAGAAGGTAAGAAAGGCCCAAGGCAAAATGAGTTGCTCTTGAAAAGGGAATCCATTTGTGGTGGCAGACATGACTGAGAAAGCATCAAGAGGCTGGATGGTATGTCCAGGGAACATTTTTTCTCTGTATATATCTGTCCATTTGTGTATTTGTGGTTTGTGTGTATGAGAGAGATGCACTTAGGTGTGCTGTGCTGGGAAGAGAGTAGATGAGGTGAGAAAAATAGATTGGGGTCATATTTATACATGGCTTTACTGATTGCATCACCTGCTGGCATGTTAGACTTCCAAAATCAGGCACCACTCCAGACCCCTGAATGGAAATCTGCCTTTCTAATGAGATCGCTAGGTATTTCATATGCATCTTACAGTTTGAGAGGCATTGTGTACGGTATTTGGAATGCCAGGCATGATCAAAGTTCTCTAGCAATAGTGTGTACTAAAAACTTGAGGTAAGGCTACTAAAAGGAGTGTTACAGCCATTCAGATGAGGGCTTTAGTGTTGAGTGGATGTAGAACACAGAGGGGACAGATCTGAGAGTTGAGGCAGAGTTTCAGTTGCTGGCAAATGAACTGATTCCTCCTCGCTGGGCATCCTGTCCAAAGATTTGCACCGGGTGACCAGGGAATGAGAGCTCCCATAGGAATGTGGAGAGATTGAAGAGGGCGAAGAAGAAGAGGCAAGAGTTTAGTTACCTCCTGGTAACTCAGAGGTGCAGGCTGGACCTTCCCATGGAGGCAGGCAAGTAGAAATGAGTGACTGGGTACATAGTTGACGCTGTAAGAAAGAGAAGGCTCGTGATAAAACCTTAGGAATGCCTTGTATTGGGGGAGGAAGATGAGTCATCAGAGGAGACAGAAGTGTAGCTGGCCAGGCTGGAGGTGTCGGGTAAGAACTGAGAAGAATGAGGGTTGTGGTGAGGAGCTCACTTAAAGAACTTAAGTAAAACCTAAAGACTACACAAATTGTAGATTAAGGGTATATCTTTCTCTGCCTTACCTCCCCCTTCCCTCACTGCCAGGCATAATGAGTACAGTTTTTAGGACAAAGAACTTCTGATCTTCTTTATAGGCTGAGAGGAGGGAAATTGTATGGACAGGTTGAAAATAAAAGCAATGGATGAGGTGGGTAAGGTAGTTGGCAAGAATCTACTTGGCAAGCAAGAGGCCCAGTTCTTCCTTAGAAACAAGAAGGGTGAAATTAAAGGGAATTTTCCTGATGAGAGTTTGTAATCTGCAAACAGACTTGTGAGGAAGAGAGAGACCCCAGTTTAGGACCCTGCTTCCTGGTGGATCTGCCTGGGAGTATGGGCTTTAGATAGTGGGAAAGTTTAAGAAACCTTTGGCAAGTAAGTTGATAGCAACAGGGGATAAATATGCAAATTTTTGAAGTTTCTAAGTGCTCTTAAAAAACAAAAGTCAAAAACTAGAGACTAGTTTTTAATAGACCTATATCCTGTTTGTTTCAAGAAGGAGAATTAGGGGAACAGATTTGAGTTAACCAAGCATTTGGCTGCAAACAGCTGTGAAGATGGTACTGGCAAACTGTTTACAAAAGAGGGAGGTGGGAATTAAGATCTTTATTTTTGCCTGTTGTCTTTTAATGCTCAAGAAGCAAATAGAGATGTGCTGGTACTTTTTTTCTCTTGATGGAGTTCATTGCTTTCATTCTCACTGCTTACTGTGCATCTCAAACAAGTGAATGAGTGAATTCAGTAATTTTCATTTAAAAGTGGCTAAAATAAACTTGTTTTCCTAATAGCAGTCTTTTGTCAGTGCTTCTATTAAACATTCCATTTAGGTGAAATTTAAATAGGATGATCACTCCAGAAAGTTGGGAAGAAAGTCTAAATCTCACCTTGCTGTCAGGCTCTAGGCCCACTGGCATAATCTATGAAATGCCAATTTTCTGACTTCAACTCAAAATAGCAGTTTGAGAAATATCACCTAAGATTACTGGCAGTGGGGTGGGCATCTTCAGATTGAGGACATTCTGACAATCTCAGAAGTTGTAAAGAATCAGTTTTGCCCTGTCACACTAATCTGCAATCTATCCCTTTTCCTTTGTTTCTAATTCCTAACAAATTGATTAATGTGTGGCACTTCTTCAGTTTGTGCATCTGTAAGCTGAATTTTTTTATTAAGTCAGATAGCATGAAAATACCTTGTAAATGAATGATAATTTAGGTCCTCTTTATTCCTTTCTCCTTTCTGTCCTTTCACAGACTCATCTGATGTGAAACAAAGGTACAGAAAGCTAGTCTTCATATTTGCAGATTTATAATCGTGGTTTATTTTAAAAAAATAATAGGATCATTGAATAATATAATCTCAGAATACAATGCTGAAAGGAAACTCAAATTGTCTAGTCCTATCACTGTTCACTCCTCTGATTTCAGACTCTTAAAGTTGGCTGAAAACCACCTTTAAGGAAGAATTTATGCATAACTTTCAAAGCAAGCTGTAAATCAAAATAAGCATACTTTGGGCAAGTAGTGAGTATCCTTCCTCTCTACACTTGCCTTTTTAGCTTGATTGATGCTTGGATTCTGATATACTGTATGAAAGCATGGGGAAGATTGTGCTTTTTATTTGATCCCCCTTGGTGCCTTCCAGGCATGTGGCAGGAAGGATCTGCCTTTATCAGTGGCTGAGAGCTGTAGCTTCAGCCTTACTCTTCATTCCTGATTGCTGTCTGGGAACTCCATATGCTTTTTGCCTCTTTGTAAGACAGGAGCTGCCTGTACATTTTTATAATTGTGTTTTAAAATACAGAGGAGAAATTGCAGGTTGCAAAACTAAGCATGATGGGGCCAATTTTATTTTTACCTTGTTCTATTTGTAAATAACCATTTTGATTAAAAATTATAACAATGCTTCATCAATTGCAACAAGGTACCACACTAATGCAAAGTGTTAATAATAGGGAAAACTGTATGTTTGTGGGGGGAAGCATATGGGAGCTCTGTATTACCTGCATGATTTTTCTGTAAACATGCAACTTCTCTAGCAAACAATAATGAAGAAAATTCATAGAATACAATAGGTAAAAATGCATCCAGAGATGTTTTACTCCAACAGGAAAAGGTTATCTGTCATTCCCACGTTGGTTGTAAAACTGAAAATTTAGGTTATTTTCTTTAAGGTCTAACTGATATCTCAAATTTATAAAGTACTGAAAATTTTTGACATTTTATTTGTTTTTATTTGAGGCACGGCTAGCCTTGTGTTGCTAGTCTTGTGATATGTTTAAATAAAGGAGGTTTGACTTGAAGATTTACTTAGTAGGTGAGGACTAGGAAATAAAAGTTAAATTAGTACTAGTTTGCTATTAAACAGGACCATATGCTTCCTTTAGCAAAAGCGTATGTTTAGGTTGAGGAGGATTCATGGATACATTAAAAAAAAACATTTAAATCACATTTTTAACTCTGGCGTTGTTTTGTAAGTCAGGAAGTGAATTAAACAAACAGGAAAACTACAAATGTTGGAGAGGAAGTGAAGAAATTAGAGCACTTATTCACTGCTGGTGGGGTTGGGTAATGGTATAGCCACCATGGAAGACAGTTTGGCGATTCCTCAGAAAGCTAAGGATTGAGTTGCTCTGCAACCTGGCAATACCACTTCGTGGTATATATCCAGAAGAGCTGAAAGAAGTGACATGAACAGGCATTTGCACACCAATGTTCATAGCGGCACTGTTCACGATTGCTAAAAGATGGAAGCAGTCCAAGTGCCCATCAACAGACAAGTGGATAAACTAAATGTGGTATATATATATATGATGGACTATTATGCAGCAATAAGATGAAATGAGGTCTGGAAGCATATGACAACGTGGTTGAACCTTGAGGACATAATCCTCAATGAAATAAACCAGACTCAAAAGGACAGATACTATATAATCTACATATGACTTTGGTCAAAACTCAGGTGAGCCTTATGAGTAGCTTTGAATAATAGTCCAAGAAGTGATCAGCTCCCAGGTGGAAAGTCAATGCAATTTCCTCTAATATTTTGCTCTACTATGATCTGGTTGAAGATTTTTGGGATAGATGGGGAATGTGGTGCTCTCCTGCCCACATTACCCTCCCTCCTTCCCTCTTCTTCTCTCCCTCCTCTCTCCCATCTCCTTTTCTCTCTCTTTTTCTTCCCTCTTTCCTCCCCTAAAACTAAAAAAAAATTAAAATTAAATTAAAAAAAGGAAGTGTGAAAATTTAAAATAAGCCGTTGTTAATGTAAGAACTGTTCAATTCATATAATAGTCTCCTTTTACATGCTTTTCTGCTTTCACGTGGGAAATTTCTACAGGGGTAAGACTGTCTTAAAATTGTTATATGAAGGATTCAGCATATATGTATCAGACCCTGATAGATGTAATTGTAAATGAGCAGGTATCTGGGAGACTTAAGTAAGAGCAAACAGTTTTTTAAAATTAGATCTTCATTATGACATAAGGTCATTTCTGCTAAATTGAGGTCATAATCATCAGTAGAATTAATAACATCTTGATGAGCTTTCTGGAAAGGAATTAAAAGTTGCCTGTTACAGTATATATTAGTTGTCACCTGTGTACACTTACTGTTAACAGAATAATAGAATTAGAGTTTTGAAAACCTAAATTCAAGTTCCTGGTTCAAAGCCTATTATTTGGTGCATAACCTTCAGCAAGACTTTTCTTTTCACATCTTTCTCAGCCTCTTTTTTTGTTTCTGTTTTTGTTTTGTGTGAATAATAATGTCTGCCTTCCCAGGGCTTATTCATTCAACAAATGCTTGCCGCCCTTTAGTAGGGTTAGGCCCTTTTAGGTGCTGACAAAAGATGAAGGGCACATTCAACTGTTCTTGAGAGGCTTGAAGCCTGATAGGGAAATTGTGTTAAAGGATTTACTGTGATGGGTAAGAAGTGACCTAAAAGTAGTATGAGCATGGAAAGAATGGAAGTGTGCAGTGAATGAGTCCCTATTATGAAAAGTGTTCAGAACTTGTAGGCATGCGAGCCAGGCACAGAGGTTGAGGGAGCACCAAGCACTGACTCCCAAGCAGGGTTCCTGGGCTCCTGTGTTTGTGCAAAGGTAAAATGGAGATCCATGAGATGATTTTTATTTGAAAAGAACCTAATGAAATTGGACATTTATTAAAGAGGCTAATTAAAAAGTCAAATTTCTTTACTTTGAGCTAGAATCATATCAAACCTAATATAGTAATTCTATTATTTCTGTCCAAAAATCTTGCATATTTTGATTGATTCTTAAATATTTCTTAAATATTTCCTCTAAATATGGGGTAATTAATTATAAGTGATGTTCATTTGGCAAATGAAATCATTTAAGACATGGGGCAAAAAAAAAAAAGAATAACAAGGAACTTTGTTGAAAGTCTAGACACCTCTGGTGTGTGTGGCAATGGAGTGCTATAGATAGAGGAAGAGAAGATTGGGTTGGGAGAAGAGACATCAGATGGAATAAGAAAAGTACCTGGAAACCAGATTATGAAAAGCCTTTACCATTCCAAGCAGTGTGGCCTTTATCCACTGGGCATAGGGGAACTTCAGAACTTTATCACATCTTTATTGTAGAAATATAAGTATTGCAAGGGAGGAGGGGAAAGAGGCATGAGGCAGGCAAATATGTCAGCAAGCCTTTTGAAGATGTTCTGATGAGAAATGAGAATATGTTCTAGGTCAAGAGCAGTGGTAATGAAGAAGAGGGAAAGATTTAAGAGAGGCTTCGGAAATAGAAATGACAGTACATGACTTGTCTAAATGCAGAGGGTGAGAGAGAAGGTAGAGTGAAGGTCTGGTTTAAATGTTAGAGACTCAGAAGGAGTAACATAGAATAAAGAAAAAGAAAAGGACTGTATGGTGTCCTGGAAGGCACATTAAAAAATGTTTTTCATGAGGGTGGGAAATAATTCTGTCAGATGCCGCTGAATGGCCAAGTGAACTGAGAATGAAGTGAGACCTGGCCACGATATTTATCAGTGTGAAAGTCCTTGCTAACTCAGACAACTCAGACAAGAACAGCTGTGGGGCGATAGGGATAAAATGCTTGATCAAATAGTTCAAGCAGAAAGAGAGTACTGGATTTGAAAAAAGAGTATTTAACAACTCTTCAAAGGAGTTTTGCTGCAAAGAAAAGCAAGAGTGGATTGGAGGGAAAGTAGTTCATTTTGTTTAATCTAATTTGGCTTTTAAGTTGGGGAAGAACACTGAGACAGATACCTCAGAAGAGAGAATACTCAATGATGCAGAAGCATGAGGAGAGATTTGTGGGAGCTTCCCCTTAGGTGCTCTCAAGGGAAGGATCTGCTGCCTAGTCGAAGTATTGGTAGTGGCCAGTTCAATGTCAGTGATGGGAAAGAGGGGAGCTAAGACAAACAGATAGATGTGGTGGCAGAAAGGCAGAAAGTTGGATTTAACCAGGCTTAGGGTTCTGCCAAGTGAGTGTGACAGTATGAGAGGGGGTATAGTGAGGTGAGGGTGTAAGCCAGGAAATGCTTAAAATGAAGGACTTGTGGAATTTAAACCAGATCAGAAAGGGGTGAGGGCATGATAGCGGTGAAGGCAGAGTAAAAGCGATTGGACCAGTATAGGTTCTGTGGGACAGAGATTTTTTGAGTTCGAGATGTAGAGGAAGTAAGCTGGGAAAAAGGGACACTTTGGCTGTTGGGATGATGCTTCAAATTTCACTGGGGCTAATGGGTTGTGGTGACTGGTAATGACAAGGTTGGGAGTTTGACCTTGGGAGTGGCTGAGGCAAGGTAGACATAACTAAGGAACAAAGAATTGAGGCAGAAATATGTTGGGTAGTAATAGTAAACCAGGAGTTAAAATCCTCAAGAAATGGGAGCTAGTGATAGATGACTACTACTAGTTAGGGTAATGGATGGAACAGTCTGATCACATGCAAATTAAAGCTGAATATTTCTAGGAAGGAGAGAAGAAAATGGTCTGGAAATGGCAACAAGGAGTACATTTACTCCATCACTGGGCCCAGTGGTCAGGGGTTATGGGAGAAAGGAAAATCCTGCCCTTCTACAGGGAAGTTGTGTCTTTATTCAGGTTTCTGTTAAAGGAAGAAGAGAGATGAGGTTCCACAGAAAGTTGAACATATAATTACCATATGACCCAACAATACCATTTCTTGGTATATATGCCAAAGAATTAAGCAGGGACTTGAACAGATTTTTGCACATTTGTGTTCATAGTGATGTTACTCACAATTGCCCAAAGATGGAAGCAAACCAAGCGCCCATCAACAGATGAATGGATAAAGAAAAAATGTGGATATAAACAGTGGAATATTATTCAGCCATTAAAAGGAATGAAGTTCTGATACATGAGACAACATAGATGAACTTCGAAGGCATCAAATTGAATGAAATAAACCAGACAAAACAAGACAAATGTTGTTTGATCTCACTTATATGAAATACCTAGAATAAGCAAATTCATAGGGACAGAAAGTAGATTACAGGTTCCAGGGACTGGGTGATGTGGAGAATGGGAAGTTATTGCTTAATGGGTACAGTTTCTATATGCAGTGATGAAAAAGCTTGAGCATTGGATATTGGTGATGGTAGCACAATATTGTGAATGTAATTAATAGCACGGAATTGCACACTTGGTTAAAATTGGAAAATATGAGTTGTATATATGTCACTACAAAAAAAAGTTTAAAAAAATAATGTGAACATTCAGAAAAGCTGCATTTCAGGGGGAAGACCTTCCAGAGTTGGGAATGAGGTAGGAAAAGAGGGCAGATAAGAGGAAGTTGAGCTCCATATGGGTATTAAGTGTGAGAAAGAAGGGTAACCTGGAGTGCCTATGTTATACAACATAAACAGATAAAGGGCATATTGATATTGTCTTGATATTGGGGGAAGATGGAACCCCTCATCACTCCTGCCATAGAGGCCTGGGAAGGGGCTGGCTTTCTTTCAGTGTGTGGAGTAAGTGTCCGATATCTTAGATATTTGTTTCTTTATTTTTCAGTTTGTTTTTTGTGTGTTTTTTTCTCTTCAATATTTTTTAAATAAATAAATCTTTGCCCTGTTGATTTTTAATTGCACAGATCATTGGTGATTATCAGCACTTTAGATGGGCGAATTGCTGCTTTGGATCCTGAGAATCATGGTAAAAAGCAGTGGGATTTGGACGTGGGATCTGGTTCCTTGGTTTCTTCCAGCCTTAGCAAACCAGAGGTAAGAATTTTCTATTCAGTGTTGACTGAGAATCTGCTATATCTGTATAGGTTCTTAGGAATAATAAAATATAATAACTTGGAGATTTATGCCATGTTGCAAAACCCTAACATTATTCCTATGGTTTTCCTCAAGTGTACCTCCTAATTGTCAGTATAGTTGACCTGCATTTTTTCTTGGAATGTGACTTTAGATGAATTTGATTATATGCAGAAAATTTGTGCTTACTAATGCTGATGTCTGGAAGGTAGTGAGGAAAGAGCATAGATTAGAAAGACCTTACTTCCCAAACCACCAGTACGTGACTCAGGTATGGACAAATGGAGCAAGTAATCCCTGAGGGCCGGCGTCCTCCCCAGCCACGTGAGCATTCAGCCTGCCTTGGTAAGTTGTGGAGGGAGTAAAGTGAAGTGAACTCATTTTCCTTGCCTCTAGTCTTGATTCTGATAGATTATGCCTCTCTCATTTCCTGGAGTCTTTCTCTGTTGTTTAAATCTTTAAAATAATTCTGCCTTCCAAGTTGTGCCTGCTAATTGAAGCAGTCACTTCTGTCTTCCAGATACCCTCAACCTTCTCCCACATCAAGCTGTTGCTGCAGGACACTCCTAGGGTTAGCCTGTTGTGTTGTTTTTTTTTTTTTTTCATCCTCAGTCGTTTCCTTCAAATAGCTTCCTGGCTAGCAGTAAACTTGGAAAAGACAAAACCTAGTATCAGGGGCTTGGGAATGACCTGCATAGTGGTGACAGGGCCTAATGAGAAAGCTGCTCCCAGTGACCCCTCTGAGTTCTGCAGGAAACCCAGCCTGAGCACTCAGGCAGCTATCTAGTAGAATGGCACTGCCAAATGTCCATATTGCTTTTAGCTGAGCCCTGACTAAACTTTCAGACTTCTTGCTAGTTGTCAGTCAGTATTCTAAAAGTATCTTCTGAGAACAGAGAACTTCTACTGTATTGTAAGTTATTAATACAAATAACAATTTGACTTTAAAATGCAATACATTTTTTAATTAGTTGTGGTACTCAAATTAATTACTACCCACACTAAGTTTTATTTATTTGTGTTCTGCTGGGATTATGTTTAGTTATGCACATTTTGCTTTATTTTTAAACTAGCTATCAAGGCCCTCCCTTAGCTTCTGGGAAGTAAATCCAGAACAGGGCTGCATGTGCAGGTTTAACTGAACAACCCTTTGCTAAAGAGGGTGTGGCTGAGCATGGATCCACTAAGCCATTTCAGAGGAAGTCAGGATTGGGAGTGTGGTTCTTCAAAAAACATTTTGAGAAAGCCCTTTTGTCTGATGGTTTGGACCCCCACGAACTGTGTGCTGAGCTGACAAAGTTTTTACAAAATGTTAATGAACAGAAGCACTGCCAGCCTGGTCTGAAAGGGACAGAGAAGAGACGAACTGAAGGAAGAATGACTTCAAAGGCAGGGCCATGAAGGCGAGGTCTGGACCAAAGATTTTGGGCAGTGCAAATTTGCAACTCCAGTGCTTAGAGAGAGCATGGCCCACACACCAACATTGACAAGAGTATGGTTGCTGTGCAGGCAAGCCTGGAGAGCACAGCACTGATCCACAGATGATGCTCAAACCTTAAGATCCAGTGGAATTTCCTGCTGGGTATCTGGCTTTCTTGGAACCAATGACCTCTGTTTTCTTTCCTATTTCTCCCTGCTGCAGTGGGAATGTCTGTCCTACACCTGTCTAACCATTGCAGTTTTAAAAGCAGATAACTTGTCTTTTAGGTTTTACACGTCCATAGATGGAGGGGATTCTGTTCCAGGGCCGCCCACAACTATAACTGATTTTGATGGGACTTTGTACTTAAAGTTGTTACTGAAATGACTTAAGGCTATTGGGATGTTGTGATGGAATGAATATATTTTGCATATAGAAAGCACATTTTTGTGGGGTTCAGAGGTCTGGAAGATTGGATTATATTCCCCAATTTAGACATGGTCTTATTCTGCGTTCCTGTGACATGAACCTGTTCATTGTAGGATCTCTCAAAGATGTTATTTTAGTTCAGGTATGACTCCCCTTGTGCCAGTTTGAAAGTGTTGTTTACCCAGAAAAGCCATGTTCTTTAATCCTGATTCAATATTGTTGAGCAGGATCTTTTTTATTAAGTTGTTTCCATGGAGATGTGACCCACCCAATGGGACTTTCTGATTAGGCGTTTCTCACGGAGATGCATCTCCACCCATTCAAGGTGGTGTTGCTTACTGGAGTCCTTTAAGAGGGAACCATTTTGGAAAAAGCTTCAGAAGTGACAGATCCTTCAGAGCTTATACAGACAAAAGACCTTTAGAGATGTAGAAAGAAAATGCCCCCAGGGAAACCTTTTGAAACGGAAAGCCAAAGACTCTAGCAAATACCAGCCAAGTGCCTTCCCAGCTGATAGAAGTGTTCTGGACCCATTGGCCTTTCTTGAGTCAAGGTATCTTTTTCTGGATGCCTTAGTTTGAACATTTTTATGGCCTGTCATGCTCAGGTTCATATGTCAACTTGGCCAGATGGTGGTTCGTGGTTGTCTGGTTGGGGAAGCACTGGCCTGTCTGTTGCCATGAGGACATTTCATGGACTTAAATCATGATCACGTTGGCTGAGTCCACAGCTGATTGCAGTCAGCTAAGGGGCATGTCTTCTGCAATGAGTGATGCTTAATCTAATCACCAAAAGGCTTTTAAGCAGAATTCAGAAGAGACAGTCACTCTTCCTGCTTCAGCCAGCTAGCCTCTCCTGAGAGTTCGTTGAGGACCTTCATTGGAGCTGCCAGCTTGTGGCCTGCCCTACTGATCTTGGACTCTTACATCCCCATGGTTGCCCAGCCAGCCTCTCCTGAGAGTTCCTTGAGGACCTTCATTGGAGCTGCCAGCTTGTGGCCTGCCCTACTGATCTTGGACTCTTACATCCCCATGGTTGCCCAGCCAGCCTCTCCTGAGAGTTCCTTGAGGACCTTCATTGGAGCTGCCAGCTCACAGCCTGCCCCACAGACCTTGAACTCTACATTCCCAGGGTTACATGAGACACTTTTACAAATTTTACATTTACAGATATCACCTGCTAATTCTGTTTCTCTAGAGAACCCTAGCTAATACGTGACCTTAGAACTGTAAGCTTGCAACTTAATAAGTTCCCTTTATAAAGGCCAACCCATTTCTGGTATATTACATTCCAGTAGCTTTAACAAACTAAAACACCCTTGTTGAGGGGAACCCTTAAACTGATTACTGGTGTCATTTATAAGTAGAAGAACTTCAGACATAGAAAGAGGAATCCACAGGGAGGAGCTAGAAGCCAGAAAGCAGCAGAACCGAGACAAGAAAGGAGAGGACATCGCCATGTGACAGGCAAGCCAAGGAACCCTAAGGATGCCAGCCAGCACCAGAAGTATGCTGACTCCAGGAAGAGGCAAGCCTTCTAGCTTCATGCAACCATAAATTCCTGTTGTTTAAGCAAATCCAGTGTATGGTTCTTGTCATAGCAATCTGGCCAGCCAAGACACTAGACTTGAAAGATGATTGGCAAGATCAGAAGATTGTAAGCTGCTTACAAATGAGGTAAGAGAACATTGTGCATTGTGCTGGTATGGTACAGAGCATGTATGTGTCTGCAAACTAAAATATATGCATGCACAAAAAGATATATTGCACAGTATAGCAAAGTAGAATGCTAGTAGTTGTAATAACCCAAATGCTGTCGAGTGTGTTTACGTTATAAACAGCTAGTGTTCCTAAGGTCTTCTCACAAACAGCAATTATATTAGTTCAACTTCCTCATTGTTCTTAGTTCTTACCACTATCTGTGGTTCATTAGGGCTCTCTTGTTTTAAGTGTCCTCTCTCCCACCCCACTCTAAATCCTTTGGATAGAGTGCTTTGTAATGTTGTAAGAGAACTCAAGAAGTATCATTGTGTCATCTTTCACAGCAACAAATAAAAAGCTCACTGACTAGCTTTTCTTCCAGAGGAAAGAAGAATCTGGAGATCTCTTTGCATTATCCAGATATTAAATTTCTACCATACAAAAAAAAGAGAGGAAATCTGAAGTATTGGACCATCTGTGATAGGTTTACTAGCTTTTATTGCTGCCTTAAGTTCTTGTGACTGTTTTCTGGACTTTGTGTTCACTATATGGATATGCTAAAAATAGCCACATTACCACCATGTCCAGGTGTTGTAATATACACTTGATGTACACTGCATTCAGGGAAATCCTCACAGTGCTCCTCCTAGGGCCAGGGTGGTCCTATTTTCTGTAAAAGGAAGCTGGAGGTCAGAAAAATTATTTGTTTGAAGTCGCAGATTGACTATTTGGTAAAGCTGGGATGAACCCAGCCTCGCCTGTCTGTATTCCCCTCTACCTGCTCTGGGGCCTGGTCCCATTTTATTTCTGTACCGCTGCTTTACAAACTCAGGCTGTTCATCTAGTATGGTGGGTCTTACACTTTTGGTCTCAGAGCCCATTTATACTCCTTAGAATTATTGTGGCTCCAAAGAGCTTTTGTTTTTCTGGGTTCTATTTATCAGTATTTTACCATATTAAAAATTTTTAAAGATCCTTAAAAGATTTATTAATTTAATTTAAAATTAATGTAATTTGTTATAAATAGTCATAGTAAACCAATGACATGAAACATAAGAATGAAGAATAGCTATATTTTCAAAAAAAAAATTAATGAGCAAAGTTTCCTTGTTTTACATTTTTTCAAATCTCTTTAATTTCTGGCCTAATAAAAGGCAACTTGCTTCTCATATCTGCTTCTCCATCCAATCTGTTGCATTACTATCTTGGTTGAGCTATATGAAGAGGAAATTCAGCTACGTATGTGGTTGGAAAAGGAAGGAGAATTTTATTAGCCTTTTCAGATAATTGTGGATGTTCTTTTTTGGTACTACACCAAAAGAAATGAGAATTCCTTAAGTGTTTGTTGCACTGTTGTATCTAAAACTGTACCACTGAATGTTTTCTACCCTGTTGCATTAAAGTCACTGGTCTGTCTTGGCTTTAAATGGACCTTTTACCCATGTGTGATTTTGTAACATCATTTGGAAAATATTGATTTGCTGATTACACAGATCTTCCAATGATGACACATTTCCCTACAGAATATATTTTAAAAGTTGAATTTATTCAAGTCACCATATATTTCATCAGTAAAGCATTGAGAAGCTGTAAACCTCAGATTAGTAGATATAAATTTTCCAAAATTCTAATTTTTGCTTGAAAATTTGAATTTTACCACAAATATTATCAGTTACTTTCTGAAGTGAGAGATGTACATTGTTTATTTTTGAGAAAATGCCTGCCATATAACCAGGTCTCAGAGCTATAGTTTTTCTCTTAGTCGAATTTTCAAATAAAAATGCAACTCCGTGAACAAAGCTACTAGGTCAGCTCACGGTTCAATCACATACTTGCTTTTTCTCAATATTGATTTGAGTATGTGGCAGTGCTGATTAGCCACACAAAATATCAAAACAGTATATATTCAGGGGTCAAGATTTAGTAAAATTAATCATTTTTACTGCCTCATCAAGGACGTGTTTGTTTGTTTGTTTTCCACTGTGTGTGTGACAGTGAAGACTGCAGTGCCTGCCAGTGCATTTGGTGTTTGGAATCACACTGAGGTGCCAGCAGTTTTATTCGCCATTGGTGCAGATTTTAATATGGTGAAAAGGCACCTCATAATCTTGTAGACCCCTGAAAGAGTCTACAAACCACATAGTGCATAATAGAATTATTAAAAGGAGGTTTTATAAGGCTACTGACAAGAAGAGAGAAACGTGTTGTAAGCTTGAGTCTTGTGTTATACAGCTGGGTGTGTGTTGCTGAGCACCTAGAAGTAATGTTCAGAACTTGAATATAAAACTACCAAAAGGAGATTAAAAATTGCCATTTGACATGTCCCGAAATTGGATGCACAGAGTATTCCTTTCTAAATGCATTTATGAAAGTCCCTAGTTTTTGTGAGGAATAGCTAATTTCTCTTTCTGAAGCCTGAAGTTTAGCGGGAAAAAGTAGTTTTGGAAGAAGGGCTGGGTACAGCAGGAACTGACATGAAGAGAGAGCAGGTGCCAGCCGAGTGGCAATTAGTCAATCCCTGGTTCCATTTGGGAAATTGTTCAAGCTTTCATCCAGAATGGGATGAAGATGAAGCAGATTAAGCCCAGAAGACCAGCGTGCCCAGAAGATGTTATTTTCCATCCAGCAAACTTTAAGGTTACCTGTTCATCTAATGAGAAGCCAAAGGATAAAGGATTCAATAGACTGTATAATAACTTTTACGTTACTAATTACTGAGAAATTGCTTATGGGTCACAGATACTTTTGCTAGGATAACAAAGTAAAACCAGCATAGGAATTTTTTAGGCATTGTGGTTTTCTGGAAGAGCAATGGTGTTCAGAAGGCTTCAGTTCGAGCCATGGTTCTTCTATTTATGTGCTGTTTGACCTTCGCCAAAGTATTTAATCCAGTAGAGCTTTAGTTTCTTTCTCTGTGAGATTATGGGGTTGGTCTACATCTCTAAAAATTGTTTTAACTTCAGAAATTGGGTACAGTCGTATGCATGTGTAACACCCAGATAAATTAGAGAAATTTTTGAACTTCCCCCTTTTATTACATTTAAGGATTCTTTTTAAAATAGAGCACAAATTCATTAGAAATTAGCACTGGGTGTTTATCCCATTGTCTCTAGCCTGCTTCAGTGCTGCCCTTTACATTTTCTGAGCCAAAAGGCTTATAAAATAGTGTTTTATTATACTGCTTTAAGTGGTATCTTTTTTTATTTTTATTTTTTTTATTTTTTTATTAACGGAAAGAAAAAAAAAGAAATTAACACAACATTTAGAAATCATACCATTCTACATATGCACTCAGTAATTCTTAACATCATCACATAGATGCATGATCATTGTTTCTTAGTACATTTGCATCGGTTTAGAGGAACTAGCAACACAACAGAAAAAGATATAAAATGTTAATATAAAGAAAAGAAATAAAAGTAGTAATAATAGTAAAAAACAACAACAAACAAACCAACAAGCAAACAAAAACAAAAAAAACCCTATAGCTCAGATGCAGCTTCATTCAGTATTTTAACATGATTACTTTACAATTAGGTATTATTGTGCTGTCCATTTTTGAGTTTTTGTATCTAGTCCTGTTATCTTGATATTAATGAAAAAATAAATTCCTGGAGGATAAGGGAGATTGACAGTTCTGTTAAAAACTAGTGTTTTACATTATATTTAGAATGAGTTGAAGCCATAAGAAAGTTAAGATGCCTTTTAACACAGATCTGATTTGCCTCTTTCCTGCTGGCTTAGTATTTACATACTTCCTCAGGAGAACACTGACACAAAACCAAGCTAAAGCTGTGTGCATGTGTGCGCATGTGTTAAAATAAATGATGAACCTAAGGTTCACCTTAGCTTTAGCAGTTGTGCCTTACATTCTAAGCTAATAAATTTGAAGGTTAATAGTTTTTTGTTTTTAATTTTTCAGAAGGACCACCAGAGGTGAAATCTGATTTGCTTCCTTTGGTAATTTACATGCAGATTCAACCTTGAAAAAGCAATGAGAAGATTTGAATGTGGTTCTTCATTAATTGTCTTAAATTTTTGTTTTATAATGTATTAACATAGGTTTTCTTTGGGGCTTCTGGTGGCACTTGGATCACATTTCACTGAATCTAAGTAGATATAAATATCCTTGAACTGTCTACTTCTTCATGTCTTTGAACATGTTCATAAATGCAAAGGCTGTATTATAATTGTGTATATATAATTAGTTCTTAGAAGAATACCTTTAGCTTTTCTTTATTGAAAGATACCTTATTTGTTTTCTGTTAAAATATAATTTTTTCTCTCTCTTAAAAAGAGCAAACAACTCTAAGTCTATAGTTAGAATATGTGGTTTTGTTTTATTTTAGGCATCTTTCTTCTCAAGGGACACTGCTTTTCTGTTTCAGACAGGTGCAGAAACAGACAACTAGGGACATGGTGCCCCAACCTCCTCCCCTGCCTGCCCCATGTTAGCCTACATTGTCTGGACTAGTAGAAGGGCCTTAAAAGCTGGGGAGAGCTTTTAAGTTACTAGTTTGTTCACAGAGGGCCCATTAGTGGACTCTTTTGAATATTGTTTTAAAAAGAGTATTTGTGCTCTCTTTTAAAGATTTTTTACTTTATACTAAAAGTTCTGATTATTTTTCAGTTTTTCATTTGTGCATAAACTGGCATTTTTTGAAACTTGGCTATGTCATCTAAAGTGGCAATTTATTTTGAATAGTGGCTGTTAGTCATGTAGCAAGCCAATATTTAGATAACTACTTAATTGTTTTTGTTTTGATTTTAGAGTTGAACCAGCTTTGATTTAATTTTGTTTTATTAATTCCTTTGCATGGCTGAAAGCAATGCAGTGAACTTAATTAATCTATTCCAACATGCATGTAGCCAAATGAGAAATTGATTGGATCCTGTTTTTTAGGAAATTGACTTCTCATACACATTGTTTATCTACTTCATGAATATATATTACCTAAGAGAAGGCAATGTTCTTTTATCATGAATGTAAAAAGTATGCTTAAAAAGCTAGCCTGGTAGTTTTCCTTAAAATATTTTGTAGGTTGACTATAAGTTAAGTAAAGAAAGAATTGAGCAATTATTGTCTACTCTCTACTCTCAGACATTAATTCATAATCTTTGGAGATAATAAATACCAAATCACTTGAGTGTTTTTTTCTTTCACTGTATTTCCTCATTGTCCAACTAACATCCAAATCTGCTGCAAGTTCTCAAAACCCCTCAAAATGGATCATTTAACTGGCTGTTAGGATGCCCCTTCTCTGACAACCCAAGCTTTGAGCTTGTAGAATTCCCAAGGATGTTTTATTTCAGCAAACAATCTCCCTTTCACTCTCCCTGTCATGCTAATTTCAGGAAAAAATTTTTTTAAGTATTTTTTCATCACAGTATTGTTGGAGCATCCTTTTAAGTCACAAATAACCAATTCTGGCATCTAATATTCTAGTCATTTGCAGAGTTAACCATTTTTTGTTCCATACATACTGCATCATTTTGAAGAATTAAAATACGCAAAAAGATACATAACCTTTTCTTTTATTAGAGAAATTACATGTTTATAGAGAAATCGTGGAGAAAAACAGAGTTATTTCATATATACAGTTCACCGGTGTAAATTACATTCACAATGTTGTACTACCATTATAACCATCCATTACCAAATGATTTCCATCACCTCAAACAGAAACACTACTGATTAAGCATTAATTCCCCATCCCTATCCCCACTCTGGCCCCCGGTAATCTGTATTCTACTTTCTGGCTTTATGAATTTGTGCATTCTAATTATTTCATGTCAGTGAGATCATACAATATTTGTTACTCAGTGTGATGTCTTCAAGATTATTCATATTGCAGCATGTATTAGAATTTCATTCCTTCTTTTAGCCCAATAATATTCCATCACGTGTATATACCACATTTTGTTTATTCAGTCTTCTGTTGATGGACAATTGGGTTACTTCCATCTTTTGACAATTGTGAATAATGCTGCTGTGAACATCAGTATGCGAATATCTGTCTGAGTCCCTGCTTTCCATCTTTTGAAAGAACACCTGGAAGTGGAATGGCCAGGTCGTATGGTGATTCTATACTTAGTTTTGAGATACTGCAAACTATTTTCTACAGTGACTGTACCATTTTACAATTCATAACAGTTACATTTCACCAACAATTGACAAGTATTTCTGTTTCTCCTCATCCTTTCTCTTGTAATTTTCCATTTTTTTTTAATAGTAGGCATTCTGGTGGTGTGACAGGGTATCTCATTGTAGTTTTGGTTTGAATTTCCCTAATGGCTAATGATGTTGAGCATCTTTTCATGTACATCTTAGCAATTTGTATATCTTCTTTGGAGAAATATCTGTTCAAATCTTTTGCCAATTTTTTAATTTGTCTGTTTCTCTTTTTGTTGTTGAGTTGTAGGCTTTCTTCATATATTCTGAATATTAAACCCTTATCAAATATGTGGTTCCCAAAGATTTTCTCCCCCTTTGAAGATTGTCTTTTTCATTCATGATGAAATCTTTGATGCGTGAAAGTTTAATTTTGATGATTTACTATTTATTATTATTTTTCTTTGTTCCTTGCATTTTTGTTGTAAAGTTTAAGAAACCATTGCTTAATACAAGGTCCTGAAGATGCTTCCTTATGTTTTCTTGTAAAAGTTTTGTAGTTTTGGTTCTTATAGTTAAGGTTTTGATCCATTTTGAATTAATTTTTGTATATGGTGTAAGGTAGGGGTCTACCTTCATTTTTTCACATGTGAAGATCTCGTTTTTCCAGCACCATTTGTTGAAGGTCGTTCTTTCTCCATTAAGAGGACTTACACCCTTGTCAAAAATCAGTTGGCCAATGTTTCTTTAAGATGATTGTATAATGATATAGCTTTCACAAAGTGATTTTGTGTTTATGAAAACCTTGTTTTGATGCCCCTTTTATCTATGATATGGACAGATGAGTAAAAAGTATGGATTAAAAATAAATAAATAATAGGGGAACAAATGTTAAAATGGGTAGAGGGAAATACTAGTGGTCAACGAGAGGGAGGGGTAAGGGGTATGGTATGTATGAGTTTTTTCTTTTTACTTTTTATTTCTTTTTCCAGAGTGATGTAAATATTCTGAGAAATGGTCATAGTGATGAATATACAACTATGTGATGATATTGTGAGCCATTGATTGTACACAAAGTATGGAATGTTCATACATTAAGAATGTTCGTGTTGTATGTTGATTGGTTTTATTAATAAAAATTTAAAAAGAAAATCAGTTGGCCAAAGGTATTAGGGTTTATTTCTGCACTCTCAATTCCATTCCACTGATGTCTTAGTCTATCCTTGTGCCAGTAGTTAATGTTGTTTAATATTCTTTGTCTTTAATGATTGATAAACTGCTTTAGGATCCTCCACAGTTTTGTTATAATCAAAGGACAATTTAAGGGCAGTTAGAGATTTTTGATAAATCAAAGACTGCTAACAGTTGGTATATGTAGTTCTTACATTGCATTAATCTTGATTTGGTTTTGAGGCTTTGTTTTAAATGGATGTTGTGAATTCATGGGTGGAAAAGAAATAACTGACCTAGCATAGTTAAGTGTTCTGTTTTACTTTGTCCTTGAATATATTTTTGGAGCAGCTATTTGAATTCTGAAAGCTTTTAGAATTCAAATTATTTTTGAATTTTGGTATTATGACCCAGAGTTCTTTTCTGGAGTTTCTTATAAAGAAAAAAAGAAGGCTTATGATGAATTTTGGGTAGTCAGATGAATTTGAATTGGGCTTATATTTTTGTTTTTAACATTTTTCTTTAACAAATATACATATATGTACCTATGTGTGCACACTCACAGGCATGAATTATATTGGAAGTTCAAAATAGTAGATCTGGATCATTACATTGACATAACTATTGTTTGCTTACCAGTTTCTAGTTTGCCAAGTGATAGCAAATTCATTCTTCTGTAATCCTTAAAATAGCCTTATGAAATAAATATTCTTATTAACCCCATTTATCAAATAAGATCAAGGCTCAAAAAAGTTCTTTGTTTTTGTCTGCTATAGTAAAGCTGAAACTCAGCCCTAGATCTTTGGTCTTATTTTTTGCCCTCTTTCCAATACTTCATGCTTTTGAAATGCCTCATTGCTTAACAGTGAAATTACATTTTTGTCCTGATTCTTCATGTGCTTTATCAAGAATAATTATCCAGACATTATGTACATATCATACTTAGCATACATCTTGGCACGTTGTAAGGGCTTCATGGCCTCCTAAACAATCCCAATGGGTTAATCAAAGGTAGCTGAACTAAACATGTCCAAAATTGAACTCTTCATTTTGGAGTAGGGGCTCAAGATCATTGTGAACCAGGGTGCAACAGTGCCCAGCACAGAAGAGGTCCTTGCCCTGATAGAACTCACACAGCACTCTGTGGAACCAGCTGGGAAGACAGATGTGAAACAGTATTTATAATGTAATTGAGTTGTGGTAACTGCCACAAAAAGAGCAGAGTACTAAGAGGGAGTGCAGCTAGAAGACCTGACGGTCAGAGAAGACTTCTCAGGGGAAATGATGTTTATAATGATGTTTACAGCGGAGATTGGAGGATTAGAAGGATGTGCCTAAATAAGGAGTGGGTAGAGATAGGGCAAGACCATTCTGGAACAGTAATTCACCTGTGTCAAGGCCATGTGGCGTGAATTTCATGACATGCTCAGGAATCTGAAAGGTGAGGATAGCAGCGAGAATAAGGGCTGGGGAAAAGCAGCAGAGATGAACCCATGGTGGGAGGCCAGGGCCAGCACACACAGGTCTGGTGAGCCATGCTGAGCATTTTGTATTTCGTCCCAAGCCATAGGAACCCACTGATGGATTTTAGGTGGAAGACATCATTGCTGACTATAGAGAATGAACTGGAAAAGGATAAGAGCAGAAGTGGAGACTACATAGTAGTCCAAGCAGGAATGATAGTTTGTACTGGGGGGGGGGGGGGGGCAATGGAAATGGAGCTAAAGTAAAGTGATGGATTCAAGAGAGGTTTAAGTAGGGTCGACTTTATGAAATTAAAAGGCCTTTCAGAGGAAGATTTTGTAGTGAAAATAAGAACGGTAGAAAGGGGAAAGGACATGAGCTTGTTTGATTTGATGAGTTTGGAGTGACTGAGCAATCTTAAAGCAGAGATGTTACATTGGAACTTGACTGTATGTGTCTTGAGCTCACAGAGGAAAGGTCTGGACTGAAGATAAAATTAGAATTCCAAGTGTCCTGGGACCTGAGAAGACCAATTATCTTGAAAGAGAGAAGGGTAAGAACATGACCTATGACCAAACTTTTAGAATCTTTGTTTTAAAGTTAAGATAGAGGAGTATGAGTCGACATAAGTGACTGAGTGTCCAGAGAAAAAAGTGTTTCAAAGATATATTAGTTTTTGTAGGATTTTAGAAATTTTCCTGCTTTCCTCCAGATTTCCATAACTGCTACTTGGTGTAAATACTTTATGAATATTCATAAATTTAGATACTTCAACAATTAGAGATAACTGGTTTATAAGGCAACTGCTACACCGAGACAATCTTTTGATTCATTAGAGTCTCACTGAAAGTAGGTCTCTATTAAAAACAAAACAAAACTGATTTGATTGTGGAGGAATTGAGGGGGGGGCAGGGAAAGGAGTCGGGGTGGGGAGTGGGAGGCCTATGAATACCTAATGCGATGGAAATACTAATTAGTAGTTTGGGGACTGAAAGATACCCCTTTTAAAATAGTTGTGAAGAGTGATTATGAAGATCATGTGAAATAAGTTAAGTGAGAAATTTTATCAAATGTAAAGTGTTGGTTTTTGTCCAAGGTCAAATAGTGAATGGATAGTGGAGTCAGGGGCCAGGAAGTGGGGTTGATGAGGTGTAGTTAGCTCCCTGTGGACATGTCTTATTCTCAGACATTATATGTGCGATGTTGCTCCACCGCCTTGGTTTGCAGAGCAGCTAGCATAGAGACTAGAGTAAATGTTCTGGGCAAAGGGGATTTCCTGATAACAAAAAGACAACAATTCATCAGTTTGCTGGAATTTTTTAAATGTATTTAATCTTCCTAATCGTACTGAATTTTATATTTTTTCTTACTCTCTTAGGATCACCATTGTAAGCAGCAGTTATTGTACTGTACTGGAAATATTCCTACAGTTCTTGAGGTGGGAGAACGAGGTGTTCCTTTAGGAAATACACTGGGAGACTTGGTGTTTCCCCCATTCCGTTTCCTCGGGGTCTGTTCTCCATTATCTCTGTTCTCCATGAGTCTATATCTTGCCATAGATTCTTCCTGAGTTACTCCCTTCTCCTCTTTTAAGTCCTGCTGCTGCTTAGCTTGTACATGAGGCTTGCCTATTGTAACTGTCTTAACCAGTGTGTTCTTTTTCCCTCTCCTCTGGTTAGAGAACACACTGGTCTCATTTACACCCCTGAGCAATTTTTGATTTTCAGTCTTCTTTAATCAGCTTTAAAGTCTGAATCACTAATTGACAGAATGCTAGTCTGTGCAAACCGAGCTTCCAAAATTCAATGAGGGAGAATTCTTTATAGAAAAATTCTAGCTGGTAAATGCAGAAAGAGTGATAAAATCAGAAGTTACACTTTTATTCCCCTTAGTGTAATAGTAGATGATCAGTTGACACTAAAATGGTGAAAAATCAATGAGATGAGAAACTCAGGCTGGCAATCCTGAGCTCTCATTGGTGATCACATCCTTAAAAGGAGGACAACCAAATACATAGTGCCTCCTAGTATGATATAAGGCAGGGAATGGAAAACCTTTTCTGTAAGTGGCCAGGTAGTATATATTGTAGTCTTGCAGGCTGCACAGTTTCTGTGTAACTAATCATATCTGCAATCCTAGGCCAAAAGGAGTTTAGACAATATGTAAATGAATGAGCATGGCTGCCTTCCAGTATCACAGCCCATACAAAAGCATTCCATGGGCCAGATTGGGTTCTTTGGCTGTAGTTTGATGACCTGATACAATGGGAAATACAGAGCACCACCTATGAAGTGTTCTTGTCAAAAAACGGAAACTGCATGAGATAAAAGCTCCAGGTCTAGTCACACTTTACAGGAAATACAGAGGATGAAGGAACAAGATAAATAACATGCAAAACCCAGACAGGGACATTTTATGGGACAAAGTCACAGTTTTCTCAAGTAAATCAGTGCATGAAAAAGGGGGTGAGAGAGGTTCTTACTGCGGGAAGGGACTCAAATATAATGTGTGGACTTTGAGTTCTTCATTGGAACAAAACCAGTTGTAAAATATATTTTTGAGATAATCAGGAAAATATGAGCATTAGATAATTTTTAAGGAATTGTTAATTCTGTTAGGTATAATAGTGGCATGATAGTTACATTGTAAAAATCCTTAGCAATGAATGCTGGAGTATTTTTCAGTGAGATGACACGGTTGCTTGGATTTGCTTTAAAATGCTTTGGTAAAACAGTATTTGAAGAGTGGGGGAATGAAGATGAAACAATTGGTAAAATGTTGACAATTGTTGAAACTGGGTATTGGGTACTTGGGGATTATTTTGCTAGTCTCTTTATGTTATGTCTGAAATTTTTCCTCATAAATTAAAATAAAGTTGAATGTACTCCCAAATATATGTGGGTAGGAGGGTAGAAAAGGGAAGGACCACATGAAAAAATACTTTTTCATATAATTAGAGGGCTTTTTGTTTTCATTGCTGGTTGTGTTCATTTTCATAGTAGTACTTCCTTTATTCTCTACCTTTACTTCCTTTAGTTTCTGCCAATTAGTTTCTAATTTGAAAATTAGAGCCCTTGTTTTCATATTCTAATTTCAGATAGCAGTCCCTTGTATTCATTATGCCACTTAGATTTTGTTCATAACTAGAAATGCAATACTTTACTCAACTACTTTGTGATTGCATGGCTTAAGATTCTGATGGGATCCTTGGTACTGAGTTTGCTAGACAATGATACAAGCCTTTTATTTTAAAATTATGAACAAGAGAAAATAAATAGAGGAAATAAATATCTCTTACTTAAACAAAAATAACAAATATTTTTATTGTTAAGATGGCCGAAGACCGTTTTATACCCAAATCACGCGATGCAGAGCAGCAAGTCGGAACAAATAGCTGCTTACATAGCCAGATCAGTGGGATGTGAAAATGCATTACCATAGCCTACATTTTTTTTCTACCTAGAGATTTGCAGCTGACTACCCAGATGACTCATTCCTCTGTAGGGGTGAGGTAATGCTATGCCGAGGGGTGATGTCACCCTGTACCTGAGCAGCATGCAGACGCTTGTTCTTGTGGCTCTCAAGGGAGTGTACCATCTGCTCTCACATGTGTAGCCTAAGACTTTACAAAGAGGTGAGGTAAGAGGAGCAGTTTAAAAGTGAACTTTAAAAAATTCATGATCCAAAAATATGACATGATGATTCAGGGTTTAATCATAATACTTAAGAAATTTTTTTGTTTTGTTTTTGCATTTGTCTCATTCAGTGCTGCTGCTAAGCTATCTTATAAAATGAGGCAATTTTCTCTTGTTACTCAATGTAGTCAGTCATTTCAAGTCGTCTTCGTTATGTAACCCATATTTTTGATTGAAGATAATAAGTTTGCCTTGTGTATAGATAATTCTTAAAGAAAAGATGGTGAATTTTAGTCTGTATTAGTTTGACAGTTGTTTTTTGTATTTAGTTGCTATTCTGTTCCCTAAGGACCTGCTGCTGCTTTAGGGGAAGAGAGGTTGTTAATGGTAGAAGAAACTTCAAAAATAAATGCTTTCTGTTTACAAACCACCAACTCTCCTTCCTCTTTCTTTTAGTGATTCACATCTGCTTTCCTTGTTTGCTTCTTAACTGGGTATGACATTGAGAAGCCTGGATAATTGAAACCCCTATTTTTTACTTTATCATAATTTGAAATTGCTGTTCTACTAAATAAAATGTAGAATAGCTAACATACTGTGGAAGGTAGAGAGCAGTAAATACTTGATTTTCAAACTGAGTGTAACTCAAAATGGGAAATCCTTTTGGCTCCATACTGCATTGTTTTTATTATAGAGTATGCATTCTAAATTTAATCTTATGACAGCCTCAAGATGGACATTCTAAAACATATACATGTATTCTATTTCTATGTATAAATATTATAATATACATATTTATATTTATATATATAAGCAGTACAAAGGAAAATGCCTGTATCCTAGGTTAACTTACCCAAATTTTCTTTGCCAAACCTCAAATGCTTCCCCTCAATCTTTATCCTGCCCTCATACTTTTCCTTTCTTTTCTGCCCCCTGCCCCCACTTTTTTTTTCCTGAATCATTTGAAGATAAATGTATGTCATGGCCCTTTACTCCTAAATACCTCTGAGTATTTCCTAATAGACACAGTCCCTTTTGTAATCACAGTATAGTTATAGCTTCACACATTTGCATTGATACAATATGTTAAATCTCCTGTCGGCATTCCAGTTTCATCAACTGACCTAATGGCGAACTTTATAGCGTCTTCCACCTCCTGACCAGCGTCTGGTCTAGGGTCAGCAATTGCATCTTTTAATTTGGACTTTCCCGCAGCCCTTCTTTGTCTTTTAGGACACTGATGTGTTTGAAGAATAGTCTTCTTTGCCCTTTTTAAACAAAATTAGAAAGTTCCTCGTTTTGTGCTTGTCTGCTGTTTCTTTGCAATTGGGTTCAGGCTATAATGCTATATGTGCAATGTCTTATTGTGTCCTTTCTAAGGAGATCATGTCTATTGCTCATAGATGTTAGTTTTGGGTACCGGGCCAAAGTATTGTCCAAGTTCACCACTATGCAATTACTAGTTTTGTTTGTTTTTCCTTTGTAACAAATAAGCAGACTATGAGGAGACCTTTTAATATTACGTAAACATTCTCTTCCTCATGAAAATTTACACCTAAATTTGGCTGATTCTTCCCTATTCCATTCTTACTATGATGGTTGCAAAATACTGATTTTTCCAACTCAGTCCTCTCTCCACATTTACACAGTAGGCACTTGTCATTTAATTGAAGTAAGAGTTCTCCCTTCTCCCTCATATATTATTTTTAATCAATTTTTTATGGGTATAGGCTCATGAATTCCTATTTTTTCAGTGGTTTTTAATCCCTACCATACTTATTTTGATGCTCAAATTGTCCCAGATTTGGCCAGTAGGCCCCCTCAAGCTGAATCTGTGTCCTTTTGACTTACTCCGCCTGTTTTTTGTTTGTTTGTTTGTTTTTTAGCCCATCCTCACCTTCTGGAATAATAAGATATTAAAGGTTTATCTTAAAACTACTCTGTCCCAGCATTTCTTCTAGCAGCCCTGGTACCTTTAGTGGGGAATGGAATTAGAAGCCAAGAGCTGGGTGTGAGGTTTGGGCACATTTTTTTCAGAGCCACTGTCTGAACGTTTACATACCTGGTAAATATTTCTTTGAGACACAGTAAACAATTTTTGAGAATCTAGTGGTGTTTCAGCTTCTACAGTATTAAGGAATAGGAAGATTTTTGCCACCAAATGTATACTGCCAAAATTTTCTTGGATTTCAAATAAAAATATAATATACTAACTTGAAGGTCAGATAGGATTTTAGTGGGAAGAGTAGGTGTGGGAGGGTGTTCCAGAGAAACGACCTTGACAAGCACAAAGGAGCCTGTGCAGTCACAGCCACGTTAAAAGCCGCTTAAGCTGTGATGCCCGATTTCCTTCCACACCAGGAAAAGGGAAAGACATGGACAGAAGGGTTGTTTGAGACTGTGTTTACAGGACTTTGCATGGCAGACCTAGGATTTGGGGTCTTTAATAAGAAGATAATAGAGAGCTGTTGAAGATTTTGAGTAGTGTAATAACAGGCTTAACTCTGTTTCAGATTAATCTAGAAGATATATGAAGGTAGGATGAGGAAGTTTCCAGCTAAGAAGAATTGTAAAGAGACTATTATAATAGCTCAGACAGGAGATAACAAGGATTTGAATCAGGAAATGACTGATTTTCAGCCTGTCCTCCAGGACCCCAGGAGTATGTGGCAAGAGAGTGGTAGGAGGAGAAGGTTTGAGTGGAGCACCAAGTTACAACTCCTAATGGCTGTGTGGGAATTTCCGAGCAAGGATCACTTTAAGGAAAGGATTCTTCTGCTTAAGGAACAGGAAAAAAATGCCTAGAGACATTTTGTTTAATAAAAAGTTAAGACTGACATTTGTCTGGAGTCTTTTTCAGCTCCTTCCTTTTGCATATTACCTTTTCCCGAAGATGTGGGCCTGGATTACCATGGAAATAATTGTGTCATTAACTGAAATAGGTCAAATTGTATTTTTGTAAAAATATTTTTATTGACAAATCTTCACACACATACAGTGCATACATGGTGTATAGTCAGTGACTCACGGTATCATCACATAGTTGGGTATTCATCACCATGATCCCTTTTAGAACATTTGCATCACTCCAAAAGAAAAAAGAAAAAACTCATACAACCTATGCTCCTTACCCCTCCCTTTCATTGACGACTAGTATTTCAGTCTGCCCAATTTATTTTACCTCTTATCCACCCTATTATTTATTTATTTATTTTTATCCATATTTTTTTTTTTACTCATCTGTCCTTACCCTGGATATAAGGAGCATCAGACACAAGGTTTTCAAAATCACACAGTCACATTGTAAAAGCTATATCATTATACAGTTGTCTTTAAGGATCAAAGCTACTGAAATTACAGTTCAACAGTTTTAGGTACTTCCCTTCAGCCACTCTAATACACCATAAACTAAAAAGAGATATTTATATAATGCATAAGAATAATCTCAAGGGTAACCTTTCAACTCTGTTTAAAATCTCTTAGCCACTGAAACTTTATTTTGTATCATTTATCTCTTACCCTTTTGATCAAGAAAACTTTCTTAATCCTATGATGCTGGGTCCTGGCTCATCCTGGCTTTCCCATGTTGTCAGGGAGACTTACACCCCTGGGAGTCATGCCCCAAGTAGTGGGGAGGGTGGTGAGTTCAACTTGGCTTAGAGGCCACATCTGAGCAACAACAGAAGTTCTCTCGGGTGATTCTTAAGCATAATTATAAGTAGGCCTAGCTTATCCTTTGCAGGCATAAGTTTCATAGGGGTGAACCCCAAGATAAAGGGACAAGCCTATTGAATTGGTTATCCCTACTGCTAACAAGTAATCAGGAATTTTTGAGATGGGAAAGTTGAATATTTCTTTGTTTCTCCCCAGTCGCCCAAGGGAACTTTGCAAATACTTTTTTATTCACTGCCCAAATTACTCTGGGATATATCATGGCATCACACTAAGCTGGACAAACCAACAAGATCTCATGCCCTTTTCAAGTTCAACTGAACTGACCATAAAAGTTAAATTAGGTAATGTACAACCCAAAAATAAATTTTGCACCAACTAAATATCTTTCCCTTTGGTCTCACACAAAAGTTGAAGTTTTAAAATATGGACAGTATCATCCTTTACCCTGTATTCTGATTTACCTTAGACCTATCCATACCATCTTCCTTCATAAATCTAGTAAAAATCTGATAGCTTTGTCAACTTTTAAACAGTTCCTATATGGTGTAGTGCTGACTTTCATAGCTTCAGAGCTCAAACTTTTTTTTTTTTTAATAATTTTTTTTTTTCATGGACAGGCACTGGGAATCGAACCCGGGTCCTCTGGCATGGCAGGCAAGCATTCTTGCCTGCTGAGCCACTCAGAACTCAAACTTTGAGTCTCAGGTGTCACATAAATACCCGAAGTTTCTGGGAATGACCAGGTTGTATACAAACAGCTCAGTAACTCAGAATTTAGAAATAACTGTTAGAACTTCTGAAAGTATGTGACTGCTGTAAGAGCTTACAATATATGACCCTTTATAATAGGCTCCAACCTGATAACCCATGCTCTCGACTTCATTCACCAAGTTTTTATATTATAGTTAGTCCATATGAGTGAAACATGATAATATTTGTCTTTTTGTTTCCAATATTTCATTCAACATACAGTCTTTAAGGTTCATTCACCTAGTTGTATGCCTTCAACTTCATTCCTTCTTGCAAACACTCAGTAGTCTGCTGTATGTATACACCACAGTTGCCCCTTCCTTCCTTCAGTCATTGTACCCTTAGGCCACCATTGTCTATTGTGAGTCCCAAACACTGACACCATAAACACCGGTGTGCAAAATATCCATTCATGGAACAGCAGTGGCTCAGTGGCAGAATTCTCACCTGCCATGCTGGAGGCTCGGGTTCGATTCTCAGAGTTTGCCCATGCCAAAAAAACCAAAAACATGTCCATTCATGTCCCCATACTCCGTTCCTCCAGGTATATACTGAGCAATGGGGTTGCAGGATCATATGGCATCCCCACCCTTAGCCTCCTGTGGAACCATCACTCTGCCCGCCAAAGGGGCGCACCTGTTAGTTTCCCTATCAACAGTGAATAGGTACATCTCTTTTTCTGCATTTCCTCCAGTACTTGTTTCTCTGTGTTCGTTTTTAAAGTTTTATTCTCACATCATACAACTAACCTAAGTAAACAGACATCTTTTCACCACCACAATCTATATGTAAACGTTTCCTTTTCTTCCACAAAGAATCTATACCCTTCCCCCATGTCCCCCACCTATTGACATTTAGTTTCGGCATAATGCCTTTGTTACATTCAGTGGAAGTAACTGCAGTGTTACTGTTGACTACAGACCCTAGCTTGCATTGATTGTACTTTTTCCTATATACCATCCATTTTCAACACCTTGCAATGCTGACATTCATTTTTCTCCCTCATGCAAAAACATTTTTCTATTTGTACATTTAATCACCATCATTGTCTACTCTAGGCATTCTTAAGATATGCCATCTCAGCCTTTATCCTCTAACTTTCCTTTTGGTTCCATACATGTCTCCAACCCTTCTCCCTCAGTCATACCAACATTTAGCTTCATTCAGTGTACTTATTATTGTGCTACAATCAGGTAGTATTGTGCTATCCATTTCTGAATTTTTACAGTGAGTCCTGTTGCACAATCTCTATTGTCTCGGCACCAAATGCCTGATCTCTACCCTATTTCTATTTCCTGGTAAACCTGTGTTCTTTTTTTTTTTTTTTTTTTTTTTTTTAAAGGAAAGACAGAGAGAAGGAAGGAAGGATAGAAGGAAGGAAGGAAGGAGGAAAGGGAAACATTTTTAAACATTTTCTTGTTTTATTGTATTCTGTTTCTCCGTTTTTGTTACATGGGCTGGGGCCGGGAATCGAACCGAGGTCCTCCGGCATAGCAGGCAAGCACTTTGCCCGCTGAGACACCGCGGCCCGCCCTAAACCTGTGTTCTTAACTTCAACTCTCAAAGTTCACTAATCAATGTTAGTTCATATTAGTGAGACCATACAATAACCATAAAATAAAAGGACCATACAATCCTTTTGTTTCTGGCTATTTTCACTTAGCATGATGTCCTCAAAGTTCATCTATGTTGTTACCTGCTTCATGACTTTATTCTATCTTACTGCTGCATAATATTCCATTGTATGTATATACCATAGCTTGTTTAGCCACTCATCTGTTGATGGACATTTGGGCTGTTTCTGTCTTTTGACAATTGTAACTAATGCTTCTATAAATATTGGCATGCAAATGTCTGTTTGTGTCCTTGCCTTCATATTTCCTCTGAATATATACCCAATAATGGAATTGCTGGATCATATGGCAGGTCTATGCTTAGCTTCCTGAAGAACTGCCACACTGCCTTCCAAAACAGGAAGTTTGCCACATCCTCTCCAACACTCATCGTTTTTTTTGTTTTTGTTTTTGTTTTGCCACATCCTCTCCAGCACTCATCGTTTTCTGTTTTTTTTTTTTTTAATAATAGCCGTTCTAATGGGTGTCAGACGATCTCATTGTGGTTTTGATTTGCATTTTCCTGAGAGCCAGAGAAGTTGAGCATCTTTTATATCCCTTTTAACCATTTTTATTTCCTTTTCTGAGAAGTGTCTGTTCATGTCTTTTGTGCATTTTTTAATTGGGTTGTTTCTCTTTTTGTTGTTGCATTGAAGAATCCCTTTATATATTCTCCATACTAAAACCTTATCTGATATGAAGTTTCCAAATATTGTCTCCCATTGCATAGACTGCCTTTTTACTTTCTTAACAAAGTTCTTTGATGCACAAAAGTGTTTTCATCTTGAAGAGATCCCATTTATCTATTTCTTTTTTCAAAGCTCATGCTTTGGGTGTAAGGTCTAGGAAACTGCTTCTTATTACAAGATTTATACGATATTTCCCTATATTTTCTTTTAAAAGTTTTATGTTCTTAGTGCTGATGTTTAGGTGTTTGATCCATTTTGAGTTAATTTTTGTATAGGGTGTGAGATATGGATCCTGTTTCCTTCTTTTGCATATGGCTATCCAGTTCTCCAAACACCATTTATTAAAGAGGCAACTCTGTCCCAGGTGGGGTGCCTTGACTGTATTATCAAAGATCAATTGTCCCAGATGAGAGGGTCTATTTCTGAACACTCAATTCAATTCCATTGGTCAGTATGTCTATCTTTATGCCAGTACCATGCTGTTTTGACTACTATAGTTTTGTAAATTGCTTTAACGTCAGGTAATGTGAGACCTTCCACTCCATTTTTCTTTTTCTGCAAAGTTTTGGGGATTTTAATTGGTATTGCATTGAATCTATAAGTCAATTTAAGGAAAATTGACATCTTAACTATATTTAGTCTTCCAATCCATGAACATGGTATGCCCTTCCATTTATTTAGGTCTTCCATGATTTCTTTTAGCAATTTCTTGTAGTTTTATGTATAGGTCTTTTGTATTCTTAGTTAAATTTATTCCAAAATATTTTATTCTTTTGGTTGTATTGTAAATGGAATTTTTTTCTTGATTTTTTCCTCAGATTGCTCATCACTAGTTTATAGAAACAGTACTGATTTTTGGACATTGATCTTGTACCCTGCCATTTTGTTGTACTCATTTATTAGCTCTAGTAGCCTTGCTGTTGATTTCTGCAGGTTCAGTGTTATGCTCCTATTTCTGATTTTATTTATTTGCATCCTCTGTCTCTCTCTCTCTCTCTCTCTGTCTGTCTGTCTGTCTGTCTGTCTTTTTTTTGCTCAGCCTAGCTAAGGTCCATTGACTTTGTTGATTTTCTCAAAGAACTGGCTTCTGGTTTTGTTGATTTACTCGATTGTTTTCATGTTCTCAATTTCATTTATTTATGCTCTAATCTTCATTATATCTTTCCTTTTGTTTGCTTTGGGTTTATTTTGCTGTTCTTTCTCTACTTCTTCCAAGTGAATGGTTAATTCCTCTATTTTTAATCATCTTTTTAAACTTTTTTTCATTATATAATATAACATATATACAAAGCAAAGAAAAAGCCATAGTTTTAAAAGTATTGTTTAACAAGTTGTTACAGGACAGATCCCAGAGTTTTTCATGGCTACCATACCATCTTCTCAGATTTTGCCTTCTAGCTGCTCCAGAATATAAGAGGCTAGAAGGAATAAATATTTTTTATCATCACAATAGGATTTTTTTTCTTTTTTGTGAAAAATAACATATATACAAAAAAGCAATAACTTTCAAAGCACAGCACAACAATTAGTTTTAGAACAGATTTCAGAGTTTGGTATGGATTACAATTCCACAGTTTTCGGTTTTTACTTCTAGCTGCTATAAGACACTGGAGACTAAAAGAAATATCAATTTAATGATTCAGCAATCATATTTGTTTATTAAACCTTACCTTCTCTATATCTCTACCATCACATTTGATCTTTCTTTCCCACTCTTTAGAGGTATTTGGACTATGGCCATTCTAACTTTTTCATGTTGGAAGAGGCTATCAGTAACATGGGTTAGGGAGATGGAACTAGTTGATGTTCCGGAGAGACTGGGCCCTCTATGCTTTTTTATTATAGACATTTAAAGCAATAAATTTCCCTCAACGAACTGCCTTTGTCTCCTCCCATAAATTTTGATATGATGTGTTTTCATTTTCACTTCCCTTGAGATACTTACTGATTTCTCTTTTAATTTGTTCTTTTACCCACAGATTGTTTAAGAGTGTGTTATTTTGCCTCCATATATTTATGAATTTTCTGGCCCTCTGCCTGCTACTGATTTCCAACCTCATTATATTATGGTCTGAAAAAGTGTTTTATATAATTTCAATCTTCTTAAATTTATTGAGACTTGCTTTGGGACCCAGCATATGGTCTGTTCTTGAGAATGATCCATGAGCATTTGAAAAAAAGTGTATCCTGCTATTGTGCAGTGTAATGTTCTGTAAATGTCTGTTAAGTCTAGTTCATTTATCATACTATTCAGAAGCTCCTCTTCCATATTGATTTTATATTTAGATGTTCTGTCCATTGATGAGAACAAGAAATTAAAGTCTCCAGCTATTTTGGAGCACTCGGTGTATCAATATTTAGGATTTTATGTCTTCTTGTTGAATTTTACTTTTTATTAATATGTAGTGCCCCTCTTTGTCTCTTTTAATTTTCATTTGCAGCCTAATTTGTTGGACATTAATAAAGCTGCTCCTGCCCTTTTCTGATTATTGTTTGCATGAGATATGTTTTCCCAACCTTTCACTTTAAACCTATATCTGTCTTTGGGTCTAAACTGAGTCTCTTGTAGGCCGCATATAGATGGGTCCTGTTTTTTAATCCACTCTGTGAGTCTATGTCTTTTGATTGGGGTGTTTAATTTATTAACATTTAATGTCATTACTCTAAAGGCAGTACTTCTACCATTTTGTCTTTTGGATTTTATATGTCATATCTATTTTTTTTTCTCTTTTTACCTTTACTGATATTCTTCATTTCTACACTGTTCTCCAGACCTCTCTTTCCTGCCTTTTCCTACCTGCCTGGAGTGCTCCCTTTAGTATTTCTTGCAGAGGCAGTCTTTTTTAGTCACAGACTCTCTCAGTAATTGTTTGTCTGAAAATATTTTAATCTCTGCCTCATTTTTGGACAGGCTTGCTGGGTATAGAATTCTTGGTTGGCAATTTTTCTCTTTTAGAATCTTAAATATATCAATTCCACTGCCTTCTTGCCTCCATGGTTTCTGCTGAGAAATCCAAACATAGTCTTATTGAGCTTCCCTTGTATTTGATGGATTGCTTTTCTCTTGCTGTTTTCAAAATTCTCTCTTTGTCTTTGACATTTGAGGATCTGACTATTAAGTGTCTTGGTGTATGTCTATTTGGATCTATGCTGAGCTTTGGATCTGTAGTTTTATGTCTTTCCTAAGAGTTTGGAAATTTTCAGTGATTATTTCCTCCATTAGTCTTTCTCCACATTTCCTTTCTCTTCTCCTTCTGGGACACCCACAGCACTTACATATTTGTGCATTTCATATTGTCATTCAGTTTCCTGAGACCCTGCTCATTTTTCCCATTCTTCTCTATATTTCCTTTTGTGTGTCAAGTTTCAGATGTCCCTTAAATCCTGGTTTCTTGGTTACATATTCATGCCCTCTGAGGAGTCCACCATGAAATCCTTCCAGGTGTGTCCCTGTTGTCAGCACCTTAACCACTTTTACTGGTGTCAGCTTAACCAGATCCACCACCATCTCTTGCCTTCTGCCTACATTTCCTGTGTTCACCTTTGTGCCCAGCAGTCTGTCAGCAGTCTGTCTCCTTCTTGCCTTTCTAAGGCCTTTTGGAAAGGTTGTTCCCTAACTATCATCTTAATTAACTGAATCATCTTTACGTCTTTGCATAAAAGTGATTTTCTCAGTTAGATCTACCCCATGCTCCTTACTGACAGTCACCTACCCAGCCACCCATTTTCCATTCCCCTTTTATCTTGGTCTGTCTTTTCTCTTATGGCATCTGTTACCTAATATACCATCACCAGAGTTTAATCTCTACAAGAGCAGTGATTTTTCAAATATATTTTTCTCACTGATCTATACCAAGCACTGGAATAGTACCCAGTACACAGTAGGCCCTCAGTAAATGTTTTTAACAGGAAATATATCTGAGAGCAGAAAACCAGAAAGCTTACTTACCAGGCTTATAGCAGATTTGAGAAAGCAGGTAGAGGAAGGGATGGATATTGCTTGAATCAACATTTTCAAACCTGTGTTCCATGGATACCAATATCAACGTCTCTGACAATGGTTGGCCTGGATAAAATAGGTCTGAAAATTTCTACATATGCTGTCCCTTTAACTAGAAAATCCTATTGTAGATTAGTATATTAATGAATGTAAGTCCTACAGTAACTTCTTCTTGAACTCACTTGAGCAAAAACTTCTCTTTTGGTAATTCATCTGTTGTTGTGTTAAGTGTTGCCCTGTGGAACAGAGGCTGAAATTAAAAAAACATATGGAGTATTATGTGTAAGTTTTGGGAGCATATTCCAGAGAGAAGTTCCTGGTTGATGGCAGCACATGTTACTTCATGTGCTAATTAACATGAAGCAGGAGGCTAGTAGGATGACAGCTTTTGATTGTTACTCTTACTTTAAACTTGCAACCCTTTTAAAAGTTAGCTTTTGTTTTAGGTGTTTGGGAATAAGATGATCATTCCTTCCCTTGATGGAGACCTCTTCCAGTGGGACCGAGACCGTGAAAGCATGGAAACAGTTCCTTTTACAGTTGAATCACTTCTTGAATCATCTTATAAATTTGGAGATGATGTCGTTTTAGTTGGAGGAAAGTCTCTCACTACATATGGACTCAGTGCATATAGTGGAAAGGTGAGTGAACGTGCTCAATTTATTTTGGGGGAAATCAGCATCATAAATTACTGTGGGGTTTATTCTAATTTTCCCCTGAGAATCTCATTTATTTTAATAAGATATCTGTGAAGTAGATGGGGCAAAATACTATTAAAAGAAATTAAATTTATCTAAGATAATAGAGTAAACAGCAGAGCTGCAAATAGAAGGCAGATAGTAAGTATGGTCTTCTGTCGCAGATCCTTTTCTATCCATTTATTTTTAAATCCTTGCAGTATTTCTAAGTGCTACCATACTTTTATCCCCATTTTGATAGTTAGGGAAGCCTTGGAAGATTAATAATCATAATGATAATAATTACAGCTATTCATTTCCTTAACTACTTTGATCATATAAAGAGCCAAGAGAAAAATCTGTGTTCGTTTTACAGATGAGAACACTGAGGCTTTCTAAGGTGAAGAAACTTCCAGATTTGACTTAGATCTAACAAAGTCATTCTGTCAGTGGCTTATTATTCATTCTTGGCTCTTGGAATATAATCGTTACATAGTCTTCTAAGATTGGATCTTGTAATATAAATCCATGATTAGGAGTAATTAACAATAACATTGTTTTTTAAAGATTGGGTCTTGTAATATAAATCAGTGATTAGGAGTAATTAACAAAAAATCATGTTTTTTCTTTTTTTTTAACTTTTTTTATTGTATATTATAACATACATACAAAGCAAAGAAAGAAAAAAGCAATAATTTTTAAAGCACTCTTCAACAAGTATTTACAGGACAGATCCCAGAGGTTATCATGGCCTACTATACCATCATCTCAGATTTTTCCTTCTAGCTAAAAATGTCATTTTTTAGAAGGGTAAAATTCATTTTTTAACCCCTTAAGAGTCTGATAGGTGAACATTTATATGGACTTTGAATAAATCAAGGGAGAATAAGAAAATGATATTTTTGCATTTGAGTTTTTAAGCTTTAAATTTTCCCTGTCTAAATATTAGGCCCAAGCCACCTTTTCCCTTGCAGATGTTTTTCTGCCTTCCCTACCTACCATCTCCTCATATTACCACTGCATCTCCTTGTATTGAGGCATCCGTGCCATCCTTGCTGCCTTCCCTACCCACTGTCTCCTTGTTTGAGGGGACTGTGTCATCCTCTCTACCTTCCCTACCCAACATCTCCTCAAATTGAAAAGGTGATGAATTCTGTCTGCCTTTCTTATCCACTGCTTCCCCTCACATTGAGGAGATGGGAAAATGGCTTCCATACCAGCCATCTCCTAGTATGATGGTGTTATGCCATCCTCTCTGCCTTCCCTACCAACCTTCTCTTAGAATTGAAGAGGCTGTGCCATCATCTCTCCCATCCCTACCCACCATATCCTCATATTGAGGAGTCTGTGAATCCTCTCTGCCTTCCCTCCCCACCTTCTCCTCATATTAAGGTGAATGTGCCATCCTCACTGTCTTCCATACCCACTCTTTCCCTTGTATTGAGCAATGTGTCATCCTCTCTGCCTTTCCTTCCCACCGTCTCGTATTGAGGTTACTGTACCATCCTCACTGCCTTCCATACCCACCATTTCCTTGTATTAAAATGACTGTACCATCCTCACTACCTTCCATACCCACCATCTCCTTGTATTGGGTGGAGTGTGCCATCCTCTCTGCTTTCCCTCCCCACCATCTCCTCATATGAGAAGGCCATGCTATCCTCTCTGCCTTCCTTACGCTCTCATCTCTTCATATTGAGGAGACCATGCCATCCTCTCTATCTTCCCTACCTACCATTTCCTTGTATTAAGAGGCTGTGACTACCTCTGTCTTCCCTATACACCTTTCTTTCATATTGAAGGGGCTGTGCCATCCTCTCTGCCTTCCCTGCCCACTGTCTTGTCATGTTGAGGGGCATACCATCCTCTCTGCCTTCCAAACATACTGCATTTCCTTGTATTGAGGAGGCCATGCCGTCCTCTCTGCCTTCCCTACCCACCATCCCGTATCACGGGGCCATACCGTCCTCTCTGTCTTCCCTGCCCCCTGCCCACCGTCTCATCATATTGAAGGTGCCATGACCTCTCTCTGCTTTCCCTACCCACCACCTCCTCATATTGAGGAGATATACCATCTTCTCTGCCTTCCAAACATACTGCATCTCCTCGTATTGAGGAGGCCATGCCGTCCACTCTGCCTTCCCTCCCCAAAATCCTGTATCAAGGGGCCGTGCCGTCCTCTCTGCCTTCCCTACCTACTGTCTCCTCATATAGCTGGGCCATACAATTCTCTCTACTTTTGCTACCCACCGTTTCCTCATGCTGAGGGGTCCGTGCCATCTTCTCTGTCTTCCCTACCCACCGTCTCCTCAAATTGAAGGAGCTGTGCCATCCTCTTATGCCTCTCCTAAACACTATATCTCCTCATATTGAGGGTTTTGTGCTATCCTTTCTGCCTTCCCTACCCACCATCTCTTCTTTGAGGGGACTCTGTCATACTCACTGCCTTCCCTACCCACCATCCCCTTCCTTGTATTGAGAAGGTGATGAATTCTCTCTGCCTTTCTTACCCACCATCTCCTGATATAGAGGAGGCCATGCCATGCTCTCTGCCTTCCCTATACACCATTTCCTTGAGTTGATGTGCCCTGTAATGTCCTGTCTGCCTTCCCTACCCACCATCTCCTCATATTAAGGGGGCTGTGAATCTGCTCTAACTTTCCTATACACCATCTCCTTGAATTGAGGAATCCATGCCATCCTCTTTGCCTTTTTTACCTACTGAATCTCCTCATATCAAAGAGGCCATGCCATCTTCTCTGTCTTTTTTACCCACCATCTCCTCATATTTCAGAGCCCATGCAGTCCTCTCTGCCTTCCCTAGTTACCATCTCCTCGTACTGAGGAAGTCATGCCATCCTCTCTGCCTTCCCTACCCACCATCATCTCATATGAGGAGGTCATGCCATCTTCCCTGCCTTTCCTACCCACCATCTCCTCATATTGTGGAGGCTGTGCTATCCTCTCTGGCTGTTTTTTTGTGCACGTACCTAAGTCTGTTTTCTTCAGTATTCTCAGCTTGTAAAACAGCTGAATTGAACCCCATCATCTGGTTCTCTAATTTTACATGCTGCTACAAAATTTTGGTATTCTAGCTGGTATGCTTCTCTTTGTGAGGATTTAAATTTTGATCCTGCTGTCTTCTTTTTTCTTCAGAAAAAAGGGATTTTAAGATGTTATTCTTAAAGCTTAATCTGTTAGTAAAAGCTCAGATTTTCAAAAACCAAATCTGTTATTCAGAAACTGTAAGGTCTATTCAAAAAAAAATTCTGGAATTTTATTAATGGCTTGTAGCTGAGGTCCACAATTGGTTACCCATTTGTTCTGGTACATTCCATGAATTAAAATGGAAGACTGGAATGACCAAAATCCTTAAAACCATTTCCTGAAATAAATGTTCATTGGTACTTTATGGTTCTAAATAACTCCTTTTAGGATTAGTCATCAAACTGACATTTCTTGTTCCTCAGTACTTACATACTTCCTCAGTTTCCTTCACTTTGTACTACAAAATGCAGAGATTCTTTTAATGTCTCTGATGTACCCTCACTTGTCTTTTCAGGTGAGGTATATCTGTTCAGCTTTGGGTTGTCGGCGATGGGATAGCGATGAAATGGAACAAGAAGATATCCTGCTTCTGCAGCGCACCCAGAAAACCGTTAGAGCTGTTGGACCTCGTAGTGGCAATGAGAAGTATGTATTCGGATAAGATCGCTGCTGATTTTATTCACAAGTGCACGTAGACCGAAGTCATCAGATGTTTTTTTGTGGATTTTTCTGAGCTATGTTCTAACTAAAAACATGCTACCCTTAAGAGAAATGTGGGTTCTGAGTCATTAAAAAATGGCCTCATGATTATTAATAAATCATGGATTGAACTTCTCACCTATGCTTCAGGCCATGTAATCTAGAAGGAGCCCCATACATATAAACTCGAGATTGGTTTAGTCTGAGGTCAATGATAGTTTTTTCATAGCAGCCTCCCTGATCAAAGTTCTCTGAATGCAGAAGGTTCTTAAGACAAGTTAATATGTTTTCTTTCTGCTTGGATCTGTTTGACTCTGTAGTTCCATTTAGTAGGTAGTTTCATAGTTTGCATGACTACCCAAATTTTAAAATAATCATTTTAGTTTATTTTCTTTAATACAGCATCATTTATTTCGTCAAATACCTTTATGTTCCCTTTTTTCAAGTAATGAATTCCTCATGTAATTTTACATTTAAATATGTGATTAAGAATAAGACAACTGGACTAGATATGCTGTTTCTAAAACTCCTTGTATTTTTTTAATTTAATATTTAAATTTTAAACTGCTATGTAATAAAAATAATTTACATCCCAACTTTATCTTTTGAAGTGAACCAAACTTTCAGACTTTGTATAATCTGATACAGTATAATTCAGTTTCCTTTCCCAAAAGCTTTTCCCACACTCAGTTATGCATGTGCTCAACCTTCCCTGGACAGTGACTGTCTGACTCCTTCACCCTGATAGGATTTGGTGTCCCTAAGTGTTTCAGTGCTTTCCAGGTTTGTGTCTCCCGTAGGAACAACCTTGCAAACTTTTGAATATCCATCTTCAAGTATATTTTTTTCTCTAGAAGTTGGATTCTTGGCTATGCCATTTTTATAATCTGATAAGACGTTATACTGTCAATAGTTAAGTGATTTTTTAATAGTTAAGTGTACGGAAACATTACCCTTGTCCCTGTACCAAGGCTCAGTAAAGGTTAAATGGGTTGCCACGGTGGCATGCCCTTGGCTTTGTGCACTAGATCACATTCCCTATTCAAGCCTGTGTTTTCCTATATATCTAAAATCGATATATTCATCTTACCTTTTAAAAAATTGATTTATTGGGATGCATTAATTTCCCTGCACTTGAATGAAATATGTCCAAAATTTCATTAAGAAGGCAAACTTATGTTACTTCATGTAAGGTAACTTTGATGTGTTTTAGAAAACACTCTGATATGGAAGTGTAAACATTTGTTTGCGTTTGGAAAAAAATCTTTACCACAGCTATTGTCTGCCCACTCTCAGAACCAGTTTCTAACAGACCAGGACAAAGTTTCATGGGCCCTCTTGTGGTGTAAGTCAGCAGAGCAAGCCTTTCCAGAATTGTTGAGTTTTACTTTTTCTCCTTACAAAATTTTAGTATATGTTTCTTTGATCTAGAATAGCTCTGTATTATTTGGTCTCTTTTTTTCATGTAATTTCTAAAACACAGCTTTATAAATTTAAGGTGGAATTTCAGTGTTGGCCACTTTGAACTTCGGTATATTCCAGACATGGAAACTAGAGCCGGATTTATTGAAAGCACATTTAATCCCAGTGGGAACAGAAAAGAGCCTAAAATTATTTCAGATATGGAAGAACAGGAAACTGCCATGATGGACACAGTGATTAAAGTCTCTGTTGCTGATTGGAAGGTCGTGGCGTTTAATAAGAAGGGAGGACACCTTGAATGGGAATACCAGGTAATTAAACCATGGAGAACTTAATAGGTTTCTTCCTCTCCCAGTTGGACCAAACTCACTGAGTAAGAGGGAACTAATTCCATTTTGCATTCTCGACTTGCTCTCTATGCTTTAAGAAATTTATGATCTTAAATGTATTTTTTTAGTTGAAACTACATAAAACGCTGCTAAAATTATTTCAAATCTCTTTTCCATTTTTGTTAGTTTTGTACGCCAATTGCATCTGCCTGGTTGGTTAAGGATGGCAAAGTCATTCCAATCAGTCTTTTTGATGATACAAGTTATGCAGCTAACGATGAAGTTTTAGAAGATGAAGATGACATTGTAGAAGCTGCCCGAGGAGCCACAGAGAACAGCGTCTACTTGGGTGAGTAGTACATGGTATCATCTAGATTATAGTCCTGCCTTGCTCCTTCCCACTTCAGGTGTGCCTGTGTTCATTTAATTTCTAAATTCATTCTCTGTGTTAGGTGTCCTTTAAAATTTATACTTTGATTTCCATTTCTGCTGTTTTTACATTTGTCCACTTCTAAGACTTTTAATTACTGTAGCATATTAACCAGAGGCCTATATTAGAAAGGCTTGGTTAGAAATGTTCTCATTTTCTGTCTCGATTTAGAATTACTTCTATATCCTCAGAATCCATAGCTTTCTGCATTTGTATTTGCATCTATATCAGTTTGCTCCCCTCTTAAAGATTAGAGTTTTTTTGTATGCATCTATACAAGTAATCTGAAAAATAAATTGCCTATGGGCACTTGGAGACTTTCAATATCATGAATTATGAAAACTCTGGAATCTAATCATTTTAACTTGTCTCAGTCGTCAAATGCTCTTAAAATGTTTAAGCTCTGTTACTGTGCTATCCACCCCTCAGAACCAATGAAATATAAGAATTTAAAAGATCATGTCACATGTATTTAACTCAGTTGTTAGCAGTATCTCTGGAGTTGCAGGTGTTTAGGTAAATTTTCTTTAAGGAGAAAGTTATTTCAACTAATCTGTTAGTATTATTAGAGCACACTGGCTTCTTCCCTTTGAATTTTCTACTGGGAGAGTTTTTCTGCAGTTACCAAGAATGTGCTGTTATGCCATGAGGAACATTGTGTGGGCCTTATATGTAAATTTGCACCCTGTTTTTGTTGGATAACCCATGAATCAATCCTGAGTGTGTCAGGCATGACTTGTCCTTGAAAAGAGCTATGTAACACAGAAATAACTGAATTAATCTAATTTTATTAAATCAAAATGAACCTTTTTGATAAAAATCATTGGTGCTTAATAAGGGATTCTAAACACATTTGACAATGTTCTGGTTGATTCAGGAATGTACAGAGGCCAGCTATATCTGCAGTCATCAGTCAGAATTTCAGAAAAATTTCCTACAAGTCCCAAGGCCTTGGAGTCTGTCAATAATGAAAAGGCAATTATTCCTTTGCCAACAATCAAATGGAAGCCCTTAATTCGTAAGTGAATTATAAAATTTTATAAATATAATTAAAGTGTTCAGAGACCTAATCATGATTGTCTTTGCTTTATTTTTGAATATGCAGAGATCAGAATTATTATATGCTTTATATTTTAGTGATAAATGAGGAAGGCATTTCAGTTGTAATGAATTTTAATTATCATTTAGAGCATTATTTCTTTGAAGTAACAGTTGCTTCTATAGAAATCAGCATTAATAAAATATTTCCCTAACAAATGAGAAAAACTAACCACTCCAAATTAACATTTAGTTCTTTATTTATATTAAGAATATTTACGTATAATTTATCTGGCTATCAATATCATTTTTTGAGACACTTAAATGGATCAAATTCAATTATTAGGTCATCTGCTTCCCTCAGTTATCCTGCTACCTTGTGTATGTTTTTTTTTTATTGTGCTTACTACATCATATTTTAATTTCTTGTTTAAATGACTCATCTTCTCTTCAAGACTGTAGGCTTTTTCAAAGGCAGAAACTTTGGACCATTTGTTTGACATGCATATTTGAACTGTATCTATTTATGGAATAAATGAGGCAGATTATTTTCATTAAAGTCATAACAGTTAAGACTTTACCATTTTTCTTTTAGATTCTCCTTCCAGAACTCCTGTCTTGGTCGGGTCTGATGAATTTGACAAATGTCTTAGTAACGATAAGTTTTCTCATGAAGAATACAGTAATGGTGCACTTTCAATCTTGCAGTATCCATATGGTAAGTATGATTACTGTTAACTTGAAAATACTGAATTTAAAATTTTTATTTGTTTTTATTTATTTAATTTATTCATTTAAAATTAATAGAATTCTATTGAAAGGTAGTTGACTAGGGTATGGAAAGTAAAATAGCTCAAAAAGAAATATCAGGAAACATGGCATCATTTACCCTAGATACTAAATGGGCAATTATTGTATAATTCAAAAGGTTAGAAAACAGAAAGCTCTGAACACCCTTTTATCAACAGCCTTCATCTGATAGGGATCAAAAGACAAGGGAAGAGAGAATTATGTAATTTGACCAAGTCATGCAAAATAGAAGGCAAAAAAGACAGCTGTTTCCTAGGACAAATTAATTATTTTTGGTGGCCTGAAATAGACCAGTGAATGATTAATTGTAAAGTTTGGTATTTTATTGATGCCAAGTGAAAGGAAGGCTTAAAATATCTTGAAGAAAAATTGAGTACTAATTCTTTTTTGCATTTAAAGGACTGAATTATTAAAGAGGTAATGAATGGGGTGACTCATAAATATTTTTCTAGTCTCATTATTCAGTGTAAAGAAAACCTTAGATGCCTATGGAATAAAGGAAAATGTATCTGTCTAGTACAAAAGAAAAAGTGAGGTAAACGAAGGAGGCTATTCAAAATATGTTTAAAGAAAACAGATGAAACCAAAAATCAAAGGAATTAGTGTTATAAGTTATAGGAAAAAACAATTTTTAACAATTAGAGATGGGTCTATTTCAGTTTATCTTTTTAAAAAAAGAACTTTTAATGTTTGTTTTTTAAAGATAATGGTTATTATCTACCATACTACAAGAGGGAAAGGAGCAAACGGAGCACACAGATCACAGTCAGGTTTCTCGAAAACCCAAATTACAACAAGAATATCCGCAAAAAGGATCCTGTTCTCCTCTTACACTGGTGGAAAGAAATAGTTGGAACTCTTCTGTTTTGCATCATAGCAACAACTTTTATTGTGCGCAGACTTTTCCATCCTCATCCTCACAGAGTAAGACATATTTTAGATTCTAACTTATTTCAGAGCGTGGAGTAGAGAAAACGTTGTGTGTGTTTTTAAATGTATTCAGGCTTTACTAAAAGATCGTTGTTGCCTGTACTCTGGTTTCTACTTTCTTACCTTCCATTCGCTCTTCCTCCCAGTGTGGTCTGGTTTCCACCCCAACCATGCCACTGCTGTTGTTCTTGTCAAAAAAATTTTGATTATCTTCTTTTTGTTAAAGTTAGTGGACACTTCTCTATCCTCCTAGCTCTTTGACCTTTTTTTACCTGGCTTCCTTGACACTGTAATCTCTTGATTTCCTTCTTTGGCTTGTGATGGATGCTTCTTTCCAAACCTTCAATCCATTGGTTCCCAAATCCACCTTTCTAGATCATCTATTAGGTACTAACAAGTACCTCAAAAGTGGCTTATCTCTCAGACTTTACTCATTTCCACCCCTATTCCCATTCCTAGCCATTTCCTCTGGTATTTCTCTGAATGAAATGTACAGCCATCCTCAGTCACCAAAGTAAAAAATCATTCTTCTCTCCCTCATCTAATCAGTCACCAAGTTCCATCAAATTCTTCCTCCTAAGTATCTTCAAATTTGTCTACTTGTCTATATCCCAACTTCCCTTTCCCTAGCACAGACACCATCAGACATCTCCTGAATGACTGAAATAGTCATCATTTGGTTTACATGCTTCTAATACTCTCCCTGTCTCCAATCTGTTCTCTATAGTCTGACTCTCTAGCTACATTTCCTGGCCTTAAACCCTTTGATAGGGTTTAATCCACATTGTTCTTAGGATACAAGGTTCTAGATGCTTTGTACCCTGCCTTCTCATTACTCATCTCTTACCACTGCCCTAATCCTTGTCTCCCCTTTCCCCCATGCTTCTTTGTGCTGAATTTTCGATGCCTCCAATGCTCTATGCCCTCTCTAAGCCTGTACTATGTCTCAGAGAACCCTGTACTTATCTCACTGAAGTCTTTAATAGGTAATTCCTAATTCCTTATCTCATTCTGCCATTGTACTGGTTATTACGAAGTACAAGAACTCGGTCTTTGATGTTTACCACCACCCCCTCCCCAGTGCCTGGCTCATGGTGCTCATTGAAGACCATCAGAAGAATCAGTGACTGAACAAATGAACCCAAGTACCCACTTTGACCATAGTAATTGTTAACAACCTTTGGAAACATTTTAGGAGATACTGATGAATGACATTGCAAATGAGAAGTCATATCCAATTTCCTATTCTCATAACACTTTTAAAGCATCTACAGGATTGGTTGGGAAAGAAATAACTCTGTCTTGTGTGAAAGTTTCCACTCGTATTTACAAGTGTGCAGTCTTTCACTTAGTTATATATTATATTTATACTACGTATATAATATCTCTACATTATAAAGAAACAAAATCTCAAAGACTAGAGCGAGGGCAATGGGAAGATAAACCTCTTTCATTAATATAATAAAGAGAAATGCTGTATTACTTGTTTTTATATGTTATTTGTTTTTCAATGTTATTTTATAAACTCAAGTCAGCTTTGGACAGTTGGTAACTTTTCATTTTTCTTCCCATTTTTTCAGCAAAGGAAGGAATCTGAAACTCAGTGTCAAACTGAAATTAAATATGATTCTGTAAATGGTGAAACCAATGAGAGTAGCTGGAATGATATAAAAAATTCTGGATATAGATCACGGTAAGAGTCTTAGCAAATGTATTTGTGTGTTCAAAGCAGCGTTCAATAAAGTTGCACAAAACAGTACGCACACAGAAGTGCTTGTAAAACTGGTAAAATCTGAGTAAGCTCTGTGGATTGGAGCAAGGTCAATTTCCTGGTTTTACTGTACTATGGTTATGTAAGGTGCCGTTGTTGAGGGTGAAGGATGTACAGAACATCTCTATATGTGTTTTTGCAACTTCCTGAGACTTTATAATTATTTCAAAAGATGAAGTTAAAAAAAATTGATCTTGTTTGCACTGTTTGTGTTTTCATTCCCACTGGTGCTGTGTGGGTTGTCCAGCTCCTCTGCGCCCTTACTGGCGTTTTGATGTTGTCACTATTTTTTGTTTTAGCCATTCTGACAGTTTTAGTTCTTGTTTTTGTAGGGATACATTTCAGTGTCTTCCTGTTTGCAAGTTTTATTTTAAATCATTGCTTTTTCATTTAAAGCTGTAATGCTTTGGCTCTATTGACTCCTTTGATTAAAGTTTCCCAGCTAATTTTGAAAATAACCAAAGTTTAGAAAGTTTCATTATTAAAATTCCATACTCTCATAGGACATGTACATTGATCCACAAAGCGTTTCTTCAAAGGTTCAAACCTTTTAAAAAGTCAGTTGACAGGGCAACAAAGTGAAAGTGTATCCTGCCATGAAGAAATATTTTTTTTTGTATTCAATATAGGCTTCATAATGGATTTTAAATTCTGTTAACTCTAGTTGAGGGACAATAAATTGTGAATTTTGAAAAAAAAAAGTATTTGTTATAGCTTCTGGCAACAGCCATTTGATGACTCAAAGAAGAAATTGTCTTTAAATGAAGATCTGTTTAATGCTTGTTTAACTCATATATATGTGTGTGTGTAAATAAATCTAGGCAAACAAAACATAGTTTTAACTCTCCAGTAACTTAAACTTAGTCAAAGTGTTATAGAAATAAAGTTTTATAGGAATTTAGAATTTCAACTACCAAATTAAGTTCTGATTCAGATAATTTAGTTCTTGAGGGCTTCCCATGTAATGGGCTTGTCATTAATCGTATCAAATAATTATTGGATGTATTAGAGCATGACATATGCTCTAAATATATTTTTTAATCCCACTATTGATTCCATTTTTTATTCTGTCTGAACTAAGAAGTAAAAAATAGAATAGATAATCTTTAAAAGCAGAAGAGGAAGCTAGGTTAGCCAAAAAGTAGGCAGTTCCTAACAGTCACCCCCAAGAGAGCCTCTTTTATTGCTCAGATGTGGCCTCTCTCTCCAGCCAACACAACAAGCAGTCTCACCACCCTCCCCCCTGTCTATGTGGGACATGACTCCCAGGGGTGTGGACCTTCCTGGTAACGTGGGACAGAGAGCCTGGAGTGAGCTGAGACTCAGCATCAAGGGATTGAGAAAACCCTAGAATGAGCTGAGACTTAGCATCTAGGGATTGAGAAAACCTTCTCAACCAAAAGGGGGAAGAGTGAAATGAGACACAGTGTCAGTGGCTGAGAGATTCCAAACAGAGTCAAGAGGTTATCCTGGAGGTTATTCTTACGCATTAAGTAGATATCATCTTGTTATTCAAGATGTAATGGAGAGGGCAGGCCACAGTGGCTCAGCAGGCGAGAATGCTTGCCTGCCATGCCAGAGGACCCAGGTTCGATTCCCGGTGCCTGCCCATGTTAAAAAAAAAAAAAAAAAAAGAAGATGTAATGGAGAGGCTGGAGGAAACTGCCTGAAAATGTAGAGCTGTGTTCCAGTAGCCATGTTTCTTGAGGATGATTGAATAATGATACAGCTTTCACAATGTGACTGTGTGATTATGAAAACCTTGTGTCTGATGCTCCTTTTATCTACCTTGTCAACAAAGGAGTAGAACATATGGAATAAAAATAAATAATAGGGTGAACAAATGCTAAATAAATTTAGTTTGAAATGCTAGTGATCAATGAAAGAGAGGGTTAAGGGGTAGGGTAGGTATAATCTTTTTTTTTTTCCTTTCCTGTGTTCGTTTTATTTCTTTTTCTATTGTCTTTTTATTTCTTTTTCTGAATTAATGCAAATGTTCTAAGAAATGATGAATATGCAACTAAGTGATGATATTGTGAACTACTGATTATATATGTTGATGTTTTATTTGGTTTGTTGATTTTTTAATTAATAAATAAAATTTTAAAAAGTAGGCAGTTCAAATAATGTGAAAGTTACTAAAAACAGAGAAGCTGTTAGCAACCTTTGATGTGTTGTGGCACGGGAAGTAGTGCTTTGGTTCATTTTTCGTATTACATGATACTTCCCCCTTTGTTTTGATATCATACTTATCACTTTCATGATACAGGACAAGGAAAAGACATGTAACCTTGTTGCTTATATCTCGGGTAATGGTTTTATGACAGAAGATTGAAAATAACTAAGATGTGAGATATTTTATTATCTGTTTTTAATGATCTGAATTGAATCCATACTGTATTATCAAAAATTGAGTGTTGACTGAAATCAATTTGTTTTAGCCATCAGTTTGAGACCAACACTGGTAAGGGCAACTTTACTTACAAACTTGCTAGTAAAGATGCCAATGCATAAGTCAGTGGCTAGGAACTAGGAGAGACACCATCGGGCAGGGAGAGCGAGGGAGGGAACCAAGGGTGGGATGACTTCTGCAGGATAAGCCAGGACTGACGTCCTTTTTTATTCTTTCAACCCTTATTCTGAGCTGAATGCAGGACGATACAGTTCAGGCGAAATAAAAAGACTGAGACTATCCTGGAAGAGTTTATACCCAATAGGAGTAGATAATCCAGGTTGAAATATAAACATAAGGAAAAAAGCGTGAACCAAATGGCTAAATCAGGTTGTATTGATTCGGGAGGTCACCATAAATGAACTCACATCGGAATTGAACCTTTTATCATAAGTTAATAAGAATTAGACAGGTAGAGATGGTAGAGGAATGGGATATGGTGATTAAGGATATGTGCTCTAGTTTGCTAGCTGCCAGAATGCAATATACCAGAAACAGAATGGCTTTTAAAAAGGTGAATTTAATAAGTTGCTAGTTTACAGTTCTAAGGCCGAAAAAATGTCCCAACTAAAACAAGTCTAAGCCCAATCTAAGGCATCCAGGGAAAGATACCTTGGTTCAAGAAGACCAATGAAGTGCAGGGTTTCTCTTGCAAGTGGAAGGGCACATGGCGAACACAGTCAGAGATTCTCTCTCATCTGGAAAGGCACATAGTGAACATGATCAGGGTTCCTCTCTCATCTGGAAGGGCACATGGCGAACATGGCATCATCTGCTAGCTTCTTCTCCTGGCTTCCTTTTTCATGAAGCTCCCCAGGAGGCATTTTCCTTCTCATCTCCAAAGGTTGCTGGCTGGTGGTCTGTGCTTCTTGTGGCTATGTTGTTCAGCCCTACTCTCTCTGAATCTCTTTCTTTCTCAAGAATGTTTCCTATTTTATAGGACTCCAGAAACTAATCAAGACCCACCCAAATGGGTGGAGACATACCTCTACCTAATCCAGTTTAACAACTACTCTTAATTAAATCACACCTCCAGGGAGACGATCTAATTACAGTTTCAAACATACAGTACTGAATAGGGATTAGAAGAAATGGCTGCCTTTACAAAATGGAATTTGGATTAAAACATGGCTTTTCTAGGGTACATACATCATTTCAAACCAGCACAATATGTTTGTAAGGCTTATAGTGAAGAGAATTAACATAGTATACTCTAAAACGGAATTAGACTAAAACCAATGTTTCAAATGTTTTACAGTATGAAGAATATGGCTGATTTTTTAAAGTAAAGGGTATCTATAATAATAATGCCTAATACTTAATGAGTACTTTTTATATCATAGGCATTACTAAAAGCAAGAGCTCTGGATTTGATCATGAGTGTAAATTCCAGCTTTGTCATTTATCAGCAAATGGCAAAGACAATATGATACTTATAATTATAGGGTCTATACTCACTACACAAGATGTTACTCTTCAGAAGAGATATCCATTTTCATCTGGGTGTTTTCGTTAATAGAGGAAGATAATTCAGTTAGCCCTCCAGGATTCATGGGCTTTTGCACTTAGAGAGATGGATTTTTACTGAAGTACCGTGACTAGGTATTTTTAGGAACATGGATTATGCTTCATCCTCTATGGGATCTATTGCTTTTCCTCTTTAGTCTTTAATTCCATGTTCTAACCAGCTGAGCAACTGCTTCTGAATTAATATGTGTGCAAATCATAAAGTAATAAACTTAGCCTTCTATGGAACACCTAAGGTAATGTAGTTCATTTCCATTCATTCATGCATTCATACATTTACTCAACAGACATTTGTTAGACCTTCAGTTTGCTAGATAGTGCCTGGGCTTTAGAAATACAAACAAGAAAAAGAATGCTTTCCTGCATTCCAGGCCCCCGAGGCAGTGGGAGAGTGAACGACATATAAATAACTGCAAAATATTGAGATTAAGTATAAATAATTCAGAGTACTACATGCTGAGCGCTGTGGGTACACCAAGACAGGGGCTTAAGAAGGCCTACACAGGTGGTGACATGAGCAACAGGAAGGAGGAAGCGCTTTCATTGTGTACACGGAAGGGCCAGTCCAGTAAAGCAAACAGTAGAAGTAGAAGCCTCAAAGTTCTGAGAGCATGGGGCTGAAAAGTACAGTGTACCCCTGGCAGTCTAAAGGGAGAAGGAAGCCTCAATGTGGAGGGCAGCTGTGAGTGACAGATGGTGATTTGGCTTCTGTCTGAACCCCTTTGGTGACAACCACACTGCTCACAAGTAGCCCAGCCTATGTAGGGCAGTGTTGGTTCCTACGAATATTTCTGGCTGAAAAAGTACTTAAATATAATTCAGGCTATGACATAAAATTAAAATAATTTTCTAATTTAGAAAGCAAAATGGCAGTGAAGATCCAAGATTAGGGTATTAAAAATATATTTTGGTAGATGATGGAAAGTTTGAATAGGACAGATCAGTAGTACCATTGTCAAAAAGATTGTGATTCCCAATTGAACACCTTTTTTATTTTTTCATAAATTTCCAAAGGGAAAAAAGTAAGAATGTGTTTCCTCCGTTTAACAAGCAGAAGAACAAAAAATTCTGATTAGTGTAATTCAAGCAATGTTCTTTATTTTATTAAAATAAGTTCTATGAATAATGAGTTTATATATATATATATATATGTTTTTGTTTTTTTTTTTTGTTTTTTTTTTACATGGACAGGCACCGGGAATCGAACCCGGGTCCTCGGGCATGGCAGGCAAGCACTCTTACCTGCTGAGCCACCGTGGCCCACCCGAGTTTATATATTTTATTATCATAAAGTTTGATTGAACTGATTATAAGGTAATAACCTTACTGTTTACAACTATTTAAACTATTTGCAACCTGTTTTAAAATTTACCTTTTTTTTTTTAAGATATTTAACAGATTTTGAACCAATTCAGTGCATGGGTCGTGGTGGATTTGGAGTTGTCTTTGAAGCTAGAAACAAAGTAGATGACTGCAATTATGCCATCAAAAGGATCCGTCTCCCCAATAGGTAAGGAATGTAACTTTCAGTAAGTTTGGAATTAGGACTCTACACTCTAATCTCATGGGCAATATGTCATCCTTACTTAAAGTTAGTCAGTCTTTAATTATCTCTATTTATTGAAAAGCTATACTCTATTGACACTATAGAAGACATAGTTTCTGTTCTTTAGAATCCTAAGGTTCTGAGGGTGGGAGTTGTCTTTTGGGTCAGCAACTGGCGGTGCGGGTACCGCTACCGGGAAGTATGGGACATTTCTTCCTTTACAGTTCCTAAGAGGGAAGTCACTTACCAGAGTGTGTAGATTCTTTATCCAGAGCTCAAGCCTTCTGACTCTTGGGCACAGCAAGATCTGAACTTCCAGATCTCTCTCCTCATGCTCTCCTCTGAGTCGACCTGCACTGACTAGGAGTGAATTAACAGTTGCTCCAACATGAACTGGAAGGTTCTTGATCATGTGCCCCTGTTGCTGTATATCTTGGCAGCAAAAACATTAATACTCTGCCTGGCATTTGCTGGAGTCAAAATATACCAGAGGAAAAGATTGGAAGCAAAACTACAAAGCCTGGAGGCTGAAAAGAAGAAGCAATCAGAGAAGAAAGATAACTAAAGGGAAATCAAAGGTACCAGAGACTTTGCAAATACAAACTGTACACTGAGTTAGGGCAGGCAGTCAGTGGATGTAAAGGTTTGGAGAATCCCTGGTTGCTTGGGTGTAAAGAACTGTCCCCGCTGTCCTCTGAAGGGGAGAAGCTCATTTAAGGGTAAGCTTGTACACATCCTGATCCTTGCACCTGGCCTGTTGAGGAACTCCCACCTGTCTTCCTTCCTCCTCCCTCTGCTGCTGAGCCAGTCCCAAGGTCCATGGGGGAGTAGTCCCTACCTTGTACTCCGTTATCAGGAGCAGATTCTTAACAAATATTAAGTTGTAGGACTCTTTGAGAGACTAAAAGAAGCTGGGAATCTTCTCCCTAGACAAGCATATGCATTAGAAACACATAAAATTGTGCATGGTGTTTCAGGCATGGGTGAAAAGGAAGGACTGGAGGGTGACAGGATTTGAAGCCCTTGCCTGTACCTGCAGTTAAAAACCCATGTCTTGGAAGATGGCGGCTTAGTAAGACGTGTGGGTCTTAGTTCCTCCTCCAGAAAAGCAACTAAAGAAACAGAAACAATACGAAACAGCTCCCGGAGCCACGACAGAGACCAAAAAGACAGCGTACCCCATTCTGGGGCGGCTGAATGGGCGGGGGGGGCGTCCGCTGCGGTGGGATGCCCGGGGGGCGTGCGTTTTCCCGGCCGGGGCGGCTGGCGACTGGGGTCCCCTCTGCGCACGTGGCTCCCCGGTCTGGCTGGGGGCGTTGGATGGCGGGGCCCTCCCGTCACGCTTGGCGTCTTGGGCCGGCTGGGCAGTTTGGACCGGCACTCCCCCAAGCCGCGGCGGCCGGCAACCCCGCCTCCACGCGAGGTTTCCCGGCCAACTGCGAGATTCGGATTGGTGAGTTAAAGGAGCCACAGCATCTTTTACTGGTGGGCCCTGCAGACAGACGAGTGCCATGAGCGCCACCTACTGGGCAGGAAAAGAAAAACAGAGCCCAGAGATTTCACAGAAAAACCTTTCAACCAGCTGGGTCCCACACCCAGAGAAATCTGATCAAATGCCCAGACACCAACAGAAAATAATGGATGATGCTCAGAAAATTGAAGATATGGCCCAGTCAAAGGAACAAACCGATAGTTCAAATGAGATACAGGAGCTGAGACAACTCATACTGAATATACGAACAGAAATGGAAAAACTCTTCAAAAACCAAATCAATAAATTGAGGGAGGACATGAAGAAGACATGGGCTGAACAAAAAGAAGAAATAGAAAAACTGAAAAAACAAATCAGAGAACTTATGGGAGTGAAGGACAAAGAAGAAAAAATGGAAAAAACAATGGATACCTACAATGGTAGATCTAAAGAGACAGAAGCTACAATTAGTGAACTGGAGGATGGAACATCTGAATTCCAAAAAGAAACAGAAACTATAGGGAAAAGAATGGAAAAACTTGAGCAGGGGATCAGGGAACTGAATGACAATATGAAGCGCACAAATATACGTGTTGTGGGTGTCCCAGAAGGAGAAGAGAAGGGAAAAGGAGGAGAAAAACTAATGGAAGAAATTATCACTGAAAATTTCCCAACTCTTATGAAAGACCTAAATTTACAGATCCAAGAAGTGCAGCGCACCCCAAAGAGAATAGACCCAAATAGGCGTTCTCCAAGACACTTACTAGTTAGAATGTCAGAGGTCAAAGAGAAAGAGAGGATCTTGAAAGCAGCGAGAGAAAAACAATCTGTCACATACAAGGGAAACCCAATAAGACTATGTGTAGATTTCTCAGCAGAAACCATGGAAGCTAGAAGACAGTGGGATGATATATTTAAATTACTAAAAGAGAAAAACTGCCAACCAAGACTCCTATATCCAGCAAAATTGTCCTTCAAAAATGAAGGAGAAATTAAAACATTTATAGACAAAAAGTCACTGAGAGAATTTGTGACCAAGAGACCAGCTCTGCAAGAAATACTAAAGGGAGCACTAGAGTCAGATACGAAAAGACAGAAGAGAGAGGTATGGAGTAAAGTGTAGAAAGAAGGAAAATCAGATATGATATATATAATACAAAAGCCAAAATGTTAGAGGAAAATATTATCCAAACAGTAATAACACTAAAAGTTAATGGACTGAATTTCCCAATCAAAAGACATAGAATGGCAGAATGGATTACGACCCAGCCATACCACTGCTAGGTATCTACTCAAAGGACTTAAGGGCAAAGACACAGACGGACATTTGCACACCAGTGTTTATAGCAGCATTATCTACAATTGCAAAGAGATGGAAACAGCCAAAATGTCCATCAACAGACGAGTGGCTAAACAAACTGTGGCGTATACCTACGATGGAATATTATGCAGCTTTAAGACAGACTAAACTTATGAAGCATGTAATAACATGGATGGACCTAGAGAACATTATGCTGAGTAAGTCTAGCCCAAAACTAAAGGACAAATACTGTATGGTCCCACTGATGTGAACCGACATTCGAGAATCAGCTTGGAATATATCATTGGTAACAGAGACCAGCAGGAGTTAGAAACAGGGTAAGATAATGGGTAATTGGAGCTGAAGGGATACAGACTGTGCAACAGGACTAGATACAAAAACTCAAAAATGGACAGCACAATAATACCTAAGTGTAATGTAACTAGGTTGGAACACTGAATGAAGCTGCACCTGAAATATGGTTTTTTTTTTGTTTGTTTGTGTGTTTGTATCTTTTGTTTTTGTTTTTTTCTTTTTCCTTTTTATATATATATATTTTTTATTAGTATTATTATTTTAATTCTCTTCTCTATATTAACATTCTATATCTTTTTCTGCTGTTTTGCTAGTTCTTTTCCTAAATCGATGCAAATGTACTAAGAAATGATGATCATACATCTATGTGATGATACTAAGAATTACTGAGTGCATGTGTAGAATGGAATGATTTCTAAATGTTGTGTTAATTTCTTTTCTTTTTTTGATTAATAAAAAAAATTAAAAAAAAAAAAAAAGAATCCTAAGGTTCTAAGTGCTACCAGAAAACCAGATGTCTAAAAATTGTGATCTTTTTAGATTGTAAATTCTATGAGTAATGTAGCATCTATTATAACTAAAGCCTTTAGTAAATGTACCCTTTAAAAATAATCTAAATTTTTTGTGGAAAATAAGGAAAAGTATTAAAACAAAAGCCATTTGTATTCCTTCTCTAGTAATAACCACTATTAACATTTTAGTGTGTTTCCTTTTGATATTTTCTGGCATAAATTTACATAACTGGTAGCACAGTTATCAATACTGTATAGTTTTGTATGTTGTTTTTCTTGCATCCTCAGCATTTTTCATTTAAAAGTATTTAATGGCTGGATAATAGTCAACTTATATGTATACTATATTTTGTGTTACTGTTTCTTATTATTAAACATTTAGCTTTCTAATTCATTACAATTAAAAATGATTTTGCACTGTTCCTCATTTATGTAAAATCTTGACCACTTATACTTTCTTAGTATAGATTCCTAGAGTGAAATTACAGTCTCACAACAGAACTTAGGATATTTAAGATGATGGGCTTTTGAAAGTACCTTCCATTCCATTAGGTGGAAAGCTTTTATTAATTCTTGATTAAATGTGCACTAATTGCTGTTATTCTTCTAATTGGTAGTTAAATGTTTTGTCCATCAGATAGGGACACAGGAATTTAAAGGTTTGGGTACTACAGCACTAATTCTTTTATTTTTGCATATGACTTTTTGAGTAGTTTAAATATTTGTATGTACAAGACACCACATAGTTTATAAAAAGTAAGCAAGGCTTCTGCCCTATAGAAGCCTATAGCACTGGGGCTTTTGTACATATACTCAAATAATTATAATGCAAGGAAGATTGTTATCCATGTCTTATCTTAGAAAATAGTTTCTCATAAAGAAGAGCAAATGCAGCCGAAGGCAGTCATGGAAGTAAATCTTTATGGAGGGGATGGTATTTGTACTGTGTGTTCAAGAGTAGCCAGTCCCTTGGTCTACAGATGAATGGGGGAGGGATGGCCAGGAACGTGAAATGGTCCTAGCAGGGGCTCTTGGCAAATTCTCTGATATGGCATGGAGAGTCATGTGCATTCCAGAAAAGGTAAAGTATAAGAATGGGAGAATACGGAAGAGAAAACAGAAGGTAGGTGGCAGGCACCTTAAATGTCAAGCAGAGGCGTTAGACTTTGTTTTGTGGGCAGTGGTTCTCTCAGCAGAAGGCAACCCCAGTGGTGTACAGCTGGCAAACACCTCGCCTGGGGGTCAGACGCAGGAATGTGAATTGAGATGTTTTTTCCAAAAGTTCAGTTCTGCAAGAGATTTTGGTACAGCAGCGGTGGGATGAAAAGAACTAGCTGATAAGATTTTGTAATTGAATGTGAACACCAGAGAGGTGAGAGAATTAAAAAACATCCTAGGATTCTTAAGCTGGGAGAGTAGGTGACATTAGCTACCAGAGCAAAGTGCAGAGTAAAAGGACAGAGGAGCTGACCTCTGGAAAGGGGAAGAAAATGCAACTCATACTTCCTTTTTCATTTAAGATCATGGGCACGTTCCCTAGAAGCGTGAGGTTAATGATGTCAGAAAAGCTGTGTAAGCAGAAGATAAAATCCAGGTGTTTTTCTAGTTAAACTTTATTGCCATGATGTGCAGCAGTTAGGCTTATAATAAATAAACAAGTAAACAGCCAACAAATGAACAGGATAGTGCAAGCCTTTTTCATTATAACATGTACCCTTTTGTGGTAGTTCTCCAGCCTCCTACGCTTTTGCGACTGCTGAGCTCTCTTTTTCAGAATATTTCACTAATCTGTTCCTCCTTCCATTGAATCTGTAGCAATTCATTTTAGTCAGCCGTGGAAGCCTTATTTGAATGAAGCAGTAGAGATGCTTGTAAAACTTATTTCCAGAAGGAAAAAAAAACATTAACATACTTGCATTTTTAAAAATACTGGACTTCCCAGAATTACGCCACTAAACCAACTCATCTATTTTTAATGTTGGATTCAATGGAGAATTTTAGTATTTTTCTGTTTTCTCTGTGATTGTTTCTGCTGATACGAAAACCTTCAATGTCTTCTTTTTTCTCTATTTCAGGGAACTGGCTCGGGAAAAGGTAATGCGAGAAGTTAAAGCTTTAGCCAAGCTTGAACACCCAGGAATTGTTAGATATTTCAATGCCTGGTTGGAAGCACCACCAGAGAAGTGGCAAGAAAAGATGGATGAAATTTGGTTAAAAGACGAAAGGTAACTTTGTTAGATGTAGACTTAAATACTAATACTTTTCTTTTAAGCTAGTGTTTTGCTTATGAAACAAAATATTTCTATAACTTCAGGGAATTTTTTTTCTTTTAAAGAAAATTAACAGATCTCTGTTTTCCATCATGTTTTGGAAAGTTCACTAGCCGCTTGTAGGGTGAAAAGTTGATTTAGTTTTGAGAACATGAGTTTTAAAAATTGTTAGTAGGGTGGCCTGCAAGACTCATCACAGACAACGTGGCTGCAGTGTCCGTGAGCCAGGCGAGTACTGCAGCATCTGTGACTGCAACGGCATGGCCTTATGCCGCAGGGGGACCTGGGCTTAGGACCTTCCTCCAGTTCCCCGGGGGGGTGGATCAGCAGCAAAAGTGGGAGCAGCAGAAGTAGAGGCTCCACTTGTCTCTCTCTTCCCTCTCAGCCTGAGCTGGGGGAGGCCCAGGAGTCTTGGTTGGCTGGAGGGTGTTCTGCTGCTTGAGAATGGGAATTCTCTCTACCAGAATATGGAGACTGCTCAATCACCAGGAGAACAAAGTTATCATTGTTTGGCTGGATAATGCAGGGAAAACTACCATCCTTTACCAGTTTTCTATGAATGAAGTTGTGCTTACATCCCCTGCGATAGGAAGTAACATAGAAAAGATAGTCATTAATAATATATTTTCCTAATGTGGGATATTGATGGCCAAGAATCTCTTCATTCTTCCTAGAACACTTAGTGTGCTAACACTGAGTTTGCAATAGTTGTTGTAGATAGTACAGACAGAGAACGGATTTCTGTAACTAGAAAAGAACTATATAAAATGTTAACACATGAGGACCTAAGAAAAGCTGGATTGTTGATTTTTGCTAATAAACAAGATGTTAAAGAATGTGTGACTCCAGCAGAAATCTCCCAGTTTTTGAAACTGATTTCTATTAAAGATCACCAGTTGTGTATCCAGGCATGTTGTGCTTGTACAAGCCAGGGATTGTGCCAAGGGCTTGAATGGATGATGACATGACTTAAGATTAGATACTCTCTGCTGGCCTCTTCTCATAGGTTTTATATAGATCGAATGCTGGACTTTTCCTGAAAGCTGCAAACATTAATGATCTAAGCACCGTTGATTAGTGGTTAGGAGTAATGAAGATTTTCTCATAAAAATGGGTGACGAATGGATGGACCTTGAGGACATTATGCTGAGTGAGATTAGCCAAAAACAAAAGGAAAAATACTACATGGTCTCACTGATGTGAACTGACATTCGTGAATAAACTTGGAATATTTCATTGGTAACAGAGACCATCAGGAGATAGAAATAGGGTAAGATATTGGGTAATTAGAGCTGAAGGTATACAGATTGTGCAACAGGACTGAATATAAAAACTCAAAAATAGACAGCACAATACTACCTAACTGTAATACAATTATGTTAAAACACTGAATGAAGCTGAATGTGAGAATGATAGAGGAAGGAGGGCTGGAGGCACAAATGAAATAAGAAAGATAGATGATAAAGATTGAGATGGTATAATCTAGGAATGCCTAGAATGTATAATGACAGTGACTAAATGTACAAATTTAAAAAATGTTTTTGCATGAGGAAGAACAAAGGAATGTCATTACTGCAGGGTGCTGAAAATAGATGGTAATTAATATTTTAAAATTTCAACTTAATGTGTGAAGCTAAAGCAAAAAATATTTATTTGGTCCAAAATTTATATTTTGACTAGTGCATTTCCTAATATAGCATATGTAGGTAGCATGATTGAACACCATAGGTACTTGGAACCTTGGATAGGACATGAGATTTTGTTGGTTTGTCCAGAGTGATGCCCCGATGAATCCCAGAGTGATTTGATCAGTGAGTGGAAAAGTATTTGCAAAGTCCCCTTTGGGGAATGGTGAGAACGGGGAGAAATTCAACTTCCCCAAGTTGAATTCTTGATATTCTCACAAGCAGTGTGGACAACCAAAGCTATAGGCTGAGCCCCCAGTCTTGGGGTTTGTTCATACAAAACTTAACCCCACAAAGGATAGGTCAAGCCTACTTAAAATTAGGCCTAAGAGTCACCCCCAAGAGAACCTCTTTTGTTGCTCAGATGAGGCCTCTCTCTCCAGCCAGTACAACAAGCATACTCACCACCCTCCCCCTGTTTGTGTGGTACATGACTCCCAGGGGTGCAGACCTTCCTGGCAACGTGGGACAGAAATCCTAGAATGAGCTGAGACTCAGCATTAAGGGATTGAGAAAAACCCTAGAATGAGCTGAGATTCAGCATCAAGGGATTGAGAAAACCTTCTCAACCAAAAGGGGAAAGAGTGAAATGAGACAAAGTGTCAATGGCTGAGAGATCCCAAACAGAGTCGAGAGGTTATCCTGGAGGTTATTCTTATGCATTAAGTAGATATCACCTTGTTAACCAAGATGTAATGGAGAGGCTGGAGGGAACTGCCTGAAAATGTAGAGCTGTGTTCCAGTAGCCATGTTTCTTGAAGATGATTGAATAATGCTATAGCTTTCACAGTGTGACTGTGTGATTGTGAAAACCTTGTGTCTGATGCTCCTTTTATCTACCTTGTCAACAGACGAGTAGAACATATGGAATAAAAATAAATAATAGGGGGAACAAATGTTAAAATAAATTTAGTTTGAAATGCTAGTGATCAATGAAAGGGAGGGGTAAAGGGTATGGTATGTATAAATTTTTTTTCTGTTTTCATTTTATTTCTTTTTCTGAATAGATGCAAATGTTCCAAGAAATGATTATGATGATGAATATGCAACTATGTGATGATATTGTGAATTACTGATTATATATGTAGAACGGAATGATCAAAATAGGAATGTTTGCATTTTCTTTGTGTTTTTTTGGTATTTAAAAAAATAAAATAAAAAAGTGGGTGAGGACAGAGATGATTGGAAGTGAGAGGTTTGCTTGAGATAGTGCTTGCTTTGAAAAACTTCACCTCCAGGATAGATGAGCTGCTTTTACTGGCTTCTCGATCTTGGAAGTCACCCATGTGAAACTTACTCTTGCAAAGGACAGGCTAAGCCTACTTAAAATTAGCCTAAGAGTCACCACCAGAGAACCTCTTTTGTGGCTCAGATGTGGCCTCTCTAAGCTGACACTGCAAGTAAATTCACTGCCCTCCCCCGCTATGTGGGACATGATTCCCAGGGGTATAAACCTCCCTGGCAATATGGGAGAGAAATCCCAGGATGAGATGGGACCTGGCATCAAGGAATTGAGAAAACCTTGACCAAAAGGGGGAAGAAAGAAATGAGACAAAATAAAATGTCAGTGGCTGAGAGATTTCAAACAGAGCCAAGAGATTATCCTAGAGGTTATTCTTATGCATCATGTAGATATCCCCTTTTTAGTTTATGGTATACTGGAGTGGCTGGAGGGAAGTACCTGAAACTGTAGACCTGTGTTCCAGTGGTCTTGTTTCTTGAAGATGATTATATAATGATACAGCTTTTACAGTGTGATTGTGAAAACTTTATGTCTGATAATCCTTTTTTTGCTTGAGAATGGACAGATGAGCAAAAAATATGGATTAAAAATAAACAAATAGTGGGGGAACAAAGGTTAAAATAAATTGGGTAGATGGAAATACTAGAGGCCAATGAGAGGGAGGGGTGAGGATTATGGTATGTTTGAGTTTTTTTCTTTTTTTTTTAATTTTTCTAGAATGATGTAAATGTTCAAAAAAAGATCGTGGTGATGAATACACAGCTATGTGATGATATTGTGAGCCATTGATTGTGCACCATGTGTAGAATGTTTGTATGTTTTATCAATAAAGATATTTTTCAAAAAAGACAAAGAAGCTGCTGTAAAAATTGAAAAAATTATTAGTAGATAGAGCTCTATGAATTGTAATTCATTAAGTCATTTATAGTGGCTTTTCTCAATATGAGTTATTGTCTACTTTTGTCTCCATTCTTTTGTTAAAAAAAATTAGTTTTTCTCTTAGTAGTTTACAGTTTACAACTTTTCAGTATTTTTAGACTGTTTGCAATTAAAAATATACAAATTTAGTTACCTTAAAGACCAAGGAAGATTATTTACTAAACAGCTGCGAGTTTTAGGACCCTGTTGTGGTTCAAGATCCCAGTGAGGATCCTTGTTATAGTAATATCATTACAGTTGCAACCAGTGGCAGAGCCAGGAAGTGCCAAGTGAGGCGCCTCTTGTCCTAGGCCCTGTCAGCTACTCCCTAGTTTTGACAGGAGCTTTGGAGCCATGGCCACCGAGGAGTCCTACCCTTGCTGTTCTTTCAGTCCTTTGTGATTTGTACAGAAGACCCTGGCTGCTCCAGCATGACAGTCCCAGATAACTCTTTCAAGTATAAAATTATCCCTTCAAATTTAATGTTTTTTAGAACAAATGGATAGAATGTACTTTATTTGTCTCATATAGCATGTATTTATTTAATCTGTATGTTGTTTGTCATTTGGTAACTGGTTTTATTATATTTGAAGCTTTTTAAAAAAAGAGTACAATTAAAGTAATTTCATCAACATGTATTCACTGTCATACCTCTCTATTTCTCCCGCTTTTAGCACAGACTGGCCACTCAGTTCTCCTAGCCCAATGGATGCACCATCAGTGAAAATACGCAGAATGGATCCTTTCTCTACAAAAGAGCATATTGAAATTATAGCTCCATCACCTGAAAGAAGTGGGTCTTTTTCTGTAGGGATTTCCTGTGGCCAGACAAGTTCATCTGAGAGCCAGTTCTCTCCACTGGAATTCTCAGGAATTGACCATGGAGACATCAGTGGGTCAGAGGATCCAGCTTACAACCTCCAGGACAGTTGCCATACAGACTGCGATACAGAAGAGGGTACTATAGATGGCAGCTGTGAGAGGCACTCCTTTGAACTTTGTCCTTCGGAAGCTTCTCCTCGTGTACGGTCAAGGGAGAGAACCTCCTCTTCTATAATATTTGAAGATTCTGGCTGTGATAATGCATCCAGCAGAGAAGAGCTCAAAACCAAGAGACTGCATTTTGTAAATCATTATGCTAATAAACTAAATGGTTTCAAGCATTCCAGTAGCAAATCTTCCTCTGAAGCTTCTTTGTCTACTTCTCCTTCAAGACCAACCACTTTAAGTTTAGATCTTACTAAGAACACTGCTGAAAAACTCCAGCCCAGTTCACCGAAGGTGTATCTTTACATTCAGATGCAACTTTGCAGAAAGGAAAACCTTAAAGACTGGATGAGTAAGCGATGTACCATCGAGGAAAGAGAGAGAATCATGTGTCTGCACATCTTCCTGCAGATAGCAGAGGCAGTAGAGTTTTTGCACAGTAAAGGACTTATGCACAGGGACCTCAAGGTTGGTATTCGGAGACCATCATACAGGAATTTCTGTTGGGTATTTTATGATCAGAGTGGTACTTGCAGTTCTCAATTTTTAGATGAAGAACCCCTAAGAGCAGAGGAGAGTAAAGGCATCAGGTTGCAGAAGTCTGGAAGGGTAAACCAAAGGGGTCTGCTGCAAAAATAAGAAGCCTATGTTGTGAAAACTTGAGGCAGATAGCTCATTCTTCTCTATTGTGTACTGATTGTTATTTTACCATAAAAAGAATTCTCGAAGGGGCACGGGTTCAGTGGTAGAATACTCCCCTTTCATGTAGGAGACCTGGGTTCGATTCCCAGACCAGGCGCCCCCGAAAAAAAGAATTCCCAACCTACCTTGTAAAGAAGAAAAGAAAGAAAAAAAATCCACCATAATTAGATATCCCTGATTTTTCCTTTGGCTTTGAGTAACTGTGAAAGGAGTACCCCTACGTCCCTGAAATAGCATGGCAGAAGGAGCTCATGTTGGAAGGTGAGACATGTATTCCTGAATTGGGGCAAATCATGTAACAGCTCCATGCTTTTTCCCCTGTTCCTGAACTGTTTAGATTTTGTGGAGGAAATGGGAAGCTAGATGAAGAAAGATAGTAAATGGTTGCTCATATAATTGTTTTAGAGTCTAAAATTTTTTATTCCATTTTAAATATATGCAAAACTAAATATTGCAGCAATACAATATACTCAATTGTGTACAATTCTTACAAAAATACGTAGATTTCTTTAGTAAGTATTTTAGAAAATAAGTATATGAAACTTTTATTTACCTGCTTTCGGATATATTCTGTATATTCATAGCAGTTGTCAACAAATAGGTAGGGAATGTATATTTTTCTGATAGAAATAGTTCAGAGATACATTCTTGATAGATTTGAACCTGTTTTAAGTATTTTCAGTTTCATTTTATATAACCACACACTTTGTTTCAGGTTCCGCATTTGCTTGCTATTTTTGCAAAAATTATTTTCTTCTAAAATCAGCAGTAGGTTTTTTAAATCCTTGAATGTATTTTAAGGGTTTGGGAATACAAGGATAAAAATGAGAAATAATTGCTATTTTCCAATTAATTAATGTTAGTTATAGCTGTAAAAATCAAATGTGAAAGGAATTGATGTACCCCGCATACTGAGTTGTAAGAAAAAAAGAAACATAGTGGCTAGCTGCTAACTGGGTATAAGGTACAGCACTAAGCATCATAGGAGCACTAAAAATCAAAATGTGAAAGGAATTGACATACTCCGTCTACTGAGTTATAAGAAAAAAAGAAACAGAGGCTAACTGCTGACTGGGTATAAGGTACTACACTAAGCATCACATACCCCACCCTTAACCTCTAGGAGGTGACTTGGAGGGAGGAGGAAAAACAAACACATAAGTGACTCTATTGAAAAATAGAGTATTGAGATGAGTAATGCTCCAGACTAGGGCAGAGAGGAAAAGGGGAAGGTAGCATTTACAAAACTGCTGTCCAAGGAAAAATACAATGTGAGCGACAAATGTGATTTGTGACATATGCCATTTTTAATTTTATTTAGCCACATTATAAAAAGTTAAATAAAACAGATAAAATTTAAAAAGAAAAATAGAGTATTAAAATAAGAGAAAACAAAAGTGCTTGGGAAGTGAGACTATATAGATAACTTAGTTCTGTCTTGAGGGAGTAGAAGACTAAAATGTTTTGGTAAGTCTTGTCCTGTCGTGAATTATTCAGAACATTTTGTTCAGAACCGGTCTCACCACTACTGAAAAAGGAGTTTCCTGAAATACATCAGGTCTCTTTTGAGGGCCGTGAAGCACCCTACTGTTAGTCCTCTGATATGTCAGTGATTTTGATGTGGACCCAAACAGTTTGCCAGGAATTACTCTGCACTAAATGAGAAGTCAGAGTTGAATTGTTTTTTTTTGGAAGGGAAAAGACAACTTCTAGGAGGCTAGACCTCCCTACCCTGAAAGAGTAATGGTGTTTAGGTTTGAATATGATAAACTTCACCATTTGATGAAAAGCAGTTAACCAAGGTACATGTTCTTCTCCTCAACACTTGTTATACACAGCAAATGCCAAGTTGAAAGGCAATATAATTATGTTTTCACTAATAATAGATATTCTTCTGTTGATTTTATAATATAAATGAGATATTGGGCAATATTTGTCTAATGCTACAATGTTGTCTAAAGATTTTTCTTCTTTGTGTATGTTTCTCATACACAATTTTCTATTTCAAAAAATTAACTTTCTCTTTAGTTTTTCTAAAACTCAAAAATTTCTCTTTCTTTCTAAAAACGAATGTTTTTTAACGCTTTCTATTTTGCGGAGAAACATACCTTCAAGATTTTTATTCCCATTTGGAAAAGCTAGCTTTATTACATTCTGACCTAAGTCTCTGATGTCAATGTTTAACTATCTAGCTCTCCCCCACTTTTGTATTTTGGTCATGTTTTTACCCTCAGTGTTCTCAGGCTGCTACCTCTCCAAGCTGACTTCTAGTATTTTATTCTCCCCGTTCTAGCTATAGTGGTCTTCTTTTTTGGTTCCTAAAATATAGTGTCCTCAAAGAATCTGGTATTTCTCCATAATTCTCATCATATCTGTATTTAACCTTTGGTTTCCATGGACAGGAACTGTGTTTTGCTCTTGCTTATATCCTGAGTACATGCCTGACACGTCCTAGATGCTCATTTTGTTTTATTTTCAATTTCCTTCTGTTTACAACCAAAAATGTTTATACTAGTTTAAGCAGAGAAGGAAACCTACTAGGCACATTTCACTGAATTTTCCTGGATTCAGGTAAAGCTTTATCTAGGTCAACTGATGTGACCAGAACCTGGTTTCTCTTCCTGCCAACCTCTTGGTTTAAGCAGAGAAAGAAACGTACTAGGCACATTTCACTGAACTTTCCTGGATTCAAGTAAAGCTTTATCTAGGATAACTGATGTGACCAGAACTTGGTTTCTCTCCCTGCCACCTCTTGTTTCATTTTTCAGGCAGGCTTTCCCATCATGGTTTTGGGATTAGCTGCCTACAATTTTCAGTGCTGCCTATTTTTTCTTTTAAGTCTTTTGGAGATCGTGAGGCTGGGAGAAAAGTATTTCTTTCATTCACTACTGAGCAAAAGTCCTGGGTTTTATTCTAATTGATAAACTAAAGACCATCTCTAAACCAGTCTCCTGGCCAGGAGATCTGATTATGTTGATTAGCTTAGGGAACCCCTGGAGCCAGGTTGACTTCCACACAAGTGTAATGTTGCTCCATAGTCAGGAAGAAGGAATTTTACAAAGACAAGTCAAGATACTTTGGTGGAAGCAGAGGGGCATAGAGGCTAGAGAGCGAAGAAGCTCTCTAGTATGGTGTTCGGTAAATAGCAACTAACACTAGATAGGCAAAGGGAGGAAAGATGAAATTCCAGGTAGCTTAATCTGTTATCATCTCTGGTAACACAGATGATTTGGGGGAGAGCTGCAGATTATCATAGATTTGATTTATACGCAATGATTTAATTGCTTCAAGGTCAAAATTGTTTAATAGTATTGTGGAGTTGGGGAATAAAATGTTATTTCGCAGTATTTGAACCTTGATTGAAATTCAACTTCATGAGCTAATTGGCTTCCTTTTTCCTCTCTCTAGGTTTTTAAATGGTGATCATACTATAGTGGTGGGAGAGGAAGCTTTGAAGGGAGGGTGGTGTATTTCATGTGGGCACTTTGGGTTGAGGAGGTGATGAGGTGTTTCTTTAGATATATATTAAAATAGTTCCATATGAGATGAGAGTTTGGAACTTAGGACAGAGGTCTGAGAATCAATAAAGACTTGGGAGCATGTGAATATTGGAAGAGGCAGATATAATATTAGTTAAGAGCTCTTATTCCCTTTGTCTACTCCCCCCTCTCAGACACAAATCAGATCATCAATCTGTTTCATTTATTCATCAAAATTAGTGATTAGCCACTACAAGGCAAGAACTGCATTGAATGCTGGACCTGTGGCAGTGACCAGAAGACCAAGTCCTGTTCTCATGGAGTCAGACTGCCTGGGTTTGAATCCCTGCTCCACCATGCATTAGCTGGGTCACCTTGGGCAATTTATATAACATCTCTGGGCCTCAGTCTCTGCATCTGTAGTATGGGAACTAATGGTACTCATCTCCTAGGGTGATGAATGAGTTAGTAGTAAACTGCTTAGAACAATGCATGGCAAATCATTAGGGCCATGTTTTTTAGCTATTATTGTTCCTGTTATCGTTATCATTATCATAATTATAATAGCCTACGCAGGCAGAGTTAATGGAATAAGAAGGTTAAGTACATTGAACCTCAGGGACTATGGATCTCTAAGGGTTTAAGTAGATGCTTGGTATATGCTAGTTCTGTTCATTACCCTTCCTTTCTTCCCTCACAGTATGTCACTGAGATTTTTATTTTTACATTAGCCCACTTAAAAGAGAAACATGCTTGAGAATATCTGTTTTCTTGTATTTGCTTTCCATTGTTATTTAAATAATTCTCTTCATCATCTCTCCTTCTCTGTAGACACCTACCATAATTTTTTCTGCTTTCTCTTTCTAGCCTTCAAACATATTCTTTACGCTGGATGATGTGGTCAAGGTTGGAGACTTTGGGTTAGTGACTGCAATGGACCAGGACGAAGAGGAGCAGGCGGTTCTGACCCCAATGCCAGCCTATGCTCGGCACACGGGACAAGTGGGGACCAAACTGTATATGAGCCCAGAGCAGGTGGGTTTTCTGTTTTCCTTCTAAAGAAAAGCATGGCAGTAAGGTAGCTGTTCCTGATGACTCTTATTAAAATACCTAATAACATAGATATACAAACAAGAAAAACTGCAAGTCATGTTCCACAGGCAACACAACAGGGGTACAATTTCTGCTACCTGAACTAGTGGGTCACAGAAATGGCATACAGCGCAACTCATGCTCTGAACTGGAACCTGACACCAACCAGAAATTTAGAAACTCTGAGTGTCCCCCTTCCAACTTAACTCCAGGCCACATGTGACCTTGTGTGAATTAGGTAGGACCCATTAGCAGAGCCAGCTGGAGCCTGAGGTTCTGCACCATACTGAGCTACCCTCTATAGCACTTTTTAGGTGACTTCCAGCCTATACAATGCAGGAAATAAAAATAGAAAGGCCAAGATCTATTCCTTCTAGAATGCTCTGTCTCCAAAGGAAAAACATAAACAGGGCAGGGACCCGAAGAGCGGTGGGAGGAGCACTTCATGGAAATGCGTTCCCTTTTTCCCTTTGCCCTGTTCAGAGCAGTATACCCAGCCATCACCAGGGTAACTGTGTTCACAAGCTTCTATTTGCATAGGTCAGTGGATCTCAAACCTTTTGGTCTCAGTACATATTTACACTGGTAAAAATTATTGTGAACCCTACCTAAAGAGTTTTTCTTATGGACTTTTTTTTTTTTAACATTTTTTATTGTATAGTATAACATATACAAAGCAAAGAAATAAAAAAGCAATAGTTTTCAAGGTACTCTTCAAGTGGCTACAGGATAGATCCCAGAGTTTGTCATGGGCTACGATACGATCCTCTCATATTTTTCCTTCTAGCTGCTCCGGAATGTAGGAGGTTAGAAGACTTAAATACTTTTTTATCATCACGATCAACTTTTTTTTCCTTCTTTTTTTTTTCTGTGAACAATAACGTGTATATATATATATATATATAAAAGCTATAAATTTCAAAGCACAGTGCCACAATTAGTTGTAGAACATATTTCAGACTTTGGCATAGGTTACAATTTCACAATTTTAGGTGTTTACTTCTAGCTGCTCTAAAATACTGGAGACTAAAAGAGATATCAATTTAATGATTCACTATTCATATTCATTTGTTAAGTCCTGTTTTCTATATATAATTCCACCATCACTTTTGATCTTTTCATACCTCTCTTTAGGGGTTGTTTAGGCTATGAAAATTCTAAATTTTTGATATTAGAAGGGTCTGTCATTAATATGGGGTAGGGAGATGAAACTATCTGATGTTCTGGAGAGGGTGGCTAGGTTTTAGGACTTACCTGGGCCAGGGACCCATCTGGAAGTTGTAGATTTCTGGAAAGTTACTCTAGTGCATGGAACCCTTGTAGAATCTTATATATTGCACTTCTTTTCTCCTTTTTGGTCAGAATGTAATTGTTGATCCCATGGTGTCAGGTCTGGATTCATCCCTGGTAGTCATCTCTCACGTCGCCACAGAGACTTTCAACCCTGTATGTCATGTCCCACATACAGGGAAGGGCAATGATTTCACTTGCAGAATTGAGCTTAGGAAGACTGAGGCCACATCTGAGCAACAACAGAGGTCCTCCAGAAGCAACTCTTAGACGTGTCTATAGTAGTCTAAGCTTCTCTGCTACCAACATAAGCTTCACAAGAGTAGTAAGCCTCATGATCAAGGGCATGGCCTATTGATTTGGGTATCCCTAATGTTTGACACATTATCAGGGGATTCCCTGATGGTAAGGTTTAATAGTACTTTGCCAATACTTTTTGATTATCTGCTTAATATACTCTAGGATGTTTCCGGGCATTACTGTAATCTATACAGGATTAGAGGACCTCTTTCTTATTCTGTGCTCCCTGTTTCAATTGTTGAAATGAGCTATACAGACAGGTTGAATTAGATTATACACTACAAAAAAATTTCAGTTCCAGATCACATAAATCTTTCTTCTATTGGTCTACACTTTAGAGTATGTGTGGTTCTAAAATATAGACACTGTCTTCGTTACCCCTGTGTACTGAATTACTTTAATTCCAACCTGTTCGGCTTCGTTCTTATCTCTAAATATCAGGTTATATATAGAAGACAGCCTCTCAGAATCCAAAAATGATAATCACCACTCCAGACTTAATGTGTCTGCTCTAAAAGCTTGCAATCTAGGCTCCTGTTTTCTAATAAGCATTTTCTTAAGGTGACCATACCATTCTTGGTCTTTTGTTTCTGGCTTACTTTGTCTCACCAAATGTCCCACATGTTCATTCACATCGTTGCATGCCTCACAACATTGTTCCTTTTTGTGGCAGCACAACCTTCGTTCATAAGTATACACTATGGTTCACCAATCTACTTTTCCGTCAGTGCATCCTTCAGCCACCTGCATTCATCGGGCATCATGTAGAGGGCCCAATGTCCACAGTCCATCTACATTCTCAATTTTACATAATTTCATTGCTCCCAAGAGACAGAAAACCAGTGAACACACGCTCTCCAAATAGGAAATCTAAACCTAAATCCTCTTAACTCATGTCCCTTACCCCATCATTTACCTCTGCTGTTGCTGTGGTAGTGCTGATGGTTTCCTTTTGAGCATAGCTCATAGCATGCAATAGCAATTTTCCGTAAACACTCTTTATACAAGAATCATACCTTTGAAGTAATTCTTGGGAGAACTCATTCATATTTCTAGTGTGAGTTAGTGGGATACGTAGGTCTATATAACCCCTTTCAATCTTGTTCATCTTCAATATGGTAATATTACTTTAGACCCATTAGAGAATCACCTTCACTTCTATCTATTCCCTTACATTGAAGTTCAACCTCATTAGCTAACGGTTCACCCATCTCTAGCTTCTGTGTATCTCTAAGTCCCCTATCTTCTGTTTTATAAGCCTCTGATTATACCTTTATGCTGGTCAAAAACGTTGACACATACAGTATCTATCCTTTTGTGTCTGGCTGACTTCACTCAGCATTATGTTCTCAAGGCTCGTCCATCTTGTCATGTGCTTCAGGACGTCATTTTGTCTTACTGCTGCATAATATTCCATTGTGTGTATATACCACATTTTGTTGATCCACTCATCTGTTGATGGGTATTTGGTTTGTTCTTTTGGCAATTGTGAATAACGCTGCTATGAACACTGGTGTGCACATGTCTCTTTGTGTGGTTGCTTTCAGCTGTTCTGGGTATGTACCAAGTACTGCTATTGCTTGTTCATAGGGCAACTCAATATTTAGTTTCTTAAGTAACTGCCAATCAGTCTTCCATAGGGCTGCACCATTATACATTCCTACCAGTGGTGCATAAGTTTCCTGGTTTCTCCACATCCTCTCCAACATTTATAGTTTCCTGTTTGTTTAATAGCAGCCATTCTTTTTTTATTATTATTATTAATTAACAGAAAAAAAGAAATTAACCCAACATTTAGAAATCATACCATTCTACATATGCAATCAGTAATTCTTAACATCATAACATAGATGCATGATCATTGTTTCTTAGTACATTTGCATCGGTTTAGAAGAACTAGCAACACAACAGAAAAAGATATAGAATGTTAATATAGAGAAAAAATAAAAGTAATAATAATAGTAAAAAAAAAAAAAACCTATAACTCAGATGCAGCTTCATTCAGTGTTTTAACATGATTACTTTACAATTAGGAATTATTGTGCTGTCCATTTTTGAGTTTTTGTGTCTAGTCCTGTTGCACAATCTGTATCCCTTCAGCTCCAATTACCCATTATCTTACCCTGTTTCTAACTCCTGCTGGACTCTATTACCAATGACATATTCCAAATTTATTCTGGAATGTCGGTTCACATCAGTGGGACCATACAGTATTTGTCCTTTAGTTTTTGGCTAGACTCACTCAGCATAATGTTCTCTAGGTCCATCCATGTTATTACATGCTTCATAAGTTTATCCTGTCTTAAAGCTGCATAATATTCCATCGTATGTATATACCACAGTTTGTTTAGCCACTCGTCTGTTGATGGACATTTTGGCTGTTTCCATCTCTTTGCAATTGTAAATAACGCTGCTATAAACAGTGGTGTGCAAATGTCCGTTTGTGTCTTTGCCCTTAAGTCTTTTGAGTAGATTCCCAGCAATGGTATTGCTGGGTCGTATGGCAATTCTGTATTCAGCTTTTTGAGGAACCACCAAACTGCCTTCCACAGTGGTTGCACCATTTGACATTCCCACCAACAGTGGATAAGTGTGCCTCTTTCTCCGGATCCTCTCCAGCACTTGTCATTTTCTGTTTTGTTGATAATGGCCATTCTGGTGGGTGTGAGATGATATCTCATTGTGGTTTTGATTTGCATTTCTCTAATGGCAAGGGACATTGAGCATCTCTTCTTGTGCCTTTTGGCCATTTGTATTTCCTCTTCTGATAGGTGTCTGTTCAAGTCTTTTTCCCATTTTGTAATTGGGTTGGCTGTCTTTTTGTTGTTGAGTTGAACAATCTCTTTATAAATTCTGGATACTAGACCTTTATCTGATATGTCATTTCCAAATATTGTCTCCCATTGTGTAGGCTGTCTTTCTACTTTCTTGATGAAGTTCTTTGATGCACAAAAGTGTTTAATTTTGAGAAGCTCCCATTTATTTATTTCCTTCTTCAGTGCTCTTGCTTTAGGTGTAAGGTCCATAAAACCGCCTCCAATTGTAAGTTTCATAAGATATCTCCCAACATTTTCCTGTAACTGTTTTATGGTCTTAGACCTAATGTTTAGATCTTTGATCCATTTTGAGTTAACTTTTGTATGGGTGTGAGAGATGGGTCTTCTTTCATTCTTTTGCATATGGATATACAGTTCTCTAGGCACCATTTATTGAAGAGACTGTTCTTTCCCAGGTGAGTTGGCTTGACTGCCTTATCAAAGATCAAATGTCCATAGATGAGAGGGTCTATATCTGAGCACTCTATTCGATTCCTTTGGTCGATATATCTATCTTTATGCCAATACCATGCTGTTTTGACCACTGTGGCTTCATAATATGCCTTAAAGTCCGGCAGCGCGAGACCTCCAGCTTCGTTTTTTTTCCTCAAGATGTTTTTAGCAATTCGGGGCACCCTGCCCTTCCAGATAAATTTGCTTATTGGTTTTTCTATTTCTGAAAAATAAGTTGTTGGGATTTTGATTGGTATTGCATTGAATCTGTAAATCAATTTAGGTAGGATTGACAGCTTAACTATATTTAGTCTTCCAATCCATGAACACGGTATGCCCTTCCATCTATTTAGGTCTTCTGTGATTTCTTTTAACAGTTTTTTGTACTTTTCTTTATATAGGTTTTTTGTCTCTTTAGTTAAATTTATTCCTAGGTATTTTATTCTTTTAGTTGCAATTGTAAATGGGATTCGTTTCTTGATTTCCCCCTCAGCTTGTTCATTACTAGTGTATAGAAATGCTACAGATTTTTGAATGTTGATCTTGTAACCTGCTACTTTGCTGTACTCATTTATTAGCTCTAGTAGTTTTGTTGTGATTTTTCCGGGTTTTCGATGTATAGTATCATATCGTCTGCAAACAGTGATAGTTTTACTTCTTCCTTTCCAATTTTGATGCCTTGTATTTCTTTTTCTTGTCTAATTGCTCTGGCTAGAACCTCCAACACAATGTTGAATAATAGTGGTGATGGTGGACATCCTTGTTTTGTTCCTGATCTTAGGGGGAAAGTTTTCAATTTTTCCCCATTGAGGATGATATTAGCTGTGGGTTTTTCATATATTCCCTCTATCATTTTAAGGAAGTTCCCTTGTATTCCTATCCTTTGAAGTGTTTTCAACAGGAAAGGATGTTGAATCTTGTCAAATGCCTTCTCTGCATCAATTGAGATGATCATGTGATTTTTCTGCTTTGATTTGTTGATATGGTGCATTACATTAATTGATTTTCTTATGTTGAACCATCCTTGCATACCTGGGATGAATCCTACTTGGTCATGATGTATAATTCTTTTAATGTGTTGTTGGATACGATTTGCTAGAATTTTATTGAAGATTTTTGCATCTATATTCATTAGAGAGATTGGCCTGTAGTTTTCTTTTTTTGTAATATCTTTGCCTGGTTTTGGTATGAGGGTGATGTTGGCTTCATAGAATGAATTAGGTAGTTTTCCCTCCACTTCAATTTTTTTGAAGAGTTTAAGGAGAATTGGTACTAATTCTTTCTGGAATGTTTGGTAGAATTCACATGTGAAGCCATCTGGTCCTGGACTTTTCTTTTTAGGAAGCTTTTGAATGACTAATTCAATTTCTTTACTTGTGATTGGTTTGTTGAGGTCATCTATTTCTTCTTGAGTCAAAATTGGTTGTTCATGTCTTTCCAGGAACCCGTCCATTTCATCTAAATTGTTGTATTTATTAGCGTAAAGTTGTTCATAGTATCCTGTTATTACCTCCTTTATTTCTGTGAGGTCAGTAGTTATGTCTCCTCTTCCATTTCTGATCTTATTTATTTGCATCCTCTCTCTTCTTCTTTTTGTCAGTCTTGCTAAGGGCCCATCAATCTTATTGATTTTCTCATAGAACCAACTTCTGGTCTTATTGATTTTCTCTATTGTTTTCATGTTTTCAATTTCATTTATTTATGCTCTAATCTTCGTTATTTCTTTCCTTTTGCTTGCTTTGGGATTAGTTTGCTGTTCTTTCTCCAGTTCTTCCAAGTGGACAGTTAATTCCTGCATTTTTGCCTTTTCTTCTTTTCTGATATAGGCATTTAGGGCAATAAATTTTCCTCTTAGCACTGCCTTTGCTGCGTCCCATAAGTTTTGATATGTTGTGTTTTCATTTTCATTCGCCTCGAGGTATTTACTAATTTCTCTTGTAATTTCTTCCTTGACCCACTTGTTGTTTAAGAGTGTGTTGTTGAGCCTCCACGTATTTGTGAATTTTCTGGCACTCTGCCTATTATTGATTTCCAACTTCATTCCTTTATGATCCGAGAAAGTGTTGTGTATGATTTCAATCTCTTTAAATTTTTTAAGACTTGCTTTGTGACCCAGCGTATGGTCTATCTTTGAGAATGATCCATGAGCACTTGAGAAAAAGGTGTATCCTGCTGTTGTGGGATGTAATGTCCTGTAAGTGTCTGTTAAGTCTAGCTCATTTATAGTGATATTCAGATTCTCTATTTCTTTATTGATCCTCTGTCTAGATGTTCTGTCCATTGATGAGAGTGGTGAATTGAAGTCTCCAACTATTATGGTATATGTGTCTATTTCCCTTTTCAGTGTTTGCAGTGTATTCCTCACGTATTTTGGGGCATTCTGGTTCGGTGCGTAAATATTTATGATTGTTATGTCTTCTTGTTTAATTGTTCCTTTTATTAGTATATAGTGTCCTTCTTTGTCTCTTTCAACTGTTTTACATTTGAAGTCTAATTTGTTGGATATTAGTATAGCCACTCCTGCTCTTTTCTGGTTGTTATTTGCATGAAATATCTTTTCCCAACCTTTCACTTTCAACCTATGTTTATCTTTGGGTCTAAGATGTGTTTCCTGTAGACAGCATATAGAAGGATCCTGTTTTTTAATCCATTCTGCCAGTCTATGTCTTTTGATTGGGGAATTCAGTCCATTAACATTTAGTATTGGGGAATTCAGTCCATTAACATTTAGAGTTATTACTGTTTGGATAATATTTTCCTCTACCATTTTGCCTTTTGTATTATATATATATCATATCTGACTTTCCTTCTTTCTACACTCTTCTCCATATCTCTCTCTTCTGTCTTTTCGTATCTGACTCTAGTGCTCCCTTTAGTATTTCTTGCAGAGCTGGTCTCTTGGTCACAAATTCTCTCAGTGACTTTTTGTCTGAGAATGTTTTAATTTCTCCCTCATTTTTGAAGGACAATTTTGCTGGATATAGGAGTCTTGGTTGGCAGTTTTTCTCTTTTAGTAATTTAAATATATCATCCCACTGTCTTCTAGCTTCCATGGTTTCTGCTGAGAAATCTACACATAGTCTTATTGGGTTTCCCTTGTATGTGATGGATTGTTTTTCTCTTGCTGCTTTCAAGATCCTCTCTTTCTCTTTGACCTCTGACATTCTAACTAGTAAGTGTCTTGGAGAATGCGTATTTGGGTCTAATCTTTTTGCGGTGCGCTGCACTTCTTGGATCTGTAATTTTAGGTCTTTCATAAGAGTTGGGAAATTTTCAGTGATAATTTCTTCCATTAGTTTTTCTTCTCCTTTTCCCTTCTCTTCTCCTTCTGGGACACCCACAACGCGTATATTTGTGCGGTTCATATTGTCCTTGAGTTCCCTGATACCCTGTTCAAATTTTTCCATTCTTTTCCCGATAGTTTCTGTTTCTTTTTGGAATTCAGATGTTCCATCCTCCAAATCACTAATTCTATCTTCTGTCTCTTTAAATCTATCATTGTAGGTATCCATTATTTTTTCCATCTTTTCTACTTTATCCTTCACTTCCATAAGTTCTGTGATTTGCTTTTTCAGTTTTTCTATTTCTTCTTTTTGTTCAGCCCATGTCTTCTTCATGTCCTCCCTCAATTTATCGATTTCATTTTTGAAGAGGTTTTCCATTTCTGTTCGTATATTCAGCATTAGTTGTCTCAGCTCCTGTATCTCATTTGAACTATTGGTTTGTTCCTTTGACTGGGCCATATTTTCAATTTTCTGAGCGTGATCCGTTATCTTCTGCTGGTGTCTGGGCATTTAGTCAGATTTCCCTGGGTGTTGGACCCAACAGTTTGTAAGATTTTTCTGTGAAATCTCTGGGTTCTGTTTTTCTTATCCTGCCCAGTAGGTGGCGCTCGTGGCACACGTTTGTCTGCGGGTCCCACCAGTAAGAGGTGCTGTGGGTCCTTTAACTTTGGAAAACTCTCACCCTGGGGAAGGTTCGCCAGCCGAAGCGGCTTGGAAGAGTGCCAGCCGGCCCGGGGGTCCGAACGTGGGGAGGGTCGCCGGCTGCCGCAACCCGGGAGAGCACCCGTCCGAATATCCTAGTCGGCCCGGGGCACCACACGAGGCGGGAGGGCGCCAGCTGCCGCGACCCGGGAGAACACTGTTCCCAGCCGGACCGGCGAATCACGTGTTTGGAAGGGACCCCCCCGGTCACTGTTCTCCGGGACCTGGGGATTTCCGATCCAATTCTCTCGGTCCGGGGGGGGCGCGCGTGGTGGAGGCGCCAGCCACCGCGCTTTGAGGGGGCCGCCTGCCCAATTCTGCCAGCTGGCCCAGGAAGGAGAAGGGGAGGGACTCCGGCCGCTTGCTGCCCCGCCCGGGGAAGCCCACGCCCCTGGCATTCTCACTGGAGCGGGTTCTCCCAGCCAGTCAGCCATTCCAGGGTGGGGTACGCTGTCTTTTTGATCTCTGTCATGGCTCCGGGAGGTGTTCTGTATCGTTTCTACTCCCCTAGTAGCTGTTCTGGAGGAGGAAAGGTGAGGATGGCAAGGCTGTCGAGGACGGTGGCGGAGGAGCCGGTGAAGGCGGAAGAGGGCACGGTCGTGGTTGGAGAGCCGCTGGAGTAGGAGGAGAAAGGGAAGGATAAGATGGCGGATGGAGAGCCACCGGAGCAGAAGGGGAAAGAGAAGGGCAAGATGGCGGCGGGAGCGCCGGCAGAGAAGGGGGAAGAGGAGGGCTAGATGGCGGCGGGAGCGCCTGTGGAGAAGGGGGAAGAGGAGGGCTAGATGGCGGCGGGAGCGCCTGTGGAGAAGGGGGAAGAGGAGGGCTAGATGGCGGCGGGAGCGCCTCCCACAGAGAAAGAGGAAGAGGAGGGCTAGATGGCGGTGGGAGCACCGGTGGAGAAAGAGGAAGAGGAGGGCTAGATGGCGGCGGGAGCGCCGGCGGAGAAGGGGAAAGAGGAGGGCTAGATGGCGGCGGGAGCGCCTCCGGCGGAGAAAACAGCAGCCATTCTTATAGGCGTAAAGTGGTATCTCCTGGTAGCCTTGATCTGCATTTCCTTTATAGCCAGTGAAAATGAGCATTTCTTCATGTGCTTTTAAGCCATCTGTATTTGCTCTTCAGAAAATGCCTATTTATATCTTTAGCCCATTTATAATTGGATTGTTTGTTCTTTGGTTGTTGAGCTGTATGATTTCTTTGTATATACAGGAAATCAAACCTTTGTCTGATATGTGATTTCCAAATATTTTCTCCCATTGAGTTGGCTGCCTCATCACCTTTTTGACAAAAGTCTTTTGAGGAACAGAAGCATTTGATTTTGAGGAGTTCTTATTTATCTATGTTTTCTTTTGTTGCTTGTGCTTTGAGTGTAAAGTTTAGGAAACTACCTCCTATTACTAGGTCTTGAGATGTTTCCCTACATTTTCTTCTAGAAGCTTTATGTTGCTAGTTCTTATATTTAGGTGTTTGATCCACTTTGAGTTAATTTTTGTGTTGGGTGTAAGATAGGGGTCCTCTTTCATTTTCTTGGCTATTGATACCCAGTTCTTCCATGCCCAATTATTGAAAAGATTATTTGGTCCCAGTTCAGAGAATTTGGGGGCCTTGTCAAAAATCAGTTGACCATAGATTTAGTGGTCTTTTTCTGCACTCTTGATTCTATTCCATTGGTTAGTGCTTCTGTCTTTGTGTCAGTACCATGCTATTTTGACCACTGTGGCTTTATAATAGGTTTTAAAGTCTGCAAGTGTTAATCCTCCCACTTCATTCTTCTTTTTTAGGATGCTTTTAGCTAGTCAGGATCTCTTTCCCATCCAGATGAATTTGGTAGTTAGCTTTTCCAAATCTTCAAACTATGTTGTTGAAATTTTAATTGGTACTGTGTTGAATCTGTGTATTGATTTGGAGAGAATTGCCATCTTAACTATATTTAGCCTGCCTATCCGTAAGCAGGGAATATCATTCCACCTATTTAGATCTCCTTTGATTTCTTTTAGCAATGTTAGCAGTTTTCTATGTACAAGTCCTTTACGTCCCTAGTTAAGTGCATTCGTAAGTATTTGATTCTTTTAGTTGCTATTTTGAATGGAAGTTTTTCCTTAATTGACTCCTCAGCTGGGTCACTCCTTGTGTATAGAAATGTTACGGATTTTTGCACATTAATTTTATATCCCACCACCTTGCTGAATTTGTTTATTAGCTCAAATAACTTTGCTGTAGATTTCTCAGGATCTTCCAAGTATAATACCGTATCATCTGCAAATAATGAGAGTTTTACTTCTTCCTTTCCAATCTGGATGCCTTTTATTCCTTTGTCCTGATTGCTCTAACTAGAACTTCTAGCACAATGTTGAATAATAGTGGTGACAGTGGGCTTCCTTGTCTTATACCTGATCTTAGGCAGAAGGCTTTCAGTCTCTCCATTGAGTTCGATGCTGGCTGTTGGTTTTTCCTATATTCCCTTTATCATGTTGAGGTAGTTACCTTTGATTCCTATCTTTTGGAGTGTTTTTATCAGAAAAGAATGCTGAATTTTGTAGAATGCTCTTTCAGCATCAATTGAGATGATCATGTGATTTTTCCCTTTGGATTTGTTAATGTGCTGTATTACATTAGTTGATTTTCTTGTGTTGAACCATCCTTGCATTCCTGATATAAACCCCACTTGGTCATGGTGTATAATTCTTTTAATGTGCTGTTGGATTCAATTTGCTGATATTTTGTTGAGAATGTTTGCATCTGTCTTCCTTAGGGAGATTGGCCTGTAGTTTTCCTTTCTTATAGCATCTTTACCCAGTTTTTGGTATTAAAATGATATTAACTTCATTAAATAAGTTAAGTAGAGTTCCTTTTTCCTCAATTTTTTGGAACAGTTTGAGGAGGATTGGTATTAGTTCTTTCTGGAATGTTTAATAAAATTTCCCTGTGAAGCCATCAGGCCTTGGACTTTTCTTTGTAGGAAGATTTTTGATGGCTGTTGAATCTCTTTACTTGAATTGGTTTGTTGAGATCTTCTATTTCTTCCTGAGTCAGTGTAGCTTGTTTGTGTGTCTCCAGGAATTTGTCCATTTCATCTACATTGTCTAGTTTGTTGGTGTATAATTGTTCATAGTATCCTCTTATGATTTCTTTTATTTCTTCAGGGTCTGTGGTAACACACCCCTTCTCATTTCTCATTTTGTTTATTTGCATCCTCTCTTTTTCTTTGTCAGTTTGCTAGTAGCCCATCAATTTTATTTATTTTCTCAAAGAACCAACTTTTGGTTTTATTGATTTTTTCTGTTGTTCGTTTGTTCTCCCATTTATTTATCTCTGCTTCAATCTTTGTTATTTCTCTTCTCCTGTTTGCTTTGGGGTTAGTTTGCTGTTAAACTAGCACATCTCCAGATGTGCTATTAAGTTCTCAATATTTGCTCTTTCTTGTGTTTTAATATAAGCCTTTTAGGCAATAAATTTCCCTCTCAGCACAGCCTTTGCCTCATCCCATGAGTTTTAAGTTGTGTTCTCATTTTCATTCATCTCCAAATAGCTACTGATTTGTCTAGCAATTTCTTCTTTGACCCACTGGTTGTTTAAGAGTGTGTCATTTAATCTCCATATATTTGTGAATATTCTCATTCTTTGGTGGTTATTGAGATCCAGCTTCATCCCATTGTTATCAGAGAAAGTGTTTTGATTATAAAGAGTTGATTTGTGCCCCAGCAAATGATCTATCCTGGAGAATGTTCTGTGAGGACTAGAGAAGAATGTATAACTTTGTGCTTTGGGGTACAATGACCTATATTTGTCTGTTAGGTCTAATTCATTTATCAAGTTGTTTAACTTCTCTGTTTCCTTGTTGATCTTCTGTCTGGCTGTTCTATCTATAGAGGAGAGTGGTATGTTGAAGTCTCCTACTGTTATTGTTGAGACATCTATCACTCCCTTCAGTTTTGCCAATGTCTGTCTCATGTGCTGTGGTGCTCCTTGATTGGAAGCATAAATATTTATGATTGTTATATCTTCTCGGTGAACTGACCCTTTAATTAGCATATAGTGTCCTTCTTTGTCTCTCATGATGTCTTTACATTTAAAGTCTATTTTGTCTGATATTAGTACAGCTCCTCTTGCTTTCTTTTGATTACAACCTTTGTGGAAAATCTTTTTCCATCCTTTCACTTTCTATCTATTTGTATCCTTGTGTCTAAGAGGAGTCTCTTATAAGCAACATATAGCTGGATTATGTTTCTTAATCCATTCTGCCAATCTGTATCTTTTCATTGGTAAGATTAGTCCATTAACATTCAAAGTTATTACTGAAAAGGCGTTTTTTGATTCCACCATCTTATTTTTTTTATTTTATTTGTCAGATCTATATATTCTTTTCCCTCTTTCTCTTTGTGTTCTTTAAATTACGTTTAGTGGTAATCTTCAATTCTGTGCCCTCCTCCAGACCTCTCTCTCCTGCCTTTTTTTTTCAGCTGGCAAAACTCCTTTTAGTATTTCTTGTAGGGCTGGTCTCTTGTTGACAAATTCTTTCAGAACTTCATCGTCTGTGAAAAGTTTAATCTCACCCTCAGTTTTTTTTTTTTTTTTTAAAGGAAAGACAGAGAGAAGGAAGGAAGGATAGAAGGAAGGAAGGAAGGAAGAAAGGGAAACATTTCCAAACATTTTCTTGCTTTATTGTATTTTGTTTTTCCGTTTTTGTTACATGGGCTGGGGCCGGGAATCGAACCGAGGTCCTCCGGCATAGCAGGCAAGCACTTTGCCCGCTGAGCCACCGCGGCCCACCCTCACCCTCAGTTTTGAAGGACAGTTGGCTGGGTACAGAATTCTTGGCTGGAAGTCTTTCTCTTTCAGGTTCTTGAATATATCATACCTGCCTTCTCGCCTCTAGGCTACTAGTTGAGTAGTCTGAACTCAGTCTTATTTGTTGTTCTAGTTTGCTAGCTGCCAGAATGCAATATACCAGAAAAGGAACGGCTTTTAAAAAGGGGGAATTTAATCATGCTAGTTTACAGTTCTAAGGCTGAGAAAATGTCCCAATTAAAACAAGTCTATAGAAATGTCCAACCTGAGGCATTTCTGGGAAAGATACCTTGGTTCAAAAAGGCCAATGAAGTTCAGGGTTTCTCTCTCAAGTGAGAAGGCCAATGACAAACACAGTCAGAGTTTCTCCATCTGGAAAGGCACATGGTGAACACAGTCAGGGTTCCTCTCTCATCTGGAAGGACACATGGTGAACACAGCATCATCTGCTAGCTTCTTCTCCTGGCTTCCTGTTTCATGAAGCTTCCCTGGAGACATTTTCCTTCTTCATCTTCAAACGTCACTGACTGGTGGACTCTGCTTCTCATGGCTATGTCATTCTACTCTCCTCTCCCTGAATCTCTCTTTCTCCAAGATGTTTCCTCTTTTATAGGACTTCAGAAACTAATCAAGACCCACCCAAATGGATGGAGACATGTCGTCACGTAATCCAGTTTAACAAACAATCTTGATCTCATACATACCATATTGAATAAGGATTATTCTGCCTTTATGAAATGGGATTTTGATTAAAACATGGCTTTCCTAGGGTCCATCCATCCTTTCAAACCAGCACATTTGTTTTCCCTGGTATGTAGTAGATTACTTTTCTCTTGCCGCTTTGAGGATTTTCTGCTTCTCTTCAGCATTTGACAGACTAATTAGTAGGTGCCTTGGGGAAGGCCTATTTGGATTTATTGTTTGAAGTTCATGGGGCTTCTTTGACTTGTATATTTATGTCCTTTATAAGGGTTGGGAAGTTTTCCCCCATTATATCCTCAACTACTCTTCCTAGCCCTTTACTCCTCTCTTCTCCTTCTGGGACACCAATCATTCTTCTTTTTGAACCCTTTGTTTTGTCTGTCATTTACCTGAGTTCCCATTCAGTTCTTTCCATCTTTTTTGCCATTTGCTGTTTTGCGTCTTCAAAGTCAATTCTGTCCTCTGTATCACTTATTCTTTCTTCAGTCTCTTCAAGTCTGGTGTTGTGTACCTTTAGTATGTTTATTTGGTCAACAGGGTCTTTAATCTCTGTGAGTTCCACTATTTTTCTAATACTCTTTCAAATTCCTCTTTGTGCTCTTCTACTGTCTTCTTGATCTCCTTTATGTTATTTGCCGTCCCACTTATTTTATTAAGTAGAGTTGTATGAACATCTCTGATTAGTTGTTTCAACATCTGTGTCTCCTCTGGTGTTTTAATTTGGTCATTAGGCCGGGCTATATCTGTCTTCATTGTGATATGCTTAGTAATCTGCTGCTGCCTTCGTTGCATGTAAATATCTTGATTGATTTACTTCGGGAGTTGATTTCTTTCAGTAGTCTAAGGACTTGTGTTTGCAGGATGGTTGTACAGCAGGGAGCAGGGCACGGGGTGGAATAGTCAGTATGGTGATTTGTTTCAGGGCAGGTATGGGCACAGGTTTGAGATGTTACACTGGTGCTTGTGAACATGGGTGACCAGCAGCCAGGGAGGTTGTAGTTGTGGCGTGCACTGGTCTGGGAGGCGTAACTCTGGTGTGTGCTAGTCTAAGGTTCGGGGCCCTTTGTGTGCATGCTAGAACTGTGTCTCCCTTATGGACTTTTATCTATCGATATTTGCCATTTTAGAAATTAAAATTGAGAAATTTGTATTTTATTAATTTCATTAAAAATAACAATATCAAACCGACTCCATCTTAATATATTTTTATGAAAAATATTTTCCAAAAAAATGAGTGAGAAGAGTGGCATTTCTTTACATTTTTACAAATCTTTAATATCTGATTTATATAAAAGAACCGGATTCACATATCTGCTACTGTATTCAGTCTGTTGCAATATGTTGCTTTGGTTGAAGTATGTGAAAGAAATCTGTCTTTACACAGACATGTATTTGGAAGGAGGGGTATATACTTTCTAGGTCATTGTAGGTTATCTCTGATACTATATCAAAATTCAACAGTAATTTCTTAAAAGTGATTTGCACTGTTGAATGTGAAACCACATTAGTGAACATTTTGTACTATTACATTAATATCTTTGGTCCATTTTGTACTTTGAATGATTCTCTTACCAGTTTGTGGTTTTATAGCATTGTGCATTGGTTGTTTGGAAACTATTGGTTCCCTGAGTTATGCTTTTGGAAAAGCTGTCACATTTCATTATACAATAGAAGTTATACTGATTAGTATCACTGTGCATTTTGTCAGAAAAGGCTTTAATATTGGACTTTTATCAGGTTCATAGTGATGAATAAAATTTTCCAAAATTCAAATTTTCACTTGAAAGCTCACCTTTTATCTACAAATACTGTCCATTTGCCTTAAAGTGCCATCCTTACTTTATCTTTAAGAAATATGAATCAGATACCCAAATTTAAACAACCATGGATTATAGGCAGCCATTATGTCAAGTCAAAATGGTATTGCATGTAAAGAGCAAGCATTGCATGAATCCTTTTTCTTGAGACAACCACTATAGTTTGGAATAGAATAGAGATACTTTTTGAATACTTACCATTTTGTCATATTAGAAAGATATAATACTTAAGAGTCAGGGTTTACTCTCTCAGCCAACAAACAAGCAAACTCATTGCCCTCCCCCTCTCTCCGTGGAACATGACTCCCAGGGGTGTCTACCTTACTGGCAATGTGGCACAAAAATCCTAGAATGAGCTGGGACTCAGCACCAAGGGATTGAGAACACCTTCTCGACCAAAAGGGGGAAGAGAGAAGAAATGAGACAACATGAAGTGTCAATGACTGAGAGATTCCAAACAGAGTCGAGAGGTTATCCTGGAGGTTATTCTTACGCATTAAATAGAAATCACCTTTTGAGTTCAGGCATAACAGAGAGGCTGGAGGAAAATGCCTGAAAATGTAGAGCTATGTTCCAGTAGCCATGTTTCTTGAAGATGATTGTATAATGATATAGCTTTCGCAATGTGACTGTGTGATTGTGAAAACCTTCTGTCTGATGCTTCTTGCATCTACGTTATGGACAGATGCATAAAACATACAGATTAAAAATAAATAAATAATAAGGGGAACAAATGTTAAAATAAACTTAGTAGATTGAAATGCTAGTGATCAAGGAAAGGGAAGGGTAAGGAGTATGGTATGTATCAATTTTTTTTCTATTTTCTCTTTATTTCTTTTTATGAATTGATCCAAATGTTCTAAGAAATTATCATGATGATGAATATACAATGATATGATGAAAAAAAAAGAATGTTCATATTGTATGTTGATTGGTTTTATTAGTAAAAATTGAAAAAAAGAATTTCCAAACATAATTAAGTAATAAAGTCCATAAAGTATTACTGAAAAAAAAAAAGACTCAGGATTTACTAGGACTAATCATTTTTACTGCATGAGCAAGGACATTTTAAGTAAAGCTGTCTTCATGTATGCTAATGACCAGCAATGCAGATATCAATATAGTGAAAAAACAACTACCAATTTAGTACTATTATGGGATTATGAAAATAGTCTTGACCTTGTAGAGTCCCTTTGGGGGTTTCAGGATCCCCATGGTCCATGGACCACACTCTGAGAACCCCTGGGCTAGCTTTGGAAGGGTTTATCAGAGACTAGTAAGTATCTCCTTTGAGGAGGGGGAGTTTATTCTGCTATTGTGCAGTACCCTTTTATACTTTTTGAATTGTTTGCAATATTCAAGTATTTCTCTTTCATATTTAAAATTTTCTTTTTGTTATTTTAATTTTTAAAGACTTTTAAAGGAATCCTATACTTAGATATCTTGAATTTCAAAGGTAAAGAAAATACATTCTAAGTATTTAGATATAAAAAACAGTTATGGTCTAAGGACTTATTTTCTACAGTAGTGAACTCAGAAGACAATAAAACAATATGTACAGTTTTGAAAAAGAAAAAGTTGTGATTTATCAGTCTTGTATCTGATTATGAAATTATTCATGTGCAAAAAAAGATGAGATAATTTTATATAGCCATTTAAAACAAAACAAATTTAAAAAGCAAAAATACGAAAATGAATGCAACTGTAGATAAAGTGACTATATAATTCATCTAAACCAAGAACATTTTACATTAAGATGGGAGTAACAAAAACAGTTAAAACTATATAATATTTATAACATTTATCTGATAACAAATTGGCTTAATTAAGCAGGTGGATCTGTAAAATAGTTATATTTAAAACATTTTTTAAATAAATTTATATTTATTTCATTTATATATAAATGCATATATATGAAATATACTTTACATATAAAATAAATTTATAATAAATTCCTTTATTAATAAATACATTCATAAATCAAAATATGTATGCATACCGGGCTGCTTTTTGTGTAAAGAAAACATAGGTAAATATGTATTACTTATATAAAAAACTCTAGAAAGAAAATGTTCAAGAAAGGAATGGTTATGGGGGCAGTGGACAGAGGGGAGGTAGCTGGTGGGAACTAGGTAGATGAGAGCAAGAGTAGGAGGGAAACTTTTTTATTATGTACTTATTTTTGAAACAGCAAAATGTATTACAGATTAAAATTGAATTGGTGAAGGGTGGGCCACGGTGGTTTAGCAGGCAGGAATGCTTGCCTGAGATGCCAGAGGACCCGGGTTCGATTCCCGGTGCCTGCCCATGTTAAAAAAAAAAAAAAAAAATTGAATTGGTGAAGTAAGGAAACTTACAGTATTAAAAATATTGGCAATGGACATCAAGACCAATTAACAGTATGTATCAATGGCTTTTGTAAATATGGAAACCAAATTGAAATTGAATGTTAACCCCAAAATATATTCTTGGTACAAGATTTATATTTTTAAATATGGTCATTATATTAAGCTATAACTCCCATATTAAATTAACAAAGATTAGGAAATGGAAGTGGGTAAGAACAAGGAAAGTAATGGTGGGAGTAGGGATTTTTATTTGATGTAATTAGATTCAGCTAGTAAAATTAAAAATATTTCTATGTGTCACTCCAGAAGATAAAAGCAAAGCACAGCAAAAGGAACAGGTGTAGAAATAACAGAACAGAATAAAACTTAATAGAAAGTTTTAAAGTCAAATATTAGTTATGACAATAAATGAATAAATAAATATATTTAAATTTCACCATGAAAGGGAAAACTTCAAATTGGGTTAAAAATTTTTTTCTAAAATGAAAGGTTAAAAATGAAAGATGGATGAAAAATATTATAGGCCTTATATATAATTAGCATTTGAAAATTTATTGATGAAGAAGTTAAAATAAGATATACTTCCATTTAAAACTTTTAGGCTACAAGGAAATAACAGCATATTTTCAAATAAAGAAATTACTTTGTTTTGGTTAGCTGGATACATGAAACCTCCTTAATGACTAATGGGACAATGTTGAAACAAAAATACTAATAAAAAGTATTATGAAAATAATGAAAGAAATGGAAGAGATTGAAATTTCTAGGAAACTATCAAAGTTGGAGATAGAGATACTTTAAAGGCCTTTATTATAAAAGTACATTGCTGCATTGCTGCATAATCAGTACCCTCGGGGAAGAAAGAGGGTGGAGGCCAGCAAGAAGGTGGGAAAAACAAGGTGAAACAGTTAAAAAAGCAACATTATGGGTGATTTTTAAAGTTTTAAGTAAAACAGATAATCCTCTCTAGCAAATTAATTAAGAGTGAAAAACACAAATGAATTTAGAAATTAGAAAAGGGAATAGCAGAGATTTTAATTTGTCAGAGACCATTATATACAGGTGATTGATTATTTGCAACCCTAAGTATCCAAACTGGCTTAAGAAGAAAAAGAAATCTCTCGTCCCACATAAGTGAATTGTCCCTGTCAAATGATATGTCCAGGACTGGGTAAAAGCTAAAATTAAAGCTGTATATATCCATAGGAAAGAAAGACAAAAAAGAAGGGTCATAAAATGTTAGCAGTCATTGCTTTGGGATAGTGGTACTTGGAATGATTTTTGATGTATTTTGGACTTCTTTTGTATTCTACTTTTTCTATATAAGCAGGTATCAGAATTCATAGTAAAAAATGTTAATAAACATTTTTTTAAAAAATTTATTATTCAAAAGGCTGGAAATATACCTTCACCCTTTAAGTATTGTGGAAACAAAATAGGAGTAACCAAATAAAAGGAATTTCATCTGACTGCTTTGTAAGGAAGAGGTGTCCCTGACATTGAGAGTAACCAGCCTCCTTCCACTCCCTACCAGGCTGCCAGGGCCTATATGATTATCCTATTTATTCTTTTTGTAACATTTATAACTCTCTGAAATTACTTTTTTTTCTTTCCCTCTGAAACATAAACTATTAGAATAGGGACCTAGTTTCCCTCTTTCATTAATTACTCAGTCCCCATCACCTAAGCAGAATGCCAGCAGGTATTGGCAAATACTGGTGGGTGAATGACTCTGAATGTCAGTCAAAAGGCAAACACCAGACAATTCTGCTTGCCCCAGGCTCTGCTGAGCTGGCTGTGCTGCGCTCAGGACTTCAGGGTGCCAGTGCAGAAGGCTCTACAGGCCCCAAAGGAGAGAGCATTTCCAAAGGGGTTCCCTTCAAGTGTCAAGTTATGTGCCTAAAGTAATGTTCGCAAATAAAAGGGTTCCTCTGAGTCCCAGGAGGTCACTTTTAATTTGAATGAAGCTTCAGTTAATAGAGTATTCACTTGTAATTCAATTGTTCATCTTAACAAATAAGTATTTATTGAGGGTCTTCTATATACTTAGACCAGTGCTGGATGATGGGAGTACAAAAGAAGCAGTTCCCTTCCCTCTAGGACTTTATAATCTGGTCGTGAAGAATAAGAAATATACGCATGAAAAATACAACTAGGAATGTAAAGTGGTCCATAATTAAGTACTATAATGAGGGCTAAGCACCTTTGATTAGTGGTTTGGAGTAATGAAGATTTTCTCATAAAAATGGGTGAAGACAAAGATGATTGGAAATGAGAGATTTGCTTGAGATAGTGCTTGCTTTGAAAAACTTCACCTCCAGGGTAGATGAACTGCTTTTACTGGCTCCCACAAACTTTTTTAACATTGCAAGGCTCCAGGTTTCTGCCAGGCCCATTTTACTGATGCATATCTCAGATCTGTACCTGGGCTTTCCTTCTGTAATGTTGAGTGGTTTAATTGCTCCTGGTGTAGCAAGTTGCAGAAAAGAGACTTGAAAGATGATTAACTCTTTGCTGACATTTTTACAGGTACAATTACATTTAAACCAAGAGATGATTAAGTAAACTTTAGGATTTACTAATGCTATATTATCAATTGTACTATCTCTGTGTTAATTTGTTTTTTTATTTTTCTTCTTTATATGGGATTTCAGATTCATGGAAACAACTACTCTCACAAAGTAGACATCTTTTCTTTAGGCCTGATTCTGTTTGAATTGCTGTACCCATTCAGTACACAGATGGAAAGGGTCAAGGTAAGTAACCATTCTCTCCAAAAAAGTGCAAAAAGAACATAGTCTAAAGTTTACAAAAAGAAGAGTTTTAAAACAATATTTAGCTATTTTTAATGCCAGCAGACTGATTAGAAGTGGACAAGGCCACATGAGCAATCTGGGGAGGATTTGTAGACTCTGCTTCCATTTAAAGCATCAGTCTTCAAAACTTGAGTTGAATTGTTCCTTGTTCTGCTTAAACTCGCCATAATTTACCAATGTCTTAAACAGAGTAATTATGGGCAAGTGTAGTAATGGTTTTGGTTGGTCAGAGAAGAATTTTCCAGAGAACAAGTAGCCACATACTCATACATTTAAATGCTGAAAAATGAAGCACAACTAACTTTTTTCCCCCCTCAAAATAAACCACGATCATTGCCTTAAAAGCAGATAGTACTAAAAGCCTTCTATAAGTAGGCCTCTGTCATATCTTCCTCTATCCTCAATAAATACTCACCCTCACCTCTTATAGATGTTGTCCCTGGTACTTAACTCTACATTTCCAGAATTTATGCCCTCATCACCATTTCTTAATTTATGGATTTTAGATCTTTAGTGTCAACTTCTGACCACAGTAGATGAGGATGTAGTTCTTACATAGAACCGAAAGACTCATATCTACCTGAAAGAACGACCAAGTGTTCTGAACAATAAATGGAAAAAGAAAAGGCAAATCAAAACAACTAAATTTCAGAATACTGGAAATAAACGCCCTAAAAGGGCTTCCAGAAAGGAAAATAAAACAGTAGCAACATATGATAGGGGGTCAGGAATCAGATGGCATCAAAATTTATGTAGTTATAAGTGTATCAGAGAACACTCTCAAGAATGTGAAAAGACAACGCTCAGAATGGGAGAAAATATTTGCAAATCATATACCTGATAAGGATCTAGCATCCAGAATATATAAAGAATGATTGCAGCTCAACACAGAGACAAGCAGCCCCATTAAAACTTGGGCAAAGGTTTTAAATAGACACTTCTCCAAAGGAGGTATACAAATGGCCAATAAGTACATCGAGTTGCTCAACATCATTACTCATTAGGGAAATGCAGATCAAAGCCACAGTGAGATCCCACTTCATACCCATGAAGATGGCTATAATAAACCAAAACAAAAAAGGAAAAAAGTATTAAAGAGGATGTGCCAAAATTGGAAACCTCATTGTTGTTGGAAATGTAAATTGGTGCTGTTAAACAGTTTGGTGGTTCCTCAAAAAGTCAAACATAGAATTACTATTTGACCCAGAAATTCTACTCCTAGAAATATACCCAAGAGAAATGAAACATGTGTCTATGCAAAAACTTGTATAACAATATTCATAACAGCATTATTCATAATAGCAAAAAAGTATGAACAACCCAAATGTCCATCGACTGATGGATGAATGAATAATAAACAAAATATTGTATATCCATACAGTAGATTATTATTCAGCCCTAAATAGGAATGTGGTACTGACATGTGCTATAACCGTGATGAACCTTGAAAACATTATGCCAAGTGAAAGAAGCCAGGCACAAAAGATCAGACATGATTCCATTTATATAAACTGTCCAGAAAAGGCAAAGCCTGCTAGAAAAGCCATTGCCTGCTGCTGGGAAGAGAGGGAACTGGGAACCAACTACTTATGAGTACCAGTTTCCTTTTGGGTGCTGAAAATGTTCTGTAATTAGATGGTAGTGATGGATTGTATAACATTGTGAATATAATGAAAACTGAACTTTACACTTTAAAATGGTGAATTTCGTGCTATGTGAATTTTATTTTAATAAAAATATTTTTAAATTTAGGTACTTAAGTTAAAAATTTTGGTAAAATTAATAGTGCTATGTGAATTTTATTTTAATAAAAATATTTTTTAATTTAGGTACTTGAGTTAAAAATTTGGGTAAAATTAATAGTCAGAATTTATCTTTATCTTGGCCATGCAAATATTTGTTGTGTGCTAGGCCAAATGATATACTTTGACTTTCTTTTATTTCTTATACAAGTCTTTTTTTTTTTTCAGAAAGCCTTTTCTCAGTTGCTTAGTTTTTATGAACCTCTGTTAATTTTTGACAAATGTTCGATATCTGCTATGTGCCAAAAAATATTTTCTGTGCTCATATATAGCCTATAGGTATTCTATTTTTTTTTCCTTAGGAGTTCTCAATGTCTGTCTTAGAGTCCTTAGGTATCTGAAAATATATTTTATTCCATCCTTTACTTAGTTGATGGCTTGACTGAGTGTATAACCCTAGCTTGGAAGTAAGTTCCTTTAAGAATTTTGAAAGCATTGTTGCCCTGTTTCCTTATAGTTTCCAGTGTTGCTGCTGAAAAGCTTATTCCGTTCTGATACCTGATATTTCATGTGGGACCTGTTTGACCTGCTTTGTTTTTCCTTCTGGAAGCTTTCAGAGCTCTGCCTTTATCCCTGAGATCTCATATTCAGTCCTTTCATTGATAGCTCTTTGTTTCCCTCATATATTACATTTAACATTTGAATAGTTCCTTTTAGTTAGAAAATGTGAGTCCTTCAGTTCTGACACATTTATTGTATTATTTCTTTGTTAAATTCTTTAATTTATCTGTTTTATTTTCCTGAGCTCCTGACTTAATCATGTCAATGTCTTATTTTTTTTCTTCCTATTTTCCATTTCTCTGTCTTTTTGTACTATTCATTCTAGAAGTTCCTTGAGGGCCACGGTGGCTCAGCAGGCAGAGTTCTCACCTGCCATGCAGGAGACCTGGGTTCGTTTCCCGGTGCCTGCCCATGCGAAAAAAAAAAGTTCCTTGACTTGTTATTTCAATTTTCCTTTTTATGTTTACCATCCAATTTTAGCATCCTATTTTTTTTTTCATGGATTCAATGTTTTCACTTATCTCTGAGAATTTCAATTATATGTATGCTTTAAATATTTCTTCTCCCCGTATTGTCTTTTTCCTCTGGGTACTTTTTAAAAAATCCTTTCTGTTTTGAAATTATAGATTCATAGGAAGTTGCAAAGATAGCACAGTGTACCCTTTACCCAGTTTCCCCCAATAGTTACATCTTACATCATTATAGCACAATTTCAATACCGAAAGTTGTACATCGGTACTGTGTGTATAGATAGTTCTGTATAGTTCTATATTATTTTATCTCGTGTTTAGATTTGTGTAACCAATGCTGCAATCAAGATACAGACTATTGCATTGCCACAGACATCTCCCTTCCTCCCCTCCACCTTCTCTTTAGTATTTTCTTGGTCGGCCTTATATTGGAAATTTAGCTGTCCATTCATGTTTAAGAAGAGGGCTCTAAATGATGATGGGAAGTGACTTCACTGTAAGGATTACAGTCCAGTGCTTGCCTTAGAGTATGGGGTGAGCACTTGCCACATGTCACTGTCTGTAGGCCTTTTCTCTAGACCCAGTTTTTCTGCAGCCTAAGAAAGGATACAGGTGGGGTGGGGAGCATCTTAACCTTCAGAATGCTCATCTTCACTTCATCTTACTGTTTTCCACACCCACCCACCAACATACACCTAGTTCCTCTCTGTTGAGTGACTCCAAGTTTGGACTTTTTTGCTCATTTTCTCCAAAGAATAAATCTCATATGTTTACATAGGGATATGTCATTCCATGTATAAACTTTTAGACAATTCTGTTTTCAACCTTGGGCCTACTCTTGCCCTCTGCCACTTCTGCACGTCTGACTAATTCCCTTTTCACTGGTATTATCTCCTGTCAGCATGCAGGTTTGCTTTCCTCTGCTTTGCTAAGTTAGTTGCCATTCTTCCATCCACTTTCTCTCTCCAAAATTTCATCTTTTCTTCCATTCTCTTCATCCTGTGAACTTACACATTTTTCATTCTTTTATAGTTGTTCTAGTGAAAATTTTTACTGAAAATGTGGAAACTCTGCCACATTTAGTCACAACTCCTCTGAAGCATCCATGAGTGAATGTAAGACAGATTATACAGTAATTTGGCCAAGTCCATTTTGTTTTTTTAGTCAGTTAGTTGAGGCATAATTTACATATAGTAAAATTAATTCACTTTAAGTGTACATCTTGATGAGTTTTTGATAGATTTATATATGCATGTAATCACCAGTATATCAATATATAGTACATTTCTGTCACCCCAGCAAGTTCCCTTGGGCTCCTTTCCATCAACATCCTTTCCTTCAAGCCTCTACCCCCACCCCAGTTATTCCTCTGCTTTCTCTTTTCTAGAGTTTATAAAAATGGAGTCATACTGTATATTCTTTTATGACCAGCTTCTTTGACGCACCATGAAACTTCTGAGATTCATTAATATTTTTTAATGTACCAGTAGTTCACTCCTTTCTATTACTAAGCTGAATTCTACCGCATGATTACCCTGCAGTTCAGGTATCTGCTCACCTGATGGGGAGCATTTGGGAGGGCTGTTAGAATCAAGTTACTATGAACATTCATGAACAAGTCTTTGTGTGGACATTTTCATTTGTCCTGGGCAGGTACTTGGATAATAGGAAAGTGCCTTTTTACTTCCCCACCGCAGCAGGTGAGAGTCCCAGTTCCTACACATCCTTGCCAATGCTTAGGCTCTCAGTCTACACAACCTCAGATTCTAATATGGTGTCGTGGAATCTCACTGTGGCTTTAGTTTGCATTTCTTTGGTGGTTAATATCTTTGAGCCTCTGTCAAGTGCTCACTGATCACTCATATATCTTATTTTGTGAAGTGTCTGCTTAAGTGTTTTGCCCATTCTCTTACTGGTTTTTGTTTTTTCTTATTTATTTTAAATATAAGAGTTCTGTATACATTCCAGACACAAGTCCTTTGTCATACATGTATTGTGAATATTTTCTCCCAGTCTGTGGCTTGCTTTTTCATTTTCTTAATGGCGTCTTTTCAGAGGGCAGAGGTTTTCATTTTCTGCTTTAATTTATCATATTTTTTTTATGCTTCATGCTTTGTGTTGAAAGGACTCCATTTCCATACCAAGGTTTTTTTTTTATTCTAAGTTTTAAAATAAAAACCTTTGTTTTAAATGTATGATGTGTTTAAAAATTAACACTTTGAGCCCAAATGAAACCCTCCTTTCTAGGCCTACAGTACAGATTCTTCTAGTGAGACTTCTATTTTCTTTTAGTGGGAAATAACAGTCCCCAATTCAGTTCTTATTTTTATTTATGTATACTGCCACTTATTTGTCAATAACTGTGAAGACTTGCTTTATATCATGTCTAAAAACTATAAAAGCAGAATCAAGCACCGTGCTAAATGGTTTACTTGAATACCTCATTTAATTCTCAAAGCAATCTTGTAAAGCGAGTCCTAATATCCTTGTTTTATTAATAAGAAAACCAGGACACAAAGAGAGTAATGATTTGTATGAAAATTTCCCAGTGAATTTTCTAAAGCTTAGTTTTATAGTGAGTTTGTAGCACAATCTTGTTAATTTGGTTTTCTTCACACACAGAACAAATTGTGCTCTTTCTATGTCAAATACAAAGAAGTTAGAGACTTAGACAAGGTTATCCACTATAGGGCACAAAATGTATTTATGAATGATTGAATTATATTTGGGCCAATTCCAATTTTAATTAAAATCCAGATATCAGTGGTTACCTGCATGATTCAAGCATAATTATATCCAAATTATTTTCAAGATTTTGATGATTTGATAGAGAGTACACCTGTGCCTAGAAAGCACTCAGATAGACAAGTAGATAGATAGGTAGGTAGATTATCCTATCAGGAAACACTGTTTGTAAGTTTTCCATCTGTTTAGTGTCCACCCTTTCTTCTTAGTCATTCTGTTAGCATCAGAAAATATCATGATGTTTAAATAGATCTACACCATAAAAATACGTAAAACTTTTTTTTCTTTTTAGACCTTAAGTGATGTAAGAAGTCTCAAATTTCCACTACTATTTGTTCAGAAATATCCACATGAGGTATGTGTCTCATATTTTATTTTCTTTAAAATCATATTTAGAACTTTAAAGGGTCCTTAGCAATCAACTGGCCAACTTCTGCATTTTACAAATGAGAAAGTCAAAAGACTAGAGAGGAGAAGAAACTGTGCCCAAGACACACAACTTGTTAAAATCAAAGCCTGGAACTGTGTGATTCTAGGCTCTGTACTCTATGCTGAATAACCTATATGACACGTTTGTACCTTTTGCTTAAAAAATAGGTACTTCGGTAAGGCTACTCCCTCCCTGGAGTAGTCTTTTCTCTGTCTTGCTGTAGCTGCTCTTATTATTGCACTATTAGTCTCTTTGTCTTAGTTTAGGAGAAGTCTTAAAAACTGGGTTATTTCTTTTTTAAATAAAAAAAGCAGCTTTCATTTCCATTGTGTATGAATTTTGGAGTTATCCCACTCGGAGTGACAGAGTAAATGGTTCAGAAGTGTGGGAAGGGAAAATTAAGCCAACCTTGGGAGTGAAATTGTGTGTAAGTGACCCTTTGAAGTTATTTGGCGGGGGGGGGGGGCAGTTTTTGTTTGTTTTTAATTTGTAATATGCTTGGTCCAGAAACGTATTGGTATATGTTATAAATTGGTAAATCATGAGTTTTCTTGAAGAAAGTTGAAGTAAATGAATGTGTCAGTTATCAAATTGGAAAAAGTCAACATTTACCTTTCAACATTATATGATCAAGGATTGTATTAAAAATGGACCTTGTAATAAGGTATTTGGAAATACATGAATCTAAAATGAAATGTTTCACTAAATATCATTTTATCATTTACTTTGCAAACTTGGTGAATTGATTGCAATGGTAGCTCACAAGAGTGTGCACTACACTGAAGGGGTTCAAAAAAATCAAAGGGTATTAAATGCTGATCCTCTTATTTTATTTTTATTAAAATTTTTATTGAGATAATTATAGATTCACATGCACTTGTAAGATGAAGTTATTTTTGACGTCAGATTATGTCATTGTTTGAAGGATGTGATTGAAGACTCATTATTATGTTAGAAACAATTAATTACCCCAAAATGGTCCATGTTTATTTAAAGTACAGGTTGGTAAACAGTGGCCCACAGCCTGAATCCAGCCTGCTGTCTGTTTTTATCAATAAAATTTTACTGGAGCACAGTCATGCCTGTGTATTGATGTATTATTTATGGCTGCTTTGATACTTCAGTGGATCATAGAGTAGTCGTGCTAGAGACTGAACAGCTCCCAAAGCTTAGAATACAGAAAAGGTGTGCTGAGGTTTACAAGACTGTTTGGGGACTGCAGCTAGCCCCTTTCTCACAAAATAATTTTTGTATTTCAGTATGTGATGGTTCAGCACATGCTCTCTCCATCCCCCCTGGAACGGCCCGAAGCTACAGATATCATTGAAAATGCTGTATTTGAAGACTTGGATCTTCCAGGAAAAACAGTGCTCAGACAGAGATCTCGCTCCTTGAGCTCATCAGGAACAAAACATTCAAGACAGGCAAGCACCTCCCACAGCCCTTTGCCAAGTAGTTAGGTGTAAGGTGTGCTCACAGCCCAAACAGGTGACAGAATGGCCCACTTCTCAGGAATGTGGCTTTCTAAAACTGTGGACTTGAAAATTTGTTCTTTGCTCAATTTTATTTTAGTATTTTTTTTCTAAGTCAAATTTAAACTGGATTTTGAGGCATAACCTAATTTGAGTCAACTCTTTGCATTTTGCTACATTCAAGCAGAAGTATTGCTGTGCTTTTCATATGTGGTCCTTTTTCTTCATTGGTCTCTTGAAACTGGCTGGCCAAATTCTATAAGGAGAAAGAAGCAATTTCTAAAATATAAAGAGAGAATTAAAATGAAATATTTTTATAGTACAGAAGAACAAAAGTTATCACGTGGAAGCTATGATGTTCTAGAAATAGGTTTTCTAGAGATTTGATGGTGATTTTGAAAATGATTCTCAAAAAAGCTGATTCCATTTTTGTCCCTGGTGGGTAAATTAGGAATCTGCATTGTTCTGGAGGACTAGTAGCACAAATTGTATAATGGTTTATGTCTATAGCTAGTTTTGTAATGATATTTGTAGCACTAAATAGCTTTATTCCTTAGATGGTTCTAGAGAGAATTTAAGAGCTTTTTGTACTTTTACCTCCAGTAAAGGGAAAATGAAGCTTTTTTATGTAAATTGGTTGAAAGTTCTGCTTTGGGGATAAAAAAAAAGCCATAGTAAGAAATGAATCATATATTACAACTAACTTCTTCTATTCTGGACATTTTAAACCTAATGAAATCTTAGGTGTCTTATATGTAATCCTGTAGGTTGGTTCTCCCCCAAACTGATTGTAGATAACAGTTTAATCATTTAACTTGCCTAACATTTTTTTTATTTTTCATTGTAAATACATTTATTTTTTATTTATGAAAATTATGAAATCAATCCATTTGGGTTGGTGGTGTACAGAACACACTCAAGTGTGTTAACTATTGTGACTTCTTTCAAGTCTAAATGATTTAATAAAACTTTTTAAAAAATTATTTATGCTTGACTCTTATTTGGGGGAATTAGCCCCAAAATGGTAGATTTTCACATTTATGAGATGGAATAATAGGACTTTTAAGAGTTGCAATTCTACCTCAGGAAAATGTATTCTTAACTTATTCCTGACAAATGTCCTCTCTATTATTTCCCAAAGACTTGGCAAAACCAAGTCCTTTTCACAGTTCACAGGACTCACAACCATGGGACATTCCTCCTCTATGCCAGACACTGGGAGTATAAGGGGAACATCACAAGGACAGGACAGTGGCAGTGCTGGTGGCATTGCTGTCCAAGGGTATCTGGCGCATCGTATGAAAGCATACAGCTTGCAGAGCTGGCTTGGGTCAAAATACATAAGTGTTTCCAGTTTCCAGACAGTGTCCATTTGACCAACCTCACTCACAAAGCCAGATAAACACTTAACAGATATTGAGTGCTCTACCCAGACTTTACACTGCAGTGCTGTTCAAATGTTGTCTTTCTTCAGAGTTTTGCTTGGCTCCTGGCTGTATCATTCCCTCCTTCCTTTCTTGGTCTTCCCGTCACCTCAGCCAGGGATCCTGCTGCTTTCTTCCCAGCACAGCCCACTGGATCTGAGCTGAAGCTCCTTTCACCTGACAACAGCTCTGGGAGGTAATCACAGCAGGTGTTGTTATTGCCATTCTAAGGTCCAGAAAGATGCTGTGATTGACCCAAGATCACAGAGCTGGAACTGGGATAAAAACCCAGGCATTCTGAGTTCTAGTTGTTTTGTCACTCCCTTGTATCAAGTTGTTATAAGGATTTAATGTAAATTCTTACATGATATAATCAGATGTTCTTTCCTTAAATTCCGGTGTGCCATTGCTGGTTACCAGTAGGAAAACAGACTGGGGGGGTTAAATGCTTAGGCCAGCAACACCTAGCCTATGATTCTCACCCAGGTCTCTTTTTCAAATGCTGTTGCCCTTCTGACGTCCTTTCACACTTGCCTCTGCTTTCAACATTTTGTACTTAATAATACTTGTCAGGCCACTGATGAGCCAGTAGCTCTAATGCATGTCAGCCTCGCTTGCTAATGTCTGAGCTTCTGGAGAAAAGGGAATACCTCGTCATAACCCCAGCAACCTGTAGTATAATGCCTGGTATTTGGTTAAATACTTGTAGGATTAAATTGTAGGAAACATAACATGTATCCCCAACATAGCTTCAGCTCTCAGGATGTAAATAGCTAAATAGGGAGGAAAACAAGGAACCTTCACTGCAATAAATGTTTGGCAAAGTGAAAAGAAAGATGATGTAACAATCCTGACGCTAAAAACAGATAAAATTTTCAAAACCTAGAAGTTTTCTACAAGGAAGTAGACTGTAATGAGAGTCCAATGCAAAGGAGAGGAGTAATGAGATGGAAAACTAGTCAGAAATACATGGCTCTAAAGTCTGACTCCCTCTAGCTTCTCTCACTGGAGGCAGCTGGTAGGCTTAGCTGGAAGAGAAGCAAATGGGAGCCACAGCTACCTGTCAACACTACCCCAGGAGAAAGCACCCACATGTCTTCATGGTCCCAGTTACTGTACCACTGCTTTCAGGAAGCCAGTAGCCCCAGACTGAGTGCCTTCCAGAGGTCAGGAACACAGGAGAAAAGTGAGAGTAAGTCACCTCTTCTGCCTCTGGCTTCATAGCAAGCAAATGGGCTGACATGATGTTAGGAAGGGATTTTTTTTTTTTTTTTTTTTTTGGTATAATTTCTTACTGACACTTTTCTAGATACATTTACAACAAAGCCTGTTGGATTTCTGTGCAGTTTTTCTCTGGGGAAGTGGAGACAGACAAACTGCCATTTCAGCCACAGGGCATAGCATCTCTCAGTCTTAGTCCTGGAAAAAGCAAGGACTAAGCAGGAATGCCAGGTGTTTTCCGGACCTCCTATAAGAACATTTGCTGCCCGGTGACTAGATGTGCAAGGCATTCTTAAACGAGACTTACCCCTGCAGGTCCTATCCCTGCACCACATTAGTTGCACCAGAGTGGATACTTTTCATCTTTTCCCAAAGAGGTAGGTAACCGAACGCTGAGGAAAATAACATTCTTCTGCATATGAAGGTGCCCTCCTCTCCACAATTAAACTGTCTAGATAGCTCATTTAAACAATCGAAGCACAAAGACCTCAGAACAAGAATGAAGATATTTAATCCTGTATAGCTTAATATAATGCCTGTGTACATCCCAGAGTATGTTAAGCAGATAAAAAGTTTTGACAAAGTTCCTTGTAATGCCTGTGTACATCCCAGAGAACGTTAAGCAGACAATCAAAAAGTCTTGGCAAAGTTCCTTGAAGGATGGGGAAAAAAAATATGGTACAATTAAACTTAACCACCAGGGAAACCTACTGTGCCAAACATTAGGGATACACAAATCAGTAGGACAAACCCTTGATCTTGAGGCTTGCTTTTGTGAAACTTAGGTATATTACAGAGAAACTTAGCCTATCTTTAGGTGTGTCTAAGCGTAGATGAGTCTGGCTCTGGCACCATGGGATCAAAAATGCCATCCTGACCAAAAGGGGGAAGAGAAGTATAACAAATAAATTATGAGTGGCTGAGAGAGTTCAAATAAGAGTCCAGAGGCCACTCTGGAGGTTAGTCTTGTGCAGGCTTCAGTTAGACATTGCTATTTACAATAACTTGCCAAACCCCAACCAAAACCATTCCAGCCAATCCTAAAGAACACCTAGGGCATTATAAAGGTTCCCTGCACTAGGGTAACTTTCCAGAAACCTACAACCTCCAGATGGATTCTTGGACCAGAAAGTCCTGAAACCTATAGGGGCCAGCCTTTCCAGAACTTCAACTAGTTCCATCTTCCAACCCCTTATTATTGACAGCCCTTCCAACATGAAAAAGTTAGAATGGGCATAGCCCAAATACCCCTAAAGGTGGGAGAAAGACCAAAGGTGATCAGAGAAGATAGGGTTTAACAAATGACTATGATTACGGAATCATTATATTGGTATTTCTTTTAGTCTATGGTATCATAGAGCAGCTAGAAGTAAAAACCTGAAATTGTGGAATTGTAATCCATACCAAACTCTGAAATCTGTTCTACAACTAAATACTGTTGTGCTGTGCTTTGAAATGTATTGCTCTTTTGTATATATGTCATTTTTCACACAAAAAAGTGATGATAAAAACTCATTCTATCATTCCGGCAAAAAAATAGTAAAATAGTGATCATGAGTTAAAAAGAAAGAAAGATAACTTCTCCCTGACTAGAGGGAGAAGACACTGGAGATGGAACTAGCCAGGAGGGCTTTACCCAGTAGTAGGTCAGAGGGCTTGAGCCAGGTCAGTAGGAGCCAAAAGATATCCCTTATCCAGCTAGTAAACATACTTTTTACTACCTGTGACCCCCCCAACAACCCAGGAGAGGAGACTCTACACTGCTGTTTAGTATTGAATTTGGAAGGGTTTCTTCAGGGCGTGCTCCAGTGCACAAGTCCTAATTGGGAAGCACCCACCGCCTCTGAAATGATGCTAGTTTCTGGAAAGCCCCTGAGGAAATTCAGAAAGAGTGACAGCAACTTTGAAGTCAACTGCTCTCCTGGTAGCAGCGAAAAAGGAGTGGGATGAGGGAGAGGTACGGAGCTCAGGGGAATTTCCACTGAAGCCCACCCAGAGGAAGGGAGAGGGTGTGATCCTGAGACATAGGAGAAAGGGTGTTCAGGGTAGGGGCTGAATAAATGAAGCTACATTCACGCTAGGGATGTTATGCAATTGTTAAAGCAAATGTGTCAGCAGCATAAGTGGAATCAAATATGAAATGGTTTATAACGCAGGTAAGTGCCTGCAGAGAAATGTGAGTAGTATAATTGCAACCAAACAAAACATCTATTTACGTTTAAAGAAAACATGGAGAAAGTTATGTTATTATTATGTTCATGAAAACATAGAGGAAGTTTGGTGAGAATCCCCACCCAGCACTACACTTAGGAGAAGAACTGGAGACGGGTGGTGCAGTGAAGTGAGAAAGGAAATTATCAAATTTAATAGGCATCTCAGCATAGTTGACGTCTTCCAACAGACACAACACCTTTGTGATTAATATTAACTTAATAAAATAGAAAGAAACCAATAAACAGTTTTACCATATATTAATTGAGCTTATATTTGTGACCTACTTTATAATATAGAAGAATTTAACAGGGTCTTGTTTAATTCTGTTAGCACCTCTGAAAGCAGATATTTTCATTGCTGTTTTACTTGTGAGCACGCAGAGAACACAACTATTAAAATGGGTTTACAGTACCATAATAAGCTTGTAATAACCCATTACCATCCCACCACCCTCTTAGAATGAGAATTTCCATTTTCCTGAATTTCCTTCAATCCAAAGGGCCTTTCACGAGCATTAAGGGTGACAAAATGGCACTGGGCACTGGAATCCCAGCCTCCCATGTTACTCCTTATTTACAGTTTTCCTTGAGCTCTCCAATCTGTTGCTCAACTGCAAGTAACAACATGGCAAAAATTAAATAATAAAATATAACGTTTAGCATAGACTCGGGAAAACTGTAAGAATTCAGTAAGTGCAGGCTGGAAATGGAATCACAACCTGTTTCCTCAACTCTAGAATGAGCATCATGTATCCCAGGGTAATTGTAGGGTTGTTGTGAGGACTGAGGTTTAGGATCTGACTAGTAAATGCCGATATGAACCTCTGTTTCTGTGAGGAGGGAGAAAGGTCTGGAAGGGTCTTCTGAGTGTTACTGTCAGTTACCCAAGGAGTGGAAAGGAAGGACACAGGAAAGGTGAAGGAAGAAAGCAAGGAAAAAAAAACACTCCACATAGTAAAAACTAGGTGGCCCATAAGACTTTATAATGTTCCTTCCAGAAAGTACACACTGACTTTGCACATGGACAAGGCCTGGAGGCTGACCTGATAGCCGGCAAGGAAACTGTTACCCAAAGGTGGGCTCAAGGCTTTTATTAAAGTAATCCGGGGCCGTCCTTTGTTACAGAGGGGTTGGGGGCGGGGGGCGGGGCGGAGGGCGGCGTGTCCTGAGAATCCCCACTTTCTTCCAGGACTCTGCTCGGAGGAAACCTGTGAGCCTGTCGCAGGTTTGACAGCGGGGACCCCGGGCGCCTGGTGGCCGGGGGGCATGGAGATGAAAGCGGAGGTGTGGGCCTGACCCGCCAGCGCAGCTGGAGCGGCGCCGGGAGGACGAGGGATGAGGGGCGGCCACGCGGGGGCGACAGGGCCCGGGAAAAGGCCCCCGGGAAAGGCGGCGGGGCGCGGGCCAGTGGCCGGTACCTGGCTGGGGCAGGAACAGGGGGCGCAGCCCCGAGGGGGTCCCAGGCAGACATTTCTGGGGCGCTTGCTGCTACCAGGTTCCTTTCCGAGCACTTTACTTTCCTCGCACAGCCTTGGGAGCTATGTGAGCCCCTGTTTTTACAGAGGAGGAAAGGAGCCCAAGGGCTTGACCTCAATGGGTGTCATCCGGCAGATTAAAGGCGAATTGCAAATATTAAGTAAATAAAAAAACTCGGCCTTACTAATTATCGGGGAAATAAAAATGAAGCAACGGCGGGATACCATTTTTCTGCGATCAGAGGGAAAAATTTTTGAAGAATTATCCGTGTAGGCAAAAGTGTGATGAAAAGAACACTCGCAGACACTGTCTATTATTAGTAACGCAAACATGCACTCTTGTGAATTTTGGAGGGTCGGTATCTGTCTGATTTTGAAACATAATTCCCCTTGAGGCAGCCATTCCACTTTTAGAAACCTTAGTGGGGAAAGGCAAACAAGGGATTTTTTTTAATGGGGTGAACCCGGCAGGGCTGCTGGGACCCAGTACAGCTTTATCTGACTCCGAAACTGGGGATTCACTTCCCCACAATCCTGCCCCCGCATCTTGATCGCAGGGTGGGGCTTTTTCAAGAGGGGGGGGCTGTTGAACCTGCGGTGGAATATCCAGGGGTGCTGGCTAAAGCACACATTTTGTCCAATCCTTTTCCAGATCTAAAGGAGCCAGAGCTTAAGGGGGCATAACTTGCCCTGGAATTTGCATTTAAAATAATATCCCCAGGTTGATTCCAAAGCGGGGCTTCTCAACTTGGACAGTAGCTTAGAGTACTGGGGGCCTTAAATCCTCTGGGTGTGGCACCCTGGCACCAGGGTTTTGAAAGCTCCCGGGTGATTCCCAAATGCAGTCAGGGCTGAGAACCTCTGGCCTCACCATGCCCAGTGGTCCCTGGAAGCCTGTTAGAAATGCACAATCTCAGGCTCCCTTCCAGACTTCCTGACTCAGGATGTGCATTTTAACAGGTGTGCTAGGCCAGCGCTTCTGGGTGTGGCACCCTGGCACCAGGGTTTTGAAAGCTCCCGGGTGATTCCCAAATGCAGTCAGGGCTGAGAACCTCTGGCCTCACCATGCCCAGTGGTCCCTGGAAGCCTGTTAGAAATGCACAATCTCAGGCTCCCTTCCAGACTTCCTGACTCAGGATGTGCATTTTAACAGGTGTGCTAGGCCAGCGCAGGCACATTAATGTTTGAAGTCAACCATCACAATGTTGTTGATTTATTTCAAAACTTCTGTAGCCTGGCCTAGCCGACCTGTTTAGAAGGAACTTGGGGCTGGCACTGGGCCCTTGAGCAACTCCTGCCTAGGAAGGGGCTGTTCTCCAGGGAGATAAAAACTAAGGAAGAATGAGGAACACTAGCCTGGGACCCCAGGACAGCTGCAGACAATCAGAACTTAATCATGATAAATTAACAGTGTGAGGCACCAAGTGACCCTACAGAAGCAATCAGGTGGTGCTCAGTGGTCTCCAGCACCTCTTAGGGACCTCAGATCTGGTACCCCCAGACCTCGAGCACCAACAGTCACCTCATCTCCATCACGCAAACTGACATGGTGAACTGTCCTCCACCAGCTGGCCCAGCTGAGTCCCAAACTCCATCCCCGCCATGTGCACACTCTGCTCCTCAGATTTAATGGGCCTTCCCTCAAGCTAACCTGCCTCTCAGCTTCTGCGCCTCAGTTGACCCACTCTCTGCCTCTCTACTCTAACCCTCTCCCTCCTGAAAACTCCTATTTCCAGATCAAGTCTCAGGATTCGGCTCTGTGAATCCTTCCTAGTCAGCAGAGACTGCACCCCGCCCCCCACTCCCAGCATCCCAAATAAGGAAGGGCAGCAGAAGATACCATTAGGAGGAGGCCTGTCACCTGACTTTAGATTAGAAGACCTGTCTGATGGGAGCAGGACCACTCCCTGGGGCACAGCTTTTGAGAGCCAAGACCTGGGCTCTGGACATATTAGGGTACAGGTTTAGTATGTATAACAGAACCCCAGATTAACAGTGGCATAAACCAATACACCTCGAGCTTGGCTGCATGTTAGATTCCCCCCACCCCCACCCCACCCCCCGGGGACTTTTTTAAATACCCAAGGCCTAGGCTGCAATTAAATCAGAAATTCAGCTGAACAGGGGCCAGGCAGCAGTATTATTTTTAAAGCTCCTCGGAGAGCCATTGATTTAAACAACTAGTGGATTTTTCTCTCCCAGAAATATGCACTCCAGCTCTGGCATGACTCAGGAAATGCAGGCTCCTCTCTCATCACTTCACCATCCCTAGGGTCCAAAACTTGGCTGACAACTCATCCAAGTCAAGCAGCAGTTTGGAGGAGGGGAAGGGCACAGCTAGGGCCTACACAGCAGTTCTGCTTTCAGCTCACTAGTGGGACCCTGGTCAGCAGGCTCTTCTATGCTGGGTAAATATGGTCTTTGTTCTCTGTAGCCATGGGTCCAGCTAAAACGCAGGGGCTCTGTTCAAGTCGAAAATGGCCATTGGGGGAAATCCAGCGGCTATCAACCCAAGGAAAAAAATGTCCTGATGAATAGAACTGTCATATAATGGAACTTGCACCAAGAGGTAGTGTACTCCCTGCCACCTGAAGAAGTAATCAGGCAGGAGACAGCCATCCTTCTAAAGCAACCAGATGTTCCCTGTGTCAGGCAGTCATTCATTTTCGGTCACCAGAGGCCACCAGCACGTGCCTTCTTCCAGCCCCATGAGCTCTCTCCTCTGGCAAAGGTCCTATGCTTGCCATTTCTTCTGCGGATCTCACTTCCCTGAGCATCTCTGTCTGTCTCCGAGGAGTCTTCCTGAGCCCCAGACCACCCAGTCCATCCATATGAGATTTTTCTTATGGCCCATTCGTTAGGAGAGAGGCCACCAGGGTTCAGATCCATTCACTGGCTGTGTGACATCTGTGCCTCAGTGTTCTCATCTATAAAATGGGGAGAATATAATAGTGCCTTCATAGTGTTGTGGAGAATATTAGCTGTTTTATAGAAAAACTGTAAAATAATGGTTGGCCTAGGCTAAAGACTCTGCTAGTGAAGGCTATTCTGTCCTGTTCCCAGCTGCCTCTTTTTATCAGCAAGGGTATTCCCTGGGGCTGGGGGTCTTGCCACACTTTGTTCACTGTTGTGAAAACAGCCCTCAAGACAGAACTTGCACTTGTAGAAGCTCCGTTTCTTCAAGGAATAAATAGTGTGTGAACTTGGAGCTGACTGCTGCTTCAGAATGGAGACCTAAATCAGCTCTGGGGCGGGGAAGCTGTGTATTTACAAGCTCTGGGGGGGATTCTGATGAAGCCCAGCTTTGGACCCAAAAGTCCCACCCCAATCCCTACTCTATGTGTTATGATTCCACTGTAGAAGTTTCCATTTTAAATTTATTCTAAAGGCAGTGTATGTGCCCGACTAACATTTCACATAGCACAAAAGGTTATGCAGTAAAATGTGTCTCTCCCACCCTTGGACACCGGTCTTCCTTTCTGTTCTCAGTTTCTGCTGTATGCTCCCAGAAATCTTCTGGACCTGTTCAAGCATGCATATGGGGACCCCACCTTGGTGCAAATGAGAGGAGGTGGTAGACACTGCTCCTCTAGGTTGTAAGAACTTTCCAAATCTGTGCAGGCAGCTGTTGTGCCCCAGGGGTGACCGGGCCTTCGGCTATTGAAGCAGTCCCATGAGTGAATGTTTGAGCTGCCTCCAGTACTTCACTGTTACAGATAATACGGCTGTGAATTCTGCTGACGGTGGTCATTGAGCACAGGTGTTACTATGTCCACTGGTGCACATTCCTAGTGGTAGTAGAATGCCTGTGCTGAAATGTAAGTGCATTTTTACCATCCTACAAGGCTGTGCTTATTTAAAGTGCTAACCACAGTGGATGAGTCCGCTTCTCTGCCCCACTCCCCCACAATACAGCATCAACTTTTTAGTCTCTCCTAATCTGCCAGGTGTGAAATAAAGTCTCTTTGTTGTTTGTATATGCATGTACTTGTTTATGAAGTTCAACATCTTCCCATGTGCTTAAAAGTCACGTGCATTTCTTTTTCTGTAAATTCTCCTTGCCCATTTTTCTGCCTCACTCGACAGCAAAACTTCGCAACAGCTGTCTGTACCCAGGGCTTCTGTTTCTGCAGTCTAGTTTTCTCTTGAATGCACCACCCCCCATCTTTGACCTCCTTGTTCCTACTTCCAGTTCAACTTGTCCATTTCATCCCCCCGCCCCAACCCCCACGAGGGCCCCACCTCCCTCCTCTTCACAGGGCCTCCAGAGCGTTCCACACCCTGTCTTCTCCCCTCCTTGGCCACTGGGCTTGGACGGCCCTGGTCTTGGGCGCCTTCCACTCCTTAGCTTTACCTTTTCACTGACGCATCTGTACCGGCCAGGACGTCTCTCCTGAGCGCTGCTCCCCACATCCAGTTGCTTCCTCCAACACCACATTTCCAAAACCAAACTGATCTTCCCCCAGACCCATTTCGACCGCAGCCCTGTCCATCTCAACTCAAAGCGGCTCCTCTTTCCAGGCGCATGGCACAAACCGCAGCCGTCCCTGACGCCTGTCTTTAGTGCACGTGCCCTAGCCTGTCCATCTGAAAAGCCCGCCGGCTCTACCTCCAAGCGCACCCAGACCCGGGAGGCTCGCAGCACCTGCGCCTCCGCAGTCAGCACGCGTGCCTGTGCTGTCTGTCCTGCCTCACTCCCTGCTTTCTGCTTTACCACTTGTTCATCCCAGTGGTCAGAGGGACCCTTCAAAACAGAGCACATTGCTCTCCTGGGCCTCCTGCCTCTACAAAGAGAGGCTCTTCTGTCCCCTGACAATCCCGAGGGCCCCCCTCCCCCACGTCTCTGATCCCATCTCACTCCCCTACTGCCCCCCAGGCTGGGCCTGCTGGGTCTCGCACTTCCCGCCCACTTCCCCATCCCGGGAGAGGGTTTCCACTTCCCTCCCGCAGGGCTCCGGGTAGGGTCACCTCTGCTCTGTCTGTTTGAAACCACACTCCTTATTCCCTTTGCCAGCTTTATTATTCTCCATGTCTCTTATGACTTCTAACCTACCGTATGTTTTCCTTACTTAGTTTCTCACCGTCTTTCCCAACTAGGATGGAATCCCCTCGTCTTTCGTTTTCTGTTTTTTCCGTATTCTAAGCACTTAAAATTGTGCCCTGGCACATAAGTGTTAAATATTCCCTGAATGAGTAAATGATTGAGTTAAAACTTTTCTTCTGAGTTGTTGGTCTTTTTTGTCTTGGTTTAAGGGACTCAGGTGCTTTTGTCATTTGTGTTGCCAGTGTTTTCAGTTTGTCCTTTGCCTTATGACTTTGTTTATGGTACTTTTTTCCATGCAGACGTTTTTATTAGTATATAGGCAATTTAAACAATTTATACCTTCTGGGTTTTAGGTCCTACTGAGAGAAGCTTCCCTTTTCTGTCCCTATTATTTCTTAATGTCTGGAAATTCATGGACACTTTCTGAAATATTGATATAAAATTTCAGTAGGTGCATATTCTGATCTTCCCTTTTCGCTCACTCCTACCCGCTTGTAAATTCATCTCCAGCAGAGATTCACTGCCGTCTGCCCCCAGCCCTCTGAGAACCCTGCAGCCTCTTCTGTGGCTTTTCCAAGGGTAGTCCCCAGAGCACCTGTGACCCAGGTGGACTGGGCAGGAGTGCCCATTCCTGGAGCTCCCTCCACACCTCCTGCGGTGGAGCTGAGGGCTGGGCATCTGACCACGTGCTTTGGCCGTGGCTGCCTTTTGCCACCCACCATGGACCCTTTCTCAAGGCTGGTAATAGCCGGGCACAGAGCCTTCTCTGGGAGAGGCAGCTGCATCCAAAGCCTGGGGCCCGGGGTCTGAGCGCACACTCCGCCCCTTTCTCCTGCTACCAGGACATTACTTATCCCCTCTGTGAAATGGGGTAAGAATTTCTCTGTCACAGAGACCAAATGAGAATTAGAGGAGATACCATCTGTGGTTGTGTTTTGTAAACTCTGAAGGAATATACACATGTAAGGGATGTCAGCATTGCCTGCAAACCCCGGGGGCCCTGGTTTTGCAGGGGAATGACAAAGGACCCAGGGGGTTGAAGTGATGGTGGGTGTGGGGCTCGGTGCTGGGGAGGGATGAAGCCAGGGCAGCAAAACAGCGTTGGGCCATTCTTTTATAGTCTAACAAAAAGGAACATTTTATTACCCTTTAAACAAACTTTTCTGAAGTGTGTTCATGTGCATTCTTACGCAGAACCCTTGAGATGGGAATAATTATCTTCATTTTGCAGATGAGAAGACTGAAGGTCAAATGGGAGATTTTATAAAAAGCAGAAGCCAAGCTGCCACCTGCGTAGCATTTGGCCAAATCACTGACCTCTGAGTTTCCTGGCTCTGAAATGGGGGTGAGAGTCGTGTTAGTGCCGTGGTTGCAGTGGGGGGTTAGTAGGTGCCGCACCTGACTCAGGCTGGCCCATGTGGTGGCACCAGGTGTCCACCTCCACACGGGGACTGCTCCAGAGTCCAAGTTTTTACTGCCAGTCAATGGGGCCTCGTGGGGCTGTAAGGAATGCAAGGCAGCTGGCACGTGCAGCCATGCTCTGGCCCAGCAGTAAACTGGGCAAGAAGCTAGGAGCCTTGTTCTGTTGACCCAAGCAGGAGTCTCCTGGCTCTATGGATTAAGCACCATTTTTTACTGGGCCAGGCTGACAGCTGGGCCCAGGCAGGTGCAGGGGGAGGATTGAGACACTGTCCCAGCCTCCACTTGGAATTCCCACACACAATCCTGCTTTCTTCCCCAAGACTCCTAAATAGGCAAAGTTTGGGGCATCCCTGGGAACGTCTGGCCAGGTAACTTTACCTGATGTATCCAGGTACTGAGAGCTTCCCTTGCTGGAGGCTACAGCCAGACCTGGAACTTGCCGCTGCTGCTGGGTGGGGTGTAGGGAGTAGGGGAGGGGGGACAAGAGCCTGGAGGGCTGCTGCAGAGAATGCCTGGAGTCCAGGTCCAGTGGTCTCATTCTACAACCACCTCAACCCCACCCACCTTGGAGACCCCTTCCTCTTACCCCATCATTCCTTCAGCGTTTATGGAGCCCATGCCACATGCCAGGTGCTGGGAATACAGAGATTAATGAAACTCTCAAATATAAACAATTCTACAATTGGAAACAGAAACCAAAATGAAAATTATCTGACAGTGACCATAGTCTACCTGCCAGGCTCCATGCTAGGTGTTCACTCATGGATCTGGGAACACATGGGAAGAGCCAATTGTTAGGAAGCTGTCAAGACAGGCTTCTTAGGAGGAGGCGGTGTTTCAGCCATGGGGAAAGAAATCTTTCCTAGTACAAGGGAGAAATGGCAGCAGGGGCTGGGCTGGGGTAGGGAATGGGAAGCTAATTCTTAAGTTCGGAATTTCTATTGGGGTTGATTGCAAAGTTTTGAAAATGGATGGTGGTGATGGTGACACAACATTGTGAGTGTAATTAACAGCAGTGAATCCTTATGTGAATGTGGTTAAAAGGGGACATTTTAGGTCGTATATATGTTACTAGAATAAAATTAAAAGAAAGAGCAAAGGACAGCACAACACAATGAACTCTGTCATAAATGATGGATTATAGTTAATAGCACAATTACAAAAATGTTCTTCCAGCAATTATAACAACTGCACCTCACTATAGGTATTAATAATAGGGTGGTCTATGGGAAGTCTGTGTTTTATATATTTTATGTATGATCTGTATGATATTTCTGTAAACATACAACTTCTCTAACAAAAAAATTATTAATAAAAACATAGGTTTAATCAGGAAAGGAGGGAAGGAAGGGGAAGAAAGGAAGGTAGAAAGAAAGGAGAGAAGGAGAGAGAAAGAAAGAAAAAGAAAAACTGCAAGGACAGGTCTCAGAGGTGGGGAACACTGAGTCTGCTCTTATGGAAGGGGCATGTCGAGGAGGGGTCGAGGGGAGGCTGCAGGGGTCGAAGGGGCACCATGCAGGGAGGTTGTCATCTGACCTGCATCGAAGGACATTCTTCTGGGGTGGTGTGGGGTGCTGCAGCGGCACTCCTGGGTGTCCAGAGGGGAAGCCTCTTGATTAGAGTGCGGTTGAGATGGAGGGCCAAATCCAAGAGAGGTTTCTGGGGACAGAGCCCATCTCGTCAGCCTCCAGCCCTCCTGTGGGAAGGTACACCAAGCGCCCCAGACGCAGCATGTCTGAGTCTCAACTCGCCATCCTCTCTGGAGACTGACCCCCTCCCCTCCAGCCCCAGCTCCAGGGAACTGGGTCGTAGCTGGCCTTTCTCTGCCACTCCAGGGCACTAGAATGCTGACCCCTGGTGGCGTCCAGGCATGTCTCTGTGATCCTTTCTCATTGGGATCTCCTCAACTACTGCCCAGCCCTCTTTTGGGGGTGGGGTCACAAATTCTTATAAGACTGTGAAGAAGGCTATGGAGGCTCTTTCCAGAAAAATGGATGTGAGAATCTGGGATTTGTGAAGCTCTGAACATGTCGGATGAAGTGTGACTGAAGGAGTGCCTTGGAGCTGGTTCATCTTCTTCATTAACCAAGAAAACTGTTGGGAGTAAAGATTTTTCCATCATTCATTCAGACTAAAAACAATAGGCAAAGTTTCAGAAATGACTGAAACCAGATAAATCTGGGTCCAGATTCTGGCTTTGCTGTGGGTGAATTGGGGCCAGCTACTTAACCTCCCTGCCCCTCTGTCTCTTCATCTACATATGAGGGTGAAATAAAATAATGGTATGTTGTGTGTAGCACAGAGTCTGACCCTTACGTGATCAAAAAGAGTAGCTATTGTTATTAACCTTTTCACCTCAGCTAAAATGATTTGCAGAAATAACAGTGTTAAAACTGTCAGCTGATCCACATGGCCCACCGCTGAGAAAATCTTTGTTAACAAGCATCGAGAAGCAGTGAACTTTCCTTCATAGATGCCCTAGAAGGCACTATGGGTAAAACAGATTCCCTGAGACTTCTAACAGTATAGGGAAAATTCTTCCCCAAGACCAGAGAGCCTGGGCTATCAAACCAACTTTTTACTTTCTTTTCTTTTTATGTTTCTTTTCTCTTTTTAATGAGAATAACAGGATGGAATGAATGTCAAAGTCGCTGTAAATTAGACATCTATAAATGGCAGGCAACAGTCTGAAATATTACATCTTTTATTTTCTTCTTTGCCTTCTTTCCTACTTTTCTCCCTCCCTCTCTCCTTTCTTTCCTCCCTTCCTGCTTTTAATTTTTTTTTTTTTTTTATGGAAATGTTCAAGCTTACACAAAAGGAGAAAGAATAAGATAATGAACTTCCCGGCACCCATAGCCCAGCTTCAACCATTTTTAGTCACTGGTATTGTTTAATCTGTTCCCTCCCCACCCCTCCCCAGCCAACACTGTTTTGTTAGAGCATTTTTCAAATTTTGAAATAATTTTGAATGTACAGGAATTGAAAAAAAAATAATACTAAACAATCCATAGAACTCCAAAATACCCTTTACCCAGATATACAGATTTACCAACTTTTGGCATTTTGTGACATTTATTGTACGATTGCCTCTATCTCTCTATACCATCAATCCATGTCTGTAAACATTTGAGAGTAGGCTGCTGCCATCATGCTTCTCTAACACTCAACATTCCTAGCTACGTTTCCTGAGAATAAGGTCACTCACCATGTAACCACCTTAAGTACAGCTATCAAGCTCAGGGAATTCAACATTGATACAAAGCATACATTCCATTATTCCAATTTTTTCAGTTGTCTCAACAGTGTCCTTTTTTTTCTGGATTGGGAGATCTTTTTTATTTAAATTTTAGTAACGTATATACAACCTAAAATTTCCCCCCTTTAGCCCCATTCTACCATAATTCAACAGTGTTAATTACATTCATGTTGTGCTGTTGTTACCATCATTCATTATCAAAACTTTTCCCTCACCCCCAACAGAACTTCCATACCAATCAAGCTTTAACTGCCCCTCTCTAGACCCCGGTAACTTGGATTCTGGTTTCTCACTCTATGAATTTGTTTATTCTGATTATTTTTTATTGGTGACAGCATGCATTTGTCCTTTTGTGTCTGGCTTATTTCACTGAACATGGTGTCTTCCAGGTACATCCATGTTGCTGTATGTGTCAGAACTTGGTTCCTTTTCATGGGTGCATAATATTCCCTGGTATGTATATAGCACGTCTTGCTTATCTATTCATCTGTTGATGGACAGTCAAGTATCGCTAGAGCATTTTAAAGTAAATTCCAGACATCTTTCCTGTAAATATTTCACAATGAAGTATCTCTAATAGGTAGGACTTTAAAAAACATAACCAAAATGCCGTTATTACATGTTACAAAATTAGTAATCATTGCTTAATATTAAAAATACAACTACTTCGAAAGTGGTTTGGTAATACATATCAAGAAAATGTTTGTACACTTTGACCCAATCACTTCACTTCGGGTTGCCTACCTAATTACAGAAAAAGGTTATGCTGTGGATCTATTTAGAAGAGAAAATGTATCATTGGAAACAACCTAAATGTCTAACAAGAGTAAATTATGAGATAACTATGCAATAACATTTCTAAAGTTTTAAAGTTGAATGTCTATGTATATAGGTAATACAGCTGAAATCAAACACATTTTAAAATTACATATTCAAGTTCAGAAAGTAATCCCTCCAAAAAATTGTTATCTTTAGGGGCAGAATAGAGGAGATTGGTATATGGAAGAAGGCTTGCATTGTGTTATATAATTTAAAATTTTGAGTTTTGTAAATGTTTTTAATCAAATTCAAGAAAGGCAAACTTTAAAATTAAAAAAAAACTGAAACAAATCAATCTAGTTATACATAAAATTAAAGAAAATAATTATTCCAAGTGACATTTGAGCATGGTCCTTTAACAGAACATGTATAGTGGTATATGTTCTAAGAACAAATAGAACTGATTCCCCATTTTTATGTTAGTAGTAGTACTGGTATTATAATGTTGAAACCTATTTAATGAATATTATATGGTAGAGCAAATAAGTTACACCCATGTTATCAAGAAATGAGATTTTCAATCTCAGAGAAAATAAATATGGTATGACAGCGTGTTTCTGGATCATTTTTTTTAAATTATCTGCCCTAACCTGGAATCAGCCATTTCTCCAAGAAATTCTAGTTCCTCTTTGTGGGAAGTCATTTTGAAAACCACAGTCTGAGCACCAGAGAATATTAAAAGTATTGTCTCACTTGCATCCTTTTACTGTCCATGGTTCTGGAAGCAACTGCTTTGGTTTAGTTAGTTTTACTTCCAGTTCATGATGGGTATAGCAGGGGATGAGTTGGGAGGGTTTGAGTGCTGTCAGATGGTAGAAGGTATTAAATGTATCTCAGGATACAACTAAGGATGCTGGTTATAAATCTGGATATGAGGTGGTCGATGGAGGAGAGCAACCGAAAGTTATTGAGGCTGAGACACGCTGTTTGGGCAGCAGTAAGGAATAATGCTTAGCCTGGTGCATATTATATACCTAGGTTATGTCACCTGGATCTAACATTGGGGTTCATAATTTCTTATTTGCCCATGTTCCATAAGTTAGAACTGTCCTCCAAATTCCCCTAAATTGAGTTTTGCAAATATTTTAACCAAATTCTCACTTCTTAGAGAAAGTAGTAATTCCAATTTTTTCAGTTGTCCCAATAGTGTCCTTTTTTTTCTGGGTTGGGAGATCTTTTTTATTTAAATTTTAGTAACATATATACAAAACCTAACATTTCCCCCCTTTAGCCCCATTCTAGCATAATGCAACAGTGTTAATTACATTCATGTTGTGCTGTTGTGTTTTGTTTTGCTTTGTTTTTTCCTTTGGTTAACAACATAATTCTAAATGATCCCACTAGTTCTTGGTTTATAGATTCCCTCATTGGAGTCTGTTACATTGGAGTTACATTTTGAAGAATGTAACTCATCTGCACACACTAACTTCATACAATAACTTCACTTTCCTTTCTGTATTTCATCTGAGTGTGCTGATTAAATTATTGTTTTAATGTTTCACTGATGATCTTTTAACTTCAAATTATACTGAAATATTTACTTTTGGTTCTGTCTGCTTTAGCCACTTCCTCTTAATTCATTGTTTTCATTTTTCTCTCCCTTTTCTATCTTCCCTCATATACCAGCTTTGTTATCATTTTTTATATTATCAAGGTTTTGGCTTTGATATTCTATTATATAATTATAATTATGTTAAGTTCTTTGTCTCTTGTGGTATTCCAAGTTTTAGAAATTAATAAACAAAATTTTCAATTAAAAATTACATATTCAGTCATGAATTTTGTAAATATGTCCATAAAATTTCCCACTGAACACTGGCAGTGTCTCAGACACTGGGTGGGCAGCATTTACTCTATAAGATAGGAATGATCATGCCTGCCTCTTAGAGATGAGGAAATTGCTGTTCAGAGAGTTTACATAACTCTTTAGTAAGTAGCAAACTTAGTCATGGGTGGAACCCCAACTTTTCCTGACTCCATAGCCAAAGATTTTAACCATTCTTCTGCCACCTCGAGTACCAAAATGTTAGCAGTAGTTGTCACTGACCAAGTAATGGGTTAGAGGTAGTTTCTTTCTCTTCTTTACACCTTTCTTCACTTTGCAACATGTTTACTGCAGTTATTACGATTTGTACATTATAAAAATAAAAGATATGCTCAGATTACATATTTAAAATTTCTGAATGGCCAAAAAATTACAAGAAAAAACAAATTAAAAAGAGAACATATCTACAGCATATGCTAGACAAAGAGCTAACATCCCCAATGTGCAAAGAGCTCCTATAAATTGATGAGAAGAGAAAGGTCACACAATTCAAAAGAAACAGATGTGATTAGGAAACTCAGTGGCTAGTGATACAAGAAAAAGCCTAAAATTCACTAGTAGCTAAGTAATTGCAAATTCTAACTATGAGAGATACCATTTGCTATCCATCAAATTGGTAAAAATTTTAAATACTGATAATATCCATATGCTGTCGGAAAGACAGAAAAGAGGCACAGCCCCCTACTGCTGGTAGGATTGGGATATTTCTCACCCTTAGGGACAAATTCTGATCCCATCTATTAACACTAAAACACACACATTTTTGACTCAGCAGCCCACTTGTAAGAGTCTGTCTGGCAGAAACGAAAGCACCGATATGTAAAGATATATGCTCATGGATAGTTATTGCAGCAAGGGGACCATTGGGAAAGCATGACTATCCATCAATAAAAAATAATTGAATAAATCAAGATACATAAACTCAATGGAATATCAGATAATCATTAAAAATAATTAAATCTACAAGTAATGACCTGTAATGGTCATGATATTCTATTGGGGGAGAAATGAAGATGTATTTTGTATGCTCTTGCTACTCAAATATGACCCAGAGTCTAGCAGCATGAGTATCTCCTGCGCATTTGTTGGAAATGCAAACTCTTGTCCCCATCCCAGACCTACTTAGAATCAGAATCTGCATTTTAACAAGCTTCCCTAGGGGAAGCACTGGTGTGACCCTTAAGGGAAAGTCTTCTCATATATTGGGGTAAAGATGGCTAGTCACCCACCACAATCTACTTTCTCCACCTAAACTAACAAATCCCTGGTCTTTAGTTGGGCATGTGGCCACCTGGAATAAAGATTGCATTTCCCACTCTAATGTAGCCCTGTGGCTAAGCTCTGGCCATGGGAATATGACTGGACAATTAAAAATCATTTCTACTTTGTGCCACTAAAAAGGAATGTGCCTGTGTCCCCTGGTTGTTGTTTCCTGGTTTCTGTTGACTGAAAAATATCAACTGAATCAGCCACGTTGGACCCAGAGAAGGAAGGCATAGCAAAGATGCATATGCTGCTAGACTGCCAACTCTGAGCTGTTAGATGAAAGAGAAACAACTAGTATGCTGTCAATCCACTGCATTTTTGGTTCTCATTGTTACAGCAGCTTAGCCTATATCTTAACTGACTCATATATATATGCTCCAATGAACAAGAAGAAAAGTATGAATTGATGACTTCCTAACTGTTACCATTGATTGCTATAAGGAGTGAGAGTGGTGGATAAATTAAAATAGGAGTGCTGCGGGGAATAGTTATAAACAACACTTCAGGTTTTACAGTTACACCAAACACTCAGAGGACTGTGGGAAACATGATTATTTTTTCCCACTTTGTAAGTGAATGTCAGAAACAGTGGGAATTTTTACATCAGGACTCAATCTTAACAAAATGTTAAAAAAAATTTCAGTCCTCCATACAGACAATTTTCTCCCCTCCCTTCTTCTCTCTTTCCTTTCGCACCTCCCTCTGTAGAGGGGGCACTGTGCCCCAGGGAAGACCAGGGAAGACAAGTATAGTCTCGGTGCAGCTGGAGCATCTTTCCAATGTTTTATTTTCAGTTGTCCTCCCCATACACAAAGGGAAGATTTATGGGTCTGGGATTTCCACAGTGCCCTTGGGAGGTGGATTCACCCTTCTTACTGGTAATATGGCATCAAGGGTCCCCACCGGTTCAAGATGGGGACCTTGGCCATAAGGTGATGAGGACAGGAGCAACCAGGAAGTAGAATGTAGCCTTTGCCCTCCTCTATAGCAGGCTGGAGCTCAGGCTCCAGGAGGCACGGGAAGTCAGCATGCTGGTAAACCCAGTTTGGATCCCCTTGGGCCAGGTAGAGGGCGTGGGAAGCTGGGTACGTGGAAGGGCAGGTACTGGTGAACTTGCCCTTGTCCTCCACTGTGGCGTCATGGTCCTGTGGTGGGAAGAAGCCAGGTTGTCCCAGGTCTTTGGCATTCATGTAGGGTCTTCTGAAGGCAGGGTATCCATCTGCTAGTGTGGGGTTGGGTTTGGGGATGGGCCTGTAAAACTCTTTGGCACGGAGTTGAGCATTGAGCTTCACCTGCTGTGAAACAAAATGGCATGTGAATGGGGGGCTGAGAGAGGTGAAAGATAGTGTTGCTCTTTTTGGAAGTATCCAAGGCAGAGCACACTTTTTTTTTTTAAAGATTTAGTTTTTGAATGGTAATGCATACAAAGGGAAATACTGAAGTAATACAAAAGGGTTTATAGTAAAACTAAGTCTTTGCCACCCTTCCCCTCCCTTAGTTGCCACTCTCTAGAGATAATCACTGGGTATCAGTGTTTTGGGTATCTTTCTAGAAATATTTTATGTAAATATAATATATGTGTCTATTCCCCCTTTGTTGCATATTATAATTTTTTCTGTACTTTATGTCTATTAAATAATCTGTCCTAGAAATTGTTCCATTTGTGCATAGATCTTCTTATTTTTAGTGGGGATACTTCAGGATAGGCTAGGATTTCTAAAGCAAACTTACAAAGAACAAATAATAAAGGAAAAGAATGATGAATTTGGCTACATTAAAAGTACAACTTTCTCTTCCCCAAAAGAAAGAATGAAAAGACAAACCACAAACTGGACAAATGAAAGATGCCCAAAATATCTCAAGAACTCCAATAAATTAATAAGAAAAAGATAGACAACCTGATAGAAAAGTAAACAAAAGACATGAACAGGCATTACACAGAATAACAAATCTCTATATGCAAATGAAAAGATGTCCAACTTCATTAACAATGGACGAAACAAAAAGTATGCTCACAGGGAGATATTATTTCACATCCACCAAATTGGCATAGATGAAAAAGTTTGACAGTACCAAGTGATGGCAGGATTGCAGAGACAGAAGTGGCATCTTCTGCCAGTGGTAAAGTGGATTGGCGTGAGCACTTTGAAAAGCAACCATGCCACCAAATTCCTATGGCAAGAATTCTACTCCTAGGGTGGATGAGCTCTCACACATTGGGCTGAGCTCATGTTCGCAGCAACATTGGATTGGGGGTGGGTGGGGGGATTTGTAAATAACCCAAATGTCCATCAACAGGAAAAGGGATCAAAACATTGAGGTATATGTAATACTGTACAGCAAGGCAATGAAAAATATGCTGTGGTCACAAATGAAATCAGAAGGAAAGATAAGATGATTAAGACTGAGATGGTATAATATAGGAATGCTTAGAGTGCACAATGATAGTGACTAAATGTACAAATTAAAAAGTGTTTTTGCATGAGGAAGAACAAAAGAATATCAATATTGCAGGGTGTTGAAAATAGACGGTAATTCATATTTTAAAACTTTAACTTATGTTTAAGACTAAAGCAAAAAGTGTTTATTTGGTACAAAATTTATAATTTGACTAGTGCATTTCCTAATATAGCTTATGTGGACAGTTTAGTTGAACACCATAAGTACATGGAACCTTGAGTAGGACATGAGTGTTTGTAGGTTTGTCCAGAGTGATACCCCGATAAACTCCAGAGTGAATTGAACAGTGAATAAAAATGTATTTGCAAAGTCCCCTTGGGGGAATGGCAAGAAAGGGGGAAAATTCAACTTCCCCATGTGGAGAATTCCTGATATTCTCACAATCAGTGGGGACAACCAAAGCAATAGGCCAAGCCCTCAATCTTGGGGTTTGATCATATGAAACTTAACTCCACAAAGGATAGGCTAAGCCTACTAAGAGTCACCCAGAGAACCTCTTTTGCTACTCAGCCAACACGACAAGCAAACTCACTGCCCTCCCCTTCTCTATGTGGGACATGACTCCCAGGGGTGTAAAACTTCCTGGCAACGTGGGACAGAAATCCTAGAAAGAGCTGGGACTCAGCATCAAAGGACTGAGAAAACCTTCTAGACTAAAAGGAGAAAAAAAGAAATGAGACAAAATTAAGTGTCAACGGCTGAGAAATTTCAAACAGAGTCAAGAGGTTATGCTGGAGGTTATCCTTACACATTATATAGATATCACCTTTTTTAATTAAGGTGTAATGGAGAGGTGGAAGGAAGTGCCTGAAACTGTAGAGCTGTGTTCCAGTAGCCATGCTTTTTGAAGATGATTGTATAATGATATAGCTTTCACAATGTGACTGTGTGATTGTGAAAACCTTGTGTCTGATGCTCCTTTTATCTATGGTATGGACAGATGAGTAAAACAAATGGATTAAAAATAAATAAATAATAGGGGGAACAAATGTTAAATTAATTGAGTAGATTATTTCTGATTAAATTTAGTAGATTAAAATGCTAGTGATCAATGAAAGGGAGTAATAAGGGGTATAGAAAAAAATAGGGGAAACAAAGGCTAAAATATATTAGGTAGATGGAAATACTAGCAGTCAATGAGAGGGAGGGGTTAGGGGTATGGTATGTATGAGTTTTTTTCTGTCTTCTATTTATTACTTTTTCTGAATTTATGCAAATGTTCTAAGAAATGATCATGGTGATGAATATACAACTATGCGGTGATATTGTGAGTTATTGATTATATACGAAGAATGGAATGGTCATGTGGTAAGAATGTTTGTGCTTGTTATCATGTTCTAAAAATATTAAAATTATTTTTTTTTAAAAAAGAAAAGTATGCCGTAGTGTTTAGCAAAACATGAAAGTTGCAGAAGAGTACGGATGGCGTGTTCTCATTTATTGTAAAGCAAAACTAAACAATTTATTTAAAGGGGTGCATACATATAGAGTGAAACTATAAAGCCAAGCAAAGGCATAATAATCTAAAAGCCAAGTTAGTGGCTAACTCTGGAGGTGGTTCTGGGAGGAGGGTGAAGGATAGGTCAAAATCAGGGAAAGACACATAGAGAGCCTTAAGGTATTCTTCTGGTGCTGTCTTTTAAATATACTGATAATGGGTGCAGTGGTGTTTGTTTTATCAATATTAGTTAAATGGTAAATATATATTACTTATAATACTTTGAATGCATGACATTTTTTTTTTTGAGGGGGCGGGGGGCGTGTGCATGGTCCAGGAATCGAACCTGGGTCTCCCACGTGGAAGGTGAGCATTCTACCACTGAGCCACCGTGCACCCTATGCATGACATTTTGATGTACATTTCAAAACACACACACACATAAAACACCTCTATGTCAGGTCTCATGGCATTGGAAGTTGTTCTAAGTATGCCTCATGCATGCCTGAATGCCCACAGTAAAAATAAAAATGAAATAAACCTGATGGACAATTTCAGTGGGCGATTGAATGGATAGGAAGTTAAGTGGCTCTCTTACCTCTTTTGGCATGAATTCAGAGTACCTGCAGTCCCCATAGGGTTTGTAGTCAACCATGTAGGAGCTTTGGTATATGGCTAAATCCACAGGAGCCTAAGTGGAATAGGGAGAATGCAAAGCAGAAGTTCATATGGCCATGCTCTTTCTTAATACCATTCAATAGCCTCGCATTAACTGTAAGATTAAGTCCAACTTTGGGGCCTGGCATTCTGAGGATTTGTGATCTGGTCTCTTCTCACCTCTGTCGTCCCTTCTCACCTCTATCGTCCCCTCCTCATTGGCTCTCTCCATGCACTCTTTACTCCAGCCACACTTCTTTCCACTCTTCAAGTGAGCTAGGCAAGTGCTCTTATCTCCTGCTTCGAATGCTGGTTGCATTCCTCACTAACCAACGAACTCCTATGTATCCTCAGAGACCCAAATTAAAATATGCCACATTCCCCAAAACATCCCTCCCACCCTCTTCTCTTCTACCGCTCTCCCTTCAGCACTTTCATGTCACATGGCACATTCCTCAACACTTATCCTGGGGTGCCGCCATTGATTTAGTGACGTCTGCTGGATCAGGAATACATCTTAGGCAGCTCTGAAACTCTGACGCTCAGCTCCATACCTGGGATATGAGGTGCTAATACATGCATATAGAATAAATAAATTGACCCCCAGAAAATTGTAAACACTTAGCCTTCCTCAACCTATCATAAAAATCCCCCATTCCAGAAGGATGATAAGATGGAGCCCCAAAGAGCTTGGTCCCCACTATGGCTGCTGTGGGAGTGCCTGGGGAGGGGGGATTGAAGCTGAATGTACCCCAGAAAAGCATGTTCTTAAATCTAAGCCATTCCTATGGATGTGGGCCCATTGAAGTGAGACCTTTCAGCTGAAGTATAACCCACCCTGAGTGAGGTTAATTCTTCTGTACCTTAATCCAATTATTGAGTCACTTATAAGAAAATGAAATTCAGACAGAGAAAGGCACAGAAGCAAGTAGCTGAAAGCATGGAAACCAAGAAGGGAAGAGAGCAATCAGGAGATGTCGCCATGTGTCTTGCCATGTGACAAACCAAGGACCAAGAATGGCTGGCAGCCAGCCCCAAACGCCAGTCTCTCAGGGGGAAGCATCACCTGATGATGCCTTGATTTGGACTTTCTTTTAACCTCAAAACTGTAAGCTAGTAAATCCCCATCGTTCATCCTGACCCATTTCATGGTACTTGCTTTGAGCAGCCCAGGAAATTAAACAGTGCCTCAAATGGTCACAGGATACAAAAAACTGTGGCACTCACCTGTCTGGGGTACACCACACCAGCCATTGCAGAGGACCTAGACAGGACAGGTTGCTTAGCTCTGCTTCCATCACCCACCGTCCCCAGAGCTCTGCCAGCCAAGCATGGCTGCCCCACCTGCTCGGCCACTCTCTCCCACCCTCCCAGCTTCCAGCCCACACATCACTCAGTTATCTGGGGATGCCAGGGGAAGACGAAGACCTTGGGAACAGGGGGGCTGGAGTGAGGCCCAGCAGGAATTGTGACTATTTAGAACTTCAGATTTACCTCTCAAGAGATAGCAGGGCAAGTGGTGTTCTGGCAAATGTTTAACAACCAGCTTTGGGTGGTGAGGGACAGGGCAGGGAGGGGAAGAAACCCTGGCTTACAGCACTTGTGACTCTCTGTGGCATAGGTGCTCCTGCCTGGGCCCACAGAACAGGCTCGTGAGAACCAGGGCTCCAACTGCCTGGAGGACCCTGTCTCAGAAGGACAGCACTTTCTCCAGGGAGGGGAACAGTGTGAGGCTCTGCATTCCCTCGTCAAAGAAGAGTGGTTTGCAGGGCCAGCCCTGAACTTCACCCCCAGCTCTGAGGTCCCATGTACGCTGGGAGGGGGATCCTGGGGTGGGGGGTGGGGCCGCCTTTCTGCCCAGCACCATGAGCTGCCTGAGCTGTTGTCTTGTGTGCACAGACCCCAGGCTACCATTCTCATTCCCAAGACCCCTTCCCTGAGCCCCACCCAGTTCAGACCTCAACCAGAGCTCTGTGGCCTCTAGGGAGAGACCACTCCTCTCCTCGGGTTGGGAACCAGTGTTAGCACAGAGGACAGACCCTACCCTTCCTTCCGCTTGATATAATGGTGCATCTACCCTTCCAAGTCCACGCGCCCTGCTGTGTGAGAGTCCTGCTGCCTCTCACGCACACCTGGCTGTGAGTGAGCACCCACCTACAGGACGAGGTCGTTTGGGTCACAGGCCTCAGTCATTGTGATGTGGGGCCGGCCAGCCCCTGCACAGAGCCAGCCTGCCTACCCATTAGCTCCCCTGTCCCTGGCTCACCATCTCTTGAACAGTCCCAGGTTGAGCCAGCATGAACTCCTGCAGCCAGGAGGCACCAAGATACCGTAGAATCAGTCCATTCCCAGGAGAAGGTGGCAAACAGAATCCCACAAGAATTATATCAGACTGTGTGGAACTGAAACTACCTCCTGCCATGCAGGAGATACTCAGTATCTTTCTTATTCGGATAAATAGAGGAGGGAAGCCTTGATTGCCCTCCTCCATTTGTCAGGGTTCCACCTCTTTGAGGCTTTCTCCTCCATGAAGCTGTCCCTGGTCTCTCACTAGACTCCTTTCATTTGCCTATCAATGATTATTGAGCAGCTATTTTGTGTCAGGCATGTTCTGTGGTTTGCAGATTCAACAGTGAACAAAAGAGATGGAAATCCTTGTCTACACAGAGCTCACATTCTGGTGCGAGTGGAACAAAGTAAACAAAGTAAGAGACAATTCAGTCCTCTAAATGCAGCAAATAAATGCAGCAATGCAAGAGAGAATGACTGTATGGGTGCTTCAGAGGGGGTCCACAGAGATCCATGTGAGCAAGTGGCTTTACTGCAGAAATCCACAGCATGAGAAAAAAATGACCATGCAAAGATCTGGAGGAGAGGGAGTCCGGCACAAGGAATAGCAAGTGCGTAGCCTTTTAGGCAGGACACATTGGAAAAAGAAGGCCAGCATGCCTGGAGAGGAGCGGGGGAGGGAAAAGGCCCAGGAGAGGGAGTCTGCTGCGAGTCTCTGACTTCATCCCTGTTTTGGTGATGGTGTGTTGATTTTCCTTCAGAGAATTGCTTGGCTTCCCTTTATGGACCACATGGTTTGAGTGGTGCCAACCCTACCCAGGTGCTGAGAATGGGTTGTAACCAGAGTATTCCAGTCTCTAAAGCCATGTGGCTGCCCCAGGGGCAGGCACCTGACCCATGCTGGGCTGATCAGCATCACCCCAGCTCTTAGGAGAGAGGCATTCTTTTTCTGAGATAGCAGACACTGGAACCACATGGGCCTGGAGCTGTCTGAAGCACCTTTTGGCACTAGATGGTGGGAATCTACCTAGAATAAAATCATCACAGAGAAAAAAGACCTGGAAAACAGACACAGAGAGTGCTAGCCTCATGAAGACACTGTCTGAGCCCCTGGATACAGCCATTTCTGAAGATTGAACTGCCATAGCCTTCTTATTTTTTATGAGCCAGTAAGTTCCTTCTCTTGCTAAAGCCAGTTTCAAGTTGAGTTTCTATAGTCACAGCTGAAACAGTCCCAACAAACTCAAGGTTGGAGAGGTAAAGTAGTTATATCTCCTAACAAACTTTTTTTGTGTCCCAAGTATATATTTTGCAGGAAAATTATACCAAGTAGATTTTTGGATACCTGAATAAAAATCCTGAAGCTTACTGTCCTCTTATCCTTGGCAGGTCTTATAACTGCAATAAATGGGAGTTTCATCGTCTTTAAAATGGAGACATAATGTCCACTTGAAAAGAGTATAGGATTTCATATGGATGTATCTATGACCATTCTTGGTATTTATTCTTCATCCTAATAGTCACCAATATTTTTTGAGTTTGTGCTCTATGCCAAGCATTTTGCAGGGCCTGAGATTATTGTGGTGAAATAAAACAGAAATGGCCCCTTCCTTTTTGGAGTTGCTATATGTTCTAGTTTGCTACCTGCCAGAATGCAACACACCAGAGACTGGATTGGCTTTTAATAAAAGGGGATTTATTTCATTAGTTCTTCAGAGGAAAGGCACCTAACTTTCAACTGAGGTTCTTTCTTATGCGGGAAGGCACAGGGTGGTCTCTGCTGGCCTTCTCTCCAGGCCTCTGGGTTCCAACAACTTTCCCTGGGATGATTCCTTTCTGCATTTCAAAGGTCTGGACTGAGCTGCGAGTGCTGAGATGAGGTATGCCGAGCTGCTTGGGCTGTGCTAGGTTAAGCTCTCCCATTTAAGCACCAGCCAATTAAATCAAACATCATTCATTGCAGCAGGCACGCCTCCTAGCTGACTGCAGATGTAATGAGCAACAGATGAGGTTCGCATGCCATTGGCTCATGTCCACAGCAACAGAACTAGGCACCTTCACCTGGCCAAGTTGACACCTGAACCTAACTACCACACCATATAATGTAAACATTACATAAATGATTGCACAATGAGTCTTTAATTACAAGTAAAATTAAAGTTGTGACAAATATGGCATGCAGGACCTGATCCAGTCTTGGGAGGTGGTCAGAAAAGATTTCCCTCGAGTCGTGACATTTTAGCTCAGTCCTAAAGGGTAAGTATAAGCTGACCAGGCTGAGTGGCTCTCAGGCCCCTGTGACTGCCCAGGGCTGGAAGGAGCCTTCCCACATGTGGAGAGAGAGGCTGTTCTGGCTTGAGCAGAGTGGAGGGATGAGCATCAAGAGGGTGACAGGGCCTCACTGAGTGGGGCACAGGACAGTTTGCTTTATCCTGAGAACCGTGGGAAGCACTGGGAGGTATCAGCAGAAGGGTGATGGAATATGCACATCAGAAAGAAACCTCGGCCTGCTGGTGGTCAATGAGCTGTGAGGGGAAAAGAGAAGACATGGAGATGAGCTAGCAGGGATGGTGGTGGTGGTGGTAGCTGGGACAGGTTGGACAAGATGGCAGTGGACGCGGAGAGAAGCAAGTAGGTTCAAGTAGCCCTTTGGAAGTAGTGCTATGGAATTTAATACTTTTTAGGAAGAGGTGGGGGCAAGACAAAGAGAGATTTCAAAGATGATTCCTGGAATTCTGGAAGGAGCCATTGAGGGTTGATGATCCTCTGGTAGAGTGGGATATCATTTTGGAGGAACTGGTTTGGGAAGTAAGACTGTGAGTAGTTTGGTCATATTCCATCTGCAGAGACTGTATGACTTCCAAGTGGAGAAGCTGGGTAAACACTTGGACAAAAGGATGTAGACTTCAGAGAAGAGAGTTCTGGGTGTGTGATACACAGCCTGGAATAACTGGTAGTAAAGGTTAGGTGCGAAACTCTCAGAGAGGACAGCTTGCCAGTGAGAGGGAACCAAATGAAAAGAGAAGACTTAGATCCACGCTCCTAGAAGTGCCAAAGTACACAGAAAGAGAAGCCCCTCCTCCTCACCAAGGGAGAGGCAGAACAGCATCCCCAGGCATGGAAGCTGGAAGTGGGGAACACGGAAGTACCCACTGTGCCCCTATGCTGGTTTGAAACAGTTATGTACCCCAGAAAAGCCATGTTCTTTTAATCCAATCTTGTGGGGGGCAGGCCTATTGTGATTGGGACCTTTGGGTTAGGTTGTTTCCATGCGGATGTGACCCTGCCCATTCAAGGTGGGTTTTGATCCACTTGCTGGAGTCCTTCAAGAGGGAGACATTTTGGAAAAAAAGCATGGATGCTTGGAGGAAGGAAACACCCCAGAAGAAGCCAGAAGGAACCACAGGAGCTGAGAGAGCCATTCTGAAACCAAGTCAGGAGAGAAGGGTCAGCAGGTGTTGCCATGTCCATGTGTCTTCCCATATGACAGAGGTTTCCCGGACGTGACCAGCCTTTCTTGAGTGAAAGTATCCTCTTGCTGATGCCTTAATATGAACAGTTTCATGACCTTAAAACTGTAAATTTGTGGCCTAATACATTCCCTCTGTAAAAGCCAATCCATTTCTGGTGTATTGCATCTGACAGCAATAGCAAACTGCAACAACCCCCGACAGAGAGGACAAAATCCAGAGACGAGATCTTTTTAAGGCAAGATTGGTAAACATAATGAAAGCTACTGGGAAATCCAGTAAGACCAGGACACAAAACTGTTGTATTTATTTTACTGTAATTTAAGCATTATTTAACAAACACTTACATATAGCACTTGCTATGTAGCAGACACCATTCTAAGCACTTTTCAAATATTAAGTTACTTTATCCCCATGACAATCTTATACATGTAGGTGCTATAATTATTTCTAATTGAACGATGATGAAATTGAAGTGTGGAGGAGTGAAGTAACTTGCCCAAGGTCACAGAGCTAGCAGATTAACAAAGTGTATGTCACCAATAGTCAAAAAAGCCTTTTTTGAGACAGACATAAGAGACTGAAACTTGACTGAAATGGACTGAGGCTAGTGGTAACTTAAGTGGATGTAGGGAGCAAACAAAACAATTTTTTAAGGTGGGCAAGAGTAGAGCATTTTTTAAAGTCAATGGAGTGGATTCAGGTTGATGGTGCAGGTGGAGGGGCATCTTCCTTGAGCAGGGCTCTGAGAAGGAAACCCCCTAGGGAGAGGAGGGGCCCATCCTCTGTTTCAATGGGAGAAATGAGGGCAGGGCACCAAGGGGAGGCCGAGAGAGCCCATCTCCCTTTTCTATGAAGTGGGGGTGCTGGGGGAGCAGTGAGTTTTCTGTTACCACTGCAGCCAAGCACCCACATTTTGGGGCCTAAGACCACAACCACTTATGATCTCACCATTGTGTGGGCCAGAAGTCTGGGCACAGCATGGTTCAGCTTGTTCTTGGCTCAGGTTTTACAAAACTGAAATCAGGGTGTTGACCAGGCCCAAAACCTTTCTTCTCCGGAGGCTCTGGGCTGCCAGCTCAAATTCACAGGTGGATGTTTTCTTTTACAACTTCTCTCTTGTTCTTCTCCCCTCCCATATATCATTCCTTTGGACATTTTTGAACAATGGGAGAAAAAGAAAATGCCCTCTAACACTATAAGTGTCACAAATGGGGGTTGACTTTGGTTTCAAGATTAAGTGTATACGGTGGGCCACGGTGGCTCAGTGGCAGAATTCTTTTTTTTTTAATTAAAAAAATTTTTTAAAACATATAACAAACAAACAAACAAAAAACATATAACAAACAAACGCAAACATTCTTAACTTTTGATCATTCCATTCTACATATATAATCAGTAATTCACAATATCATCACATAGTTGCATACTCATCATCATGATCATTTCTTAGAACACTTGCTTCAATTCAGAAAAAGAAATAAAAAGACAACAGAAAAAAATTCATACATACCATATCCCTTACCCCTCCCTTTCATTGATCACTAGCATCCCAATCTATATTTATTTTAACATTTGTTTCCCCTATTATTTATTTTTATTCCATATGTTTTACTTGTCTATTGATAAGGTAGATAAAAGGAACATCAGACACAAGGTTTTTTCACAATCACACAATCACATTGTGACAGCTTTATCATTATACAATCATCTTCAAGAAACATGGCTACTGGAACACAGCTCTACATTTTCAGGCAGTTCCCTCCAGCCTCTGCATTACATCTTGACTAACAAGGTGATATCTATTTAATGCGCAAGAAAAACCTCTAGGATAACCTCTCGACTCTGGAATCTCTCAACCATTGACACTTTATTTTGTCTCATTTCACTTTTCCCTTTTTTGGTCAAGAAGGTTTTCTCAATCTCTTGATGCTGAGTCCCAGTTCATTCTAGGATTTCTGTCCTACGTTGCCAGGAAGGTCCACACCCCTGGGAATCATGTCCCACGTAGACAGGGGGATGACAGTGAGTTCGCTTATTTAGTTGCCTGGAGAGAGAGAGGCCTCAGTGGCAGAATTCTTGCCTGCCATGCCGGAGACCCAGGTTGAATTCCTGCTGTCTGCCCATGAAAAAAAGAAAAAGAAAAAGTAAAAAAAGATGAAGTATACAGATAAGGCTCTCCTAGTAGTAAATACATTAGAAGATGTAGACCATGGGTCCAGGAAGGTACCCATTTCTCTGGACCTTTTAGAAAATTAAGAGGCAAAGTCTCAGATGAAATTTCAAAAAATTAGTCTTCACCACAGGCAGAAGTCTGTCTTTCTTGGATTGACCATCTCATCTTTGAGAAGCTCTTCTGACCACACCAATTAACAAGAACAAAAGGGCTTTTATTAATCTATGTTCATGATTGAAGAGCTTCAGCCGTTTGCCAAGCATTCTTGCTTGGATTAGTCAAGGACATCATACTCTAGAGGAGCACCCAATCCCATGAAAGACACCCGATTTCGGTCCAGCACTGCCACATAAAATCACTAAAGATCATGACCCGTTTGTTTCCCACTCACTCTGGATCTCGACTGCTTCATCAGTAAAATAGGAAAAGGAGTCCCTCCCTGGCCACCTGCTCCTTGCTGGAGAGCTTTGTAAGTTGTGAAGTGTTTGGCCTGAACCTCGAAGAGCGTGAGAGAAACCTGGGTCACATTCCTGTATTGAAGAAGTTGGTGTACATTAAAAATTGAAGAAAAACCAAACTGGAGTGATAAAAACTGCATGCTTTCAATATTTACTTGAAATAAACCAGCACTCTTACCACGCATCAGCAAATGCAAAAATACAAATAACTGTCACTATATCCTTATCTGGAAATCTCAACAGGAGCCCGACATGAGCCCCTCCAAGAAGGCAAGACCAGGAGCGAAAGGCCCATGCAGGGCCTGGGGAAGGGCTGCCTTTCTCGGCATGAGGCACCTGTGCCAGATTTGAGACCCAAGTCTTCTCAGGCAGACCATGGCTTTTCTCTCATCTCCCACTGGCTTCTCAACATGGCCCGGGACAGGCAGGACCAGTGGCACCTGTGCTCCTTGGGTCCAAGCAGCAGCCGCGGGGACAGATAAGGTTGGTCTCACTGCTCAGTGCGCAAGGACCCCCCGAATCCTGCTCGTTATTTACCCATTCCCATCCCCGTGAAAACACTTGAACACATGTAGTTCTCCCCAAGCCAGTTTCTGGGAACACATGTGTCTTACGAAGGAATCCTATACCTACGGGTGGGGAGTTTTTGGAATGGGAAGTGCCCCTCTCCACAGCCTACATTCATTTGTTAATTCTTCTGTCGGTCCCAAATGTTTACTGAGCACCTACTGTGTGCCAGACTCAGACAAACAGGATTCTTGACTTAAAAGCCTGGGTTGTGTGTGTGCCAGCGAGCTCACTGTGGAGTACAACAGACTTCCTGGGCTTCTGTAAGTTCACACTGAAACACTGGTCATGATAATTGTACTACTAACTACAGTCCAACTCCTGGTTCTTGCTGTCCACTTGAGTAGCGTGTGAGGGAAGCTTTTTCTTCTTTTGTAAAAGATGAGAATTACACCAGAGTTCTGGACTTCCAGGAAGATAGCTGAATAGGATAGGCTGAATTCACCCCTGTTCCAAGGAAAAGCTAGTGAGATGACAGAAAAAACCCAAGACAGCAGTTGCAGGGTGCAAATGACCTGAGAAGGTCTTCTACTCTACATAGGAGGACCTGCGTGTAAAAGCTGAGGAATTGAGTCACAGAGAACACGAGATCTTCTAGCTAGTGCAAAGTGCAGAGACAGGGAGGTGAGGACAAGGAAGAAAGCTTGGCCTTGTTCCTTAAATGTGCCACCCACGAGCCCATGTGTGCCAACTGTCCCCCAACACCTCATGCACTCAAGCCCTGTCACTACTATGCCCCAAGAACCCCTGTTCCATTATCCCACACCTTGCCCTCTGTGCACCCACACAGGTGCTCATCTGCACCCCAACCATCTGCCCTGCACAACTGCCCCACACCTGCACCCCTGGCCCATGCATCCTGACCCCTCAAATGGTCACATGTGCACCCCTGCCCCACACCCCCTGAACACCGCACCCTGACTCCACCTGTACCCACACATCCACACCCTACCACAGTACACATCAACTTTGCCTTTCCACCCCCAGCACCCCCGCTCTCCATCCTCTGCACACACATGCACATGTGCCCTGTTTGCACATCCCCCCCACGCATCCCGCCCATCATCCTGCTCCCTGAGCCCCACCCCCTGCAACCCACACACCTACACAGATCCCACAGACTACCTCCTGCCATGCCCTGCTTCCATGTCCCCTGTGCCATGCCCTGCCCCTCCAATCCAAAGTCTTCCTGAGCCTGTCCCTGCAACCCCTATGCTACCTCCCCTTAATGCCTTGCTCCACACCCCATGTTCCTGGGCACCAGCGTAGCACCCCTGCCTCGTGCCAAGCCCTGTGCTGCACCCTGCACACACCACTATGCCCAGCCCCATACCCCACTCCTGCCCCCCACCTATCCTGCAAATTCAAAAGGCTAGACAACTGAGTGAAATAAAATTCCAAAATAACCCTATCAAGATAATTAAATGCCTCAAAGTCAACAGAAAATCATAAAGCATATGAAGATGCCCAGCCTAATGATTAAACTAAAACACTGGAATAGACACAGATATTGGAAGAGCTAATAAAAGATATTCATACAACTCTACCATATAAATTCAGTGGGTTGGCTAATGACAGAAACAGGCTCAAGAATACACTAAATGGGCGTAAATAAAAATTTGAAACAAATAGAAAAATAACATATTACAGAGATGGAAGATACTGTAGACCAAATAAAAAATATACTAGAGACACACAACAGCAGATTTGAAGAGGCAGAAGAAATGATAAGTGAACTAAAGGGCAGAACAATTGATTTTGAATGCACAAAAGAACAAATGGCAAAAAAAGATAGAGAAATTTGAATTGGATCTCAGGGAAATGATGGACAACATGGAACATACAAATATAAGCATCATCAGTGTCCTAGAAGAAGAGAATAGTAAAGGGCTAGGAAGCTTAGTTGTGTTGATAATAGGGATAAACTTCCCAACATTTATAAAACACACGAATATACAAATCAAAGAAGCCCATGAACTCCAAATGGGCCTACTTCAAGACACATACAGTTTGTCAAATGTTAAAGAGAAGCAGAAAATTCTGAGAGCAGCAAGAAGAAAGCAATCTACTACATACACGCGAAACCATATAAACTGAGTTAGGACTACTCAACGGGCACCATGGAGATGAGAAGGCAGTGGTACGATATATTTAAGATCCTTAAAGAGAAAGACTTCCAATAAAAAATTTGGTATCCAGCCAAATTGTCCTTTAAGAGTGAGGGAGAGATAAAATTTTTCATAGGCAGACAAAAATTCAGAGAATATGTCAACAAGAGACCAGCTGCACGAGAAATACTAAGGGAAGTTCAGTCAGCTGCAAAAAAAAAAAAAAAAAAAAAAGACAGGAGGGGTATCTGGAGGAGGTATAGAATTGAAGAGTAACAGTACAGGTAACTTAAAGGATAAAAAGAGAAAGTGGGCTTTTTCACAATGGGTTTGCCACCAGAACACAGGTGTTGTAAAAACCATTGCTGTATCTATAAGCCAAAATGGGGAAGGAAAAGACTTAAATTAACATTGTCATTATTGGATATGTACATTCAGGCAAGTCCACCACTACTGGTCACCTGTTGTACAAATGTGGTGGAATCAACAAAAGAACCATCAGAAATTTGAGAAGGAGGCTACTGAGATGAGATAGGGTTCCTTCAAGTATACCTGTGTCTTGAATAAACTAAAGGCTGACTGTGAGTGTAGTATCACCATTGATACCTCCCTATGGAAATTTGAGGCCAGCAAGTATTATGTGACCATCATTGATGCCCCAGGACACAGAGACTTTGTTAAAAACATGATCACAGGCACATCTCAGGCTGACTGATTGTTGCTGCTGGTTTTGGTGAATTTGAAGGTGGTGTATCCAAGTATGTGCAGACCCGAGAGCATGCCCTTCTGGCTTACACACTGGGTGTGAAACAACTATACTGCTTACAAAATGGACACCACTGAGCCACCTTACCGTCAGAAGAGATACGAGGAAATTGTTAAGGAAGTCGGCACCTACATTAAGAAAATTGGCTACAACACTGACACAGTACATTTGTACCAGTTTCTGGTTGGAATGGTGACAGCTTGCTGGAGCCAAGTCCTAATGTGCCTTGGTTCAAGGGATGGAAAGTCACCAGTAGGGAAGGCAATGCTTATGGAACTACACTGCATTGAAATCTGGATTGCATCTTGCCTCCTACTCATCCAGCTGACAGCCCCCCCCCTTTTTTTTTTTTTGCCACTTCAGGATTTCTATAAAATTGGTGATATTGGTGCTGTGCCTGTGGCCAAGTGGAGACTGGTATTCTAAAATGGGGAATGGTGGTCACCTTTGGTCCAGTCAACATTACAACTGAAGTAAAGTCTTTTGAAATGCACCATGAAGCTTTGAGTGAAGCTCTTCCTGGAGACAACGTGGGCTTAAATGTCGAGAACATGTCTATAAAAGATGTTTGTCATGGCAATGAGGCTGGAGACAGCAAAAATGACCCACCAATGGTAGCGGCTGGCCATGAAGCTGAAGTGGTAGTGAAACTCAGGTGATTAACCTGAACCATCCAGGCCAAATCAGTGCTGGCTATGCACCTGTGCTGGACTGTCACATAGCTGACACTGCTTGCAAGTTTGATGAGCTGAAGGAGAAGATTGATCACCATTCTGGCAAGAAGCTGGAAGATGGCCTCAAATTCCTGAAATCTGGTGATGTTCCATCACTGATATGGTTCCTGGCAAGCTGATGTGTGTTGAGAGCATCTCTGACTACCCTCCTCTGGGTTGTTTTGCTGTTTGTGATATGAGACAGACAGTTGCTGTGGGTGTTATCAAGGCAGTGGGCAAGAAGGCTGCTGGAGCTGGCAAGGTCGCCAAGTCTGCCCAGAAAACTCAGAAAGCTAAACTAACATTTCCCATAACACCTGCCACCTCAATCTTAATCAGTGATGGAAGAACTGACTCAGAATTGTTTGTCTCATTTGGCCATTTAAGTTTAATAGTAAAAGACTGGTTAATGATAATAAATAGTGTAAAACCTTCAGCAGGAAAGGAATGTTTTGTGGACCATTTGTTTTCATGTGGCAGTTGTATGTTATTAGCTTTTAAAATCAGTACTTTTGAAATGGAAACAATGACCAAAAATCTGTCACAGAGGCGGGGCCAAGATGGCGGCTTAGTAAGATACGTGCATCTTAGTTCCTCCTCCAGAGCAACTACTAGGTGAACAGAAACAGTGCAGAGCAGCTCCCGGGGCCACGGCAGGGAATAGACACACAGCGTACCCCAGTCTGGACTGGCTAGTCTGACTGCGAGACTCGACTGTGGTGAGATCCCCAAGCGGTGCGCAACTCCCCGAGCAGCGGCAGCTGTGGTGGCCGGAGCTCCTCCCTCCCTCCTTCCCAGGCCGGCTGAGAGTCTCGGAGAGGCAAGTTTCCCAAGCCGCGGCGGCCGGTGCCCCTCTTTTGCGGGCGGCTTCCTGGACTGGCTACGAGTCTCGGATCAGAGGGCTACCCAAGCTGCGGTGGCCCTCCGCCGGGGGCGGCTCCCTGGTCCAGTGGTGAATTCCCCAGGCCGCGGCGGCCTGCGACTGACGCCCCTCCCCCGCAGGCGGCTTCCTGGTCCGGTGGCAAATTCCCCGGGCCCATTGCGGCGGGCGACCGACATCCCTCCAGGGAGAGGAGGGAATTTCCGACAGTGGCAGGGACTGGGTCCAACCAAACACCAATAGGGGAATTAATAAAGGAGCCACAGGGTCCCCTCAAGCCTCAGCGGCTGACACCCCCACCAGGCGCGGCCCCCCGAACCAACTGAGAGAATTGGATCAGAAATCCCCAGGCCGTGGAGAACGGTGACCGGGGGGATCCCTTCTAACACGTGAGACAAACGTGTGCCACGAGCGCCACCTACTGGGCAGGATAAGAAAAACAGAACCCAGAGATTTCACAGAAAAATCTTACAACCTTGTTGGGTCCGACACCCAGGGAAATCTGACTAAATGCCCAGATGCCAGCAGCAGAAGATAATGGTCCACACTCAGAAGATTGAGAATATGGCCCAGTCAAAGGAACAAACCAATAGTTCAAATGAGATACAAGAGCTGAGACAACTAATGCTGAATATACGAACAGAAATGGAAAACCTCTTCAAAAATGAAATTGATAAATTGAGGGAGGACATGAAGAAGACATGGGCTGAACAAAAAGAAGAAATAGAAAAACTGAAAAAACAAATCACAGAACTTATGGAAGTGAAGGATAAAGTAGAAAAGATGGAAAAAACAATGGATACCTACAATGATAGATTTAAAGAGACAGAAGATAGAATTAATGATTTGGAGGATGGAACATCTGAATTCCAAAAAGAAACAGAAACTATCGGGCAAAGAATGCAAAAATTTGAACAGGGTATCAGGGAACTCAAGGACAATATGAACCGCACAAATATACGTGTTGTGGGTGTCCCAGAAGGAGAAGAGAAGGGAAAAGGAGGAGAAAAACTAATGGAAGAAATTATCACTGAAAATTTCCCAACTCTTACGAAAGACCTAAAATTACAGATCCAAGAAGTACAGCGCACCCCAAAGAGATTAGACCCAAATAGGCGTTCCCCAAGACACTTATTAGTTAGAATGTCAGAGGTCAAAGAGAAAGAGAGGATCTTGAAAGCAGCAAGAGAAAAACAATCCATCACATACAAGGGAAACCCAATAAGACTATGTGTAGATTTCTCAGCAGAAACCATGGAAGCTAGAAGACAGTGGGATGATATATTTAAGTTACTAAAAGAGAAAAACTGCCAACCAAGACTCCTATATACAGCAAAATTGTCCTTCAAAAATGAGGGAGAAATTAAAACATTCTCAGACAAAAAGTCACTGAGAGAATTTGTGACCAAGAGACCAGCTCTGCAAGAAATACTAAAGGGAGCACTAGAGTCAGATACAAAAAGACAGAAGAGAGAGAGATGGAGAAGAGTGTAGAAAGAAGGAAAGTCAGACATGATATATATAATACAAAAGACAAAATGGTAGAGGAAAATATTATCCAAACAGTAATAACTCTAAATGTTAATGGACTGAATTCCCCAATCAAAAGACATAGACTGGCAGAATGGATTAAAAAACAGGATCCTTCTATATGCTGTCTACAGGAAACACATCTTAGACCCAAAGATAAACATAGGTTGAAAGTGAAAGGTTGGGAAAAGATATTTCATGCAAATAACAAACAGAAAATAGCAGGAGTGGCTATGCTAATATCCAACAAATTAGACTTCAAATGTAAAACAGTTAAAAGAGACAAAGAAGGACACTATATACTAATAAAAGGAACAATTAAACAAGAAGACATAACAATCATAAATATTTACGCACCAAACCAGAATGCCCCAAAATACATGAGGAATACACTGCAAACACTGAAAAGGGAAATAGACTCATATACCATAATAGTTGGAGACTTCAATTCACCACTCTCATCAATGGGCAGAACATCTAGACAGAGGATCAATAAAGAAATAGAGAATCTGAATATTACTATAAATGAGCTAGACTTAACAGACATTTATAGGACATTACATCCCACAACAGCAGGATACACCTTTTTCTCAAGTGCTCATGGATCATTCTCAAAGATAGACCATATGCTGGGTCACAAAGCAAGTCTTAACAAATTTAAAAAGATTGAAATCATACACAACACTTTCTCGGATCATAAAGGAATGAAGTTGGAAATCAATAATAGGTGGAGTGCCAGATAATTCACAAATACGTGGAGGCTCAACAACACACTCTTAAACAACGACTGGGTCAAAGAAGAAATTGCTAGAGAAATTAGCAAATACCTTGAGGCGAATGAAAATGAAAACACAACATATCAAAACTTATGGGACGCAGCAAAGGCAGTGCTAAGAGGGAAATTTATTGCCCTAAATGCCTATATCAGAAAAGAAGAAAAGGCAAAAATGCAGGAATTAACTGTCCACTTGGAAGAACTGGAGAAAGAACAGCAAACTAATCCCAAAGCAAGCAAAAGGAAAAAAATAACAAAGATTAGAGCAGAAATAAATGAAATTGAAAACATGAAAACAATAGAGAAAATTAATAAGACCAGAAGTTGGTTCCATGAGAAAATCAATAAGATTGATGGGCCCTTAGCAAGATTGACAAAAAGAAGAAGAGAGAGGATGCAAATAAATAAGATCAGAAATGGAAGAGGAGACATAACTACTGACCTCACAGAAATAAAGGAGGTAATAACAGGATACTATGAACAACTTTACGCTAATAAATACAACAATTTAGATGAAATAGACGGGTTCCTGGAAAGACATGAATAACCAGCTTTGGCTCAAGAAGACATAGATGACCTCAACAAACAAATCACAAGTAAAGAAATTGAATTAGTCATTCAAAAGCTTCCTAAAAAGAAAAGTCCAGGACCAGACGGCTTCACATGTGAATTCTATCAAACATTCCAGAAAGAATTAGTACCAACTCTCCTCAAACTCTTCAAAAAAATCGAAGCGGAGGGAAAACTACCTAATTCATTCTATGAAGCCAACATCACCCTCATACCAAAACCAGGCAAAGATATTACAAAAAAAGAAAACTACAGGCCAATCTCTCTAATGAATATAGATGCAAAAACCCTCAATAAAATTCTAGCAAATCGTATCCAACACATTACAAGAACACATTAAAAGAATTATATATCATGACCAAGTAGGATTCATCCCAGGTATGCAAGGATGGTTCAACATAAGAAAATCAATTAATGTAATACACCATATCAACAAATCAAAGCAGAAAAATCACATGATCATCTCAATTGATGCAGAGAAGGCATTTGACAAGATTCAACATCCTTTCCTGTTGAAAACACTTCAAAGGATAGGAATACAAGGGAACTTCCTTAAAATGATAGAGGGAATATATGAAAAACCCACAGCTAATATCATCCTCAATGGGGAAAAAATTGAAAACTTTCCCCCTAAGATCAGGAACAAGACAAGGATGTCCACTATCACCACTATTATTCAACATTGTGTTGGAGGTTCTAGCCAGAGCAATTAGACAAGAAAAAGAAATACAAGGCATCAAAATTGGAAAGGAAGAAGTAAAACTATCACTGTTTGCAGACGATATGATACTATATGTAGAAAACCCAGAAAAATCCACAACAAAATTACTAGAGCTAATAAATGAGTACAGCAAAGTAGCAGGCTACAAGATCAACATTCAAAAATCTGTAGCTTTTCTATACACTAGTAATGAACAAGCTGAGGCGGAAATCAAGAAACGAATCCCATTTACAATCGCAACTAAAAGAATAAAATACCTAGGAATAAATTTAACCAAAGAGACAAAAAACCTATATAAAGAAAACTACAAAAAACTGTTAAAAGAAATCACAGAAGACCTAAATAGATGGAAGGGCATACCGTGTTCATGGATTGGAAGACTAAATATAGTTAAGATGTCAATCCTACCTAAATTGATTTACAGATTCAATGCAATACCAATCAAAATCCCAACAACTTATTTTTCAGAAATAGAAAAACCAATAAGCAAATTTATCTGGAAGGGCAGGGTGCCCCGAATTGCTAAAAACATCTTGAGGAAAAAAAAACGAAGCTGGAGGTCTCGCGCTGCCTGACTTTAAGGCATATTATGAAGCCACAGTGGTCAAAACAGCATGGTATTGTCATAAAGATAGATATATCGACCAATGGAATCGAATAGAGTGCTCAGATATAGACCCTCTCATCTATGGACATTTGATCTTTGATAAGGCAGTCAAGCCAACTCACCTGGGACAGAACAGTCTCTTCAATAAATGATGCCTAGAGAACTGGATATCCATATGCAAAAGAATGAAAGAAGACCCATATCTCACACCCTACACAAAAGTTAACTCAAAATGGATCAAAGATCTAAACATTAGGTCTAAGACCATAAAACAGTTAGAGGAAAATGTAGGGAAATATCTTATGAATCTTACAATTGGAGGCGGTTCTATGGACCTTAAACCTAAAGCAAGAGCACTGAAGAAGGAAATAAATAAATGGGAACTCCTCAAAATTAAACACTTTTGTGCATCAAAGAACTTCATCAAGAAAGTAGAAAGACAGCCTACACAATGGGAGACAATATTTGGAAATGACATATCAGATAAAGGTCTAGTATCCAGAATTTATAAAGAGATTGTTCAACCAACAACAAAAAGACAGCCAACCCAATTACAAAATGGGAAAAAGACTTGAATAGACACCTCTCAGAAGAGGAAATACAAATGGCCAAAAGGCACATGAAGAGATGCTCAATGTCCCTGGCCATTAGAGAAATGCAAATCAAAACCACAATGAGATATCATCTCACACCACCAGAATGGCCATTATCAACAAAACAGAAAATGACAAGTGCTGGAGAGGATGCGGAGAAAGAGGCACACTTATCCACTGTTGGTGGGAATGTCAAATGGTGCAACCACTGTGGAAGGCAGTTTGGCGGTTCCTCAAAAAGCTGAATATAGAATTGCCATACGACCCAGGAATACCATTGCTGGGAATCTACTCAAAGGAATTAAGGGCAAAAACTCAAACGGACATTTGCACACCAATGCTTATAGCAGCGTTATTTACAATTGCAAAGAGATGGAAACAGGCAAAATTTCCATCAACAGACGAGTGGCTAAACAAACTGTGGTATATACATACGATGGAATATTGTGCAGCTTTAAGACAGGATAAACTTATGAATTATGTAATAACATGGATGGACCTAGAGAACATTATGCTGAGTGAGTCTAGCCAAAAACTAAAAGACAAATACTGTATGGTTCCAATGATGTGAATCGACATTCGAGAATAAACTTGGAGTATGTCATTGGTAACAGAGTCCAGCAGGAGTTAGAAACAGGGTAAGATAATGGGTAATTGGAGCTGATGGGATACAGACTGTGGAACAGGACTAGATACAAAAACTCAAAAATGGACAGCACAATAATACCTAATTGTAAAGTAATCATGTTAAAACACTGAATGAAGCTGCATCCGAGCTATAGGTTTTTGTTTTGTTTTGTTTTGTTTTTACTAGTATTACTTTTATTTTTTTCTCTATATTAACATTCTATATCTTTTTCGGTTGTGTTGCTAGTTCTTCTAAACCGATGCAACTGTACTAAGAAACGATGATCATGCATCTATGTGATGATGTTAAGAATTACTGATTGCATATGTAGAATGGTATGATTTCTAAATGTTGATTTAATTTCTTTTTTTCGTTAATTAATAAAAAAAAGTAATCTCAAATAAAAAAAAATCTGTCACAAAATTTTGAGACCCATTAAAACAAAGTTTAATGAGAAATCTGAGTCTTCTTTTGAAAGTTCAACCTTGAATTGCTTGGGCAAAAGACTTGAGTTGCTCATAACCTATTTCTGGTGTTCCATCTGCTGAAATTTGATAGTTCAGGGTTAAGTTTTCTTAGGACAGAAATTAAGGGTTTTTTCCACCTCTAAGAGTTTGAATCATCACTTAAGCTGTACTTACTGAAAAACAGTGCTTTGTTGGTTGCAAACTTGGTAAGTATAGAAAAGCAGAGGGTAATTGTAATGTTTATAAATTTCTTTAGAAGGCCAGTTTCTGTAATAAAGACCATGTGATGTATATAGAAAAGAGGGAAAAGAATATATAGATCTGACAAATAAAATCCAAAGGATAAAATGATAGATTCAAGAAATGCCTTTATAGCAATAACTTTGAATGCTAATGGAATAAACTCACCAATTAAAAGATAGAGATTGGCAGAAGGATTAAGAAATACAATCCAGCTATATGCTGCTTACAAGAGACTCACCTTAGACCCAAGGATACAAATAAAATGAAAGCAAAAGGATGGAGAAAGATATTCCATGCAAGCTCTAACCAAAAGAAAGCAGGAGTAGCTATGTTACTATCAGACAAAATAGACTCTTTGAATGTAAAGAAGTCATAAGAGGCAAAGAAGGACATTACACATTAATAAAAGGGACTATTCATCAAGAAGAAATAACAATAATAAATGTTTATGTTCCCAATCAAGGAACTCCAGAGTACATGAGGCAAACATTGGCAAAACTGAAGGGAACATTAGATGTTTCAGCAATAATAGTGGAAGACTTCAATACAGCACTCTCCTCTATAGATAGAACAACCAAACAGAGGATCAATAAGAATCTAGAGAACTAAAACAATTTGATAAGTGAATTAGACCTAACAGACATATATAGATCATTATACCCCCAAACACCAGTACATACATTCTTCTCTAGTGCTTATGGAATGTTCTCCAGGAAAGATCATATGCTAGGGCACAAAACAGGTCATTATAAATTTTTAAAGGTTGAAATTATTCAAAGCACTTTCTCTGAACACAATGAATGAAGCTGAAAATCAATAGCTACCAAAGAACCAGAACTTTCACAAATATATGGAGATTAATAATGCACTCTTACACAACCAGTAGATCAAAGAAAAAAATGCTAGAGAAATAGATAGCTATTGGGAGATGAATGAAAATGAAAATATGACATATCAGAACTTATGGGATGTGGCAAAGGTAGTACTGAGAGGGACATTTATTGCCCTAAATGCCTATATTATAAAAAGAAATAGCAAAAATTGAGGACATAACTTCTCACATGAAAGAACTAGAAAAAGAAGAGCAAACTAACCCCAAAGCAAATATAAGAACAGAAATAACAAAGATTAAAGCAGACTTAAATGACTTGGGAAACAAAAGAACATAGAAAGAATCAATAAAACCAAAAGCTAGTTCTTTGAGAAAATCAATAAAATCAATGGACCCTAGCTACACTGACAAAGAAAGAAAAGATAGAGGATAAAAAAAAAAAAAAGAATTCAGAAATGAGAGGAGGGTCATTGCCACAGACCCTGAAGAAATTTTTAAAGAAATCATAAGAGAACACTATGAACAACTATACACCACAAACTAGACAACTTAGATGAAATAGACAAAGTCCGAGAAACACACAAATAAGTTACACTGATTCAAGAAGAAATAAAAGATCTCAACAAATCAATCACAAGTAAACAGATTCAATCAGTCATCAAAAATCTTCCTACAAAGTAAAGCCCAGGGTCAAATGGCTTCACAGGGGAATTTCATCAAACATTTCAACAAGAACTAATACCAATCCTGCTCAAATTCTTCTAAAAAAATTGAAGAAAAAGGAACACTACTTATTTGTGAAGCTAACATGACTTTAATACCAAAATAGGGTCATGTTAAAGACACTATAAGAAAGGAAAACTACAGGCCAATCTCTTTAATGAATATAGATGCAAAAATTCTCAATGAAATACTAGCAAATAGAATCCAATGACACATTAAAGAATTATATACCACAACCAAGTGGGGTTTATACCAGGAATGCAAGGAACTCAAGAAAAATCAATCGATGTAATACAGCACGTTAACAGTGGTCAAGGGAAGAATCCCATGATCATCTCAATTGATGATGAAAAAGCATTTGATAAAATTCAACATCCTTTTCTGATTAAAAAAAACACTTCAAAAGGTAGGAATCAAAGGAAACTTCTTCAATTTGATAAAAGAAATATATGAAAAACTCATAGCCAGCATTTTACTCAATGGTGAGAAACTGAAAGCTTTCCCCCTAAAATTGGGAATGAGCAAGAATATTTAACATTGTACTACAAGTTCTAGCTAGAGCAATCAGATAGGAAAAAGAAATAAAAAGCATCCAAATCAGAAAGGAAGAAGTAAAACTTTCATTATTTGCAGATGCCATGATACAATATTTGGAAAATTCTGAGAAATCTATGACAAAGCTTCTTGAGCTAATAAATTCAACAGACTGTGGAATATAAGATTAATGTGCAAAAATCAATAATGCTTCTGTACACAAGAAATAGCAATTAAGGAAAAAATTCCATTCAAAATAGCAACTAAAAGAATCAAGTATCTAGTAATAAACTTAACCAAGAATATAAAGGACCTATACACAGAAAACTACATAACATTGCTAAAACAAATTTTAAAAAGATCTAAATAGTTGAAAGACATTCCTTGCTCATGAATGGGAAGGTTAAATGTAGTTAAGATGTCACTTCTACTGAAATTGTTCGACAGATTCAATGCAATGCCAATCACAATTCTAACAAACCTACTTTGAAGACTTGGAAAAGCTAGTGTTCTAGTTTGCTAGCTGCTGAATGCAACACACCAGAGATGGATTGGCTTTCAATAAAAGGGCATTTATTTAATTAATGTATAGTTCTTCAGAGGAAAGGCGGCTAACTTTCGACTGAGGTTCTTTCTTACGTGGGACTGCACAAGGCAATCTCTGCTGGCCTTCTCTCGTGGCCTCTCGGTTCCAACAACTTTCCCTGGGGTGATTCCTTTCTGCATCTCCAAAGACCTGGGCTGAGCTGCAAGGGCCAAGATGAGGTATGCTGAGCTGCTTTGGCTGTGCTACATTGAGCTCTCTCTTTTAAGCACCAGCCAATTAAATCAAATGTTATTAATTACAGCTGGCATACCTCCTAGCCGACTGCAGATGTAATCAGGAACAGATAAGGTTCACATGCCATTGGCTCATGTCCACAGCAATAGAACTAGGCACCTTCACCTGACCAAGTTGACAACTGAATCTAACTACCACAGCTAGTTATCAAATTCATTTGGAAGGGAAAGAGAGCTTGAATAGCTAAAAATATCCTAAAAAAGAAGAACGAGTAGAAGGATTAACACTACCTGATTTTAAAGCTTATTATAAAGCCACAGTGGTCAAACAGCATGGTACTGGCACAAAGATAGAAATATTGATCCAGGGAATCAAGAGTGCAGAAACAGACCACCAAATCTATGGTCAACTTCGACAATGCCCCCCAATCCACTGAACTGGGACAAAATAGTCTTTTTAATAAACAGGCATGGGTGTACTGGATATCAATAGCCAAAAGAATGAAAGAGGACCCTTGTCTTTCAACCCATACAAAAATCATCTCAAAGTGGGTGTGCTGGTTTGAAAGGAAGTATGCCCCCTAAGGAAAGCCATGTTTTAATATATATCCCATTTCATAAAGGTAGAATAATCCCTATTCAATACTGTATATTTGAAACTGTAATGAGATCATCTCCCTGGTTGATGTGATTTAGTCAAGAGTGGTTGTTAAACTGGATTAGGGGATGACATGTCTCCACCCATTTGAGTGGGTCTTGATTAGTTTCTGAAGTCCTATAAAAGAGGAGAATGAGAGATTCAGAGAGAGAGCAGAGAATGCTGCAGCACCATGAAGCAGAGAGTCCACCAGCCAGCGACCTTTGGAGATGAAGAAGGAAAACACCTCCCAGGGAGCTTCATGAAACAGGAAGCCAGGAGACAAAGCTAGCAGATGATGCCGTATTCCAGCTGAGAGAGACGCCTGACTGTGTTTGCCATGTGCCGTCTCACTTGAGAGAGAGACCCTGAACTTCATCGGCCTTCTTGAACCAAGGTATCTTTCCCTGGATGCCTTTGAATGGACATGTCTATAGACTTGTTTTAATTGGGACATTTTCTCAGCCTTAGAACTGTAAACTTGCAACTCATTAAATTCTCCCTTTTAAAAGCCATTCCATTTCTGGTATATTGCATTCCAGCAGCTAGCAAACTAGAACAGTGGGTCAAAGACCAAAATATAAGAGCCAGCACCATAAAACTAGAAGAAAAATGTCTTCAAGAACTAGTAATAGGAGGGAGCTTCCTAAACTTTACACCCAAAATACAAGCAATGAAAGAAAAAGTAGATAAATGGGAACTCCTCAAAATCAAATGCTCTGTGCCTCAAAAACCTTTGTCAGAAAGGTGAAGAGGCAGCCAACTCAATGGGAGAAAATATTTGGAAATCATGTATCAGATAAAGGTTTGGTATCTTGTATACATAAAGAAATTATACAACTCAACAACAAAAGAACAAACAACCCAATTATAAATGGGCTAAAAATATGAATAGACATTTTTCTGAAGAGCAAATATAGATGGCTAAAAAGTACATGAAGAGATGCTCCTTTCATTTTCATAAGGGAAATGCAGGTCAAGACTAAAATGAGATACCACCTACCACCTATAAGAGTGGCTACGAAATAAACAGGAAACTACCAATTGGAGAGGATGTAGAGAAATTGAGACACTTATGCACCACTGGTGGGAATGTACAGCCACCATGGAAGACAGTTTGGCAGTGTTCTAGTTTTCTAGCTGCCAGAATGCAATATACCAAAAACGGAATGGACTTTAAAAGGGGAATTTAATAAGTTGCTGGTTTATAGTTCTAAGGCCGAGAAAATGTCCCAATTAAAACAAGTCTATAGAAATGTCCAATCATAGGCATCCAGGGAAAGATACCTTGGTTCAAGAAGGCCGATGAAGTTCAGGGTTTCTCTCTCAAGTAAGAAGGTGCATGGCAAACACAGTCAGGGCTTCTCTCTCAGCTGGAATATGGCATCATCTGCTAGCTTACTCTCCTGGCTTCTGGTTTCATGAAGCTCCCCGGGAGGCGTTTTCCTTCTTCATCTCCAAAAGTCACTGGCTGGTGGACTCTCTGCTGCAGCATTATCTAGTCTCTCTGAGTCTCTCATTCTCCAAAATATTTCCTCTTTTATAGGACTCCAATAAATCAATCAAGACCCACCCAAATGGGTGGAGACATGGCGTCCCTTAATCCAGTTTAACAACCACTCTTGACTAAATCACATCATCCAGGGAGATGATCCCATTACAATTTCAAACACACAGTATTGAACAGGGATTATTCTACCTTTATGAAATGGGATTTATATTAAAACATGGCTTTTCTTAGGGGGCATACTTCCTTTCAAACCAGCACAGGTGGTTCCTTACAAAACTAAGTATCAAGTTGCCCTATAACCTGGCAATACCACTATCCAGAAGAACTGAAAGCAGTGACACAAACAGAGAGTTGCACACCAAAGTTCATAGCAACATTATTCACAATTGCCAAAAGATGGAAACAATCCAAGGGCCCATCAACAGATGAGTGAATTAAAAAATATATGGTATATACATACAATGGAATATTACACAGCAGTAAGACTAAATGACATCCTGAAACATATGACAAAGATGGATGAATCTTGAGAACATAATGCTAAGTGATATAAGCCAGACACAAAAGGGTAGATACTGTATGATTTCACTTTTATGATGATGGTATAGGTAAATTTAGAGGCATTTAGTACAGAATTTAGGGGACCTAGAAATATATGGAAGCTAGAGATGGGTGAATGGTTAGCTAGTGAGGTTAAATGTAAATGTAAGGGAATGGATAGAAGTGAAGGAAGTTCATTAGTGGGTCTATAAAGTAATATTGCCATATTGAAGGTGAACATGATTGAAAGTGGTTGTGTAGAGCCATGTATCCCACTGATTAACACTACAAATATAAATAAGTTCTTGCATGAACTTCTTCAAAGGTATGAATCTTGTACAAAGAGTAAATAATATTTGGGTATAGGGGGAAAACTGCTGTTGCATGCTATGGGCTATGTTTAACAGGAAGACAGCAACACCAGGGGTAAATAATGGGGAGGGACAAGAGTTAAGGGAAGTTTAAATCTCCTATTTGGTAAATATGGGTTTATCGGCTATTTTTCTCTTGAGAGCAATGAAAATCGTCTAAAATTGTGAGTGTTGATGATTATACAATTAAGTGAGAATAATGTGAGCCATGGACTATTGACTTTGAGCATTATATGTGATGGATGGAGGTGGCTAAAGGATACACAGACTGAGAAGCAGAATGGTGAACAGTGGTGTATACATATGACTGAATATTGTGCTGCTATGAAAGGAATGAAGTTGTGAGGGGTGCAATGATGTGAATGAATCTGGGGCATATTATGTGATGCAGAATAAGCCAGAATCAAAAGAGCAAATGTTGTGTGGTCTTATTTAGAAAATACTGATAAGAAAATTGGGGCCTAGATTGTGATCTCTTATAACAGTCACATTTAGTCCAGAGCAGTAAATGTTATTTCTAGATTTTGAGAGGTTGTGCTATATAGGTATAACCTGGTATTTCCCTGGAGCTTTGGGTACCTGTGTGACACCTAAGACTCAGAGCAGGAGTTCTGCAGATCTGAAAGTCAGCATTGCCACATACAACAACTGTTAAAGAAATTGAGAAAGAGATCTGGCTTCAATTAAAGATCAGAACGAAGCCAATTGGGTTGCGACTAAGGTAAATTAGGATACAGGGATAAGGAGTATATTGTCTGTATTTTGGATCTTCACCTGTACTTTCTGTGACCAAAGGGAGAAAGGTTTATTTTGTTCAAAGTCTAAATTTTCTGTAGCACATAATCTAACTCAACTTGTTTGAATAGATTATTTAAACAATCCAAACACAGGGAATCCAGAATAAGAATAAGAGCCTTTAACCCTGTACAGCTTAATGTAATGCCTGGATACATCCCAGAGTATTAAGCAGATAATCAAAAAGTATTTGCAAAGTCCCTCATGGGAGAAAAAAATTGGAACTACTATACTTTACCACTGGGGAAACCCCTGATACTGTGCCAAATATTAGGGACACTCAAATCAATAGACCAAGTCCTTGAGCTTGAGGCTTGTTCTTGTGAAGCTTATGTATGTAGTAGAGAGGTTTAACCTTAGGTGGCTTAAAAGTCGCCTCTTGGAGGACCTCTTTTGTTGCTCAGATGTGACCTCCCTCTCTCTACGCCCAATTCTGCAAGTGAAACCATTGTCCTCCCTGCTTTGTGGGACATGACATCCAGGGTAAAAGTCACCCTGGTAGCATGGGAGATGACTCCCAGGGATAAGCCTGGCCCTATCACCCTGAGATCCACAATGCCTTCCTGACCAAAAGGGGGGAAAGAATGGTAGCAAAATAACATATCAGTGGCTGAGAGAATTAAATAGTGTCAAGAGGCTACTCTGGAGGTTACTCTTATATAAGCTTCAGCTAGATAAGGCTATTTACCATGATCTGCCAACCCCCAACCAAACCATTCCTGCCTAAAGAACACCTAGGGCTCTATCTGAGATTCTACAAAGATTCCATGCATTATGATTACTTTTCAGAAACCTACAACCTCCAGATGGGCTTCTAGAACAGATAAGTCCTGAGACCCAGAGAGGCCAGCCTCTCCAGAATATCAACTAGTTCCATCCCCCATCCCATATTATCGACACTCCTTTCCAACATGAAAAAGTTAGAATGGGCAGAGCCCTAATACTCCTAAAGATTAGGAGAAACATCAAAGTTGAAGGTAGAGATATAACAGAGAAGATAGGATTTAACAAATGACTGACTGTGGAATCATTATATTGATATTTTTTAGTCTCCAGTGTCCTAGAGCAGCTAGAAGGAAAAACCTGAAATTGTGGAACTGTAACCCGTCCAAACTCTGAAATCTGTTTTATAACTAATTGTTGTAGTGTGCTTTGAAATTTATTGCTTTTTTGTAAATATGTTATTTTTCACAGTTAAAAAAAATTTTACACCAGAAAGCAAATCCTGTTTTACTAAGTTGAAATCACATATATGTTTTTGGTTCAAATTGTGTAGAGTAAGATAAATTAAATTGCATCATAGAAACCAGCACCACTGAATTTCTAGAAGCATGATTATGTCAAAATAAACTTTATTTTAAAAGTTCCAATAATATATTATGGGGAGAACGTTCAGTGAAACTCTATAAAAAGCACTGGGCACATCAGAGAGTCAATAAGCATGCTGCTCTGTCTGCCTCCACCACCCCTCCCTCCCCACCCACCCCCACCCCCACCGTGAGTAAATTCGCTTCTTAGTCTTCATTTCCTTATTGATAAAATAGTTAGCCCAATACACATTCACATAGTTGGGCGTGAAAACTAAAGGTGAAAAAATGCACAACTGCCAACTCCTGGCCTTGTATGCTGTAAGATCTTAATTGTTGTCACCTTCATTTGTTTGCTGGAAACCAGCCTGCAGACAGACCCCTAAAGCCCCTCGGAGAGAGACTTAGTTTGGCCTGCCAGGCCCTGGCAGAAAAGCTGGACCCCAACTTTCTGTCCATGCAAATTCAGCATGTTAATATTCTTAAATCACAGGAGGAAATTCTTTTCAGAAAGTTGAAGGCCGCAAGTTCCTCCAGGCTTATATTAAAGGGATTACAATCCATTTCCTTCCTAATGCGGCTAATGCGCTATGGGAAGCCCTCGGGCTAGGGATTAAAGCATTTACGCCTTTAATTAGGAGGGAACCTTTCCTTAGAGCCTGAAACACAAACACTGAGTCGACACTACAAAGGCCTCCTCTCCTGAGCAGTGGGATATTGATCCCTCTCCAGGAGCCTCTGAGGGTTTAGCAAACACCACCTGTCCCAAACGGGGTGCCTGAGCCGGGAGGGCCCTTATCAGAAATGGAAGCTCCTTCCCGTGAAGAACAAACAAGCAAACGAAAAACAAATCCACACAGTGGGACGGGAGGAGGAAGTCAGGAGTGAGCGGGCCTCATGAAGGGATGGGGTGCTGGAGTTTTCCAGTGTCACTCTTCTGGGTTTTCTCTGTGGAGTCACATACTGGGCAATGAACTTTCAAGGGGACACCTCTGAAAACTGAGACATGTGGTGGTTCAGAGAGGTCTGTTTCCACACGGGTGACACCTAGTAGGAACATCTGAAAGGGGGGCCCGATCACCAGCTTCTTCCAGACTCCTGCCCTGGAATCTGCCTTTTAACAAGCTTCACTGGCCATGCTTATGCACATGCAAGAGGAAAGCACGGCTGTCCTACAATAGACACTTGCTAACACCCTCTTACGCAGGAATCCCACAGCCCCCCATGTGTGCCTTCTCTTTCTTTGCAACTAGAGATAAAACCAATGTGTTCAATTCTAGATGGGTTCCTGATGGTCTTTGGCTGGAAGTCATTGATGCCCCATTGGAAATGACAATTTTTCAGTCTCCAAACTATGTTTCCCAAGCTGCCTCTCCCAGTCAGAGGTTGCACTAGTCTTTTCAGACTGTGCCATGGGATGGGGCCTTGGATAAGTTTGCTAAAATCATATGCACTTCATTTTTGTGTTTGTCTGGATTATCTGTAAAAGTGGGGTGAAGAGGGCATGGGGATTCAGTGGTAGAATGCTCACCTTCCGTGTGGGAGACCTGCATTCGATTCCTGGACCATATACACAAAAAAGAAAAGAAAAGTAAAGTGAAAATCATACCAACCCAAAGAATTGTTGAGATTTAACAATAGAACATGTGGCTACAGGGAGTCCCAACTGCAGTTCTTAATTTGCTTTATTTTATTGCTCAGAAGAGCTTTGGGTCTTTTAGCAGTACTCAAAAAACAGGTTTTTAATTTATCATATTATCATTTTTCTCTATCAATTAAGACTCAAATTATGTGACATTGGTGAGGAAAGAGGGGGTCCCACATGTGCTTATCATACATTTTCCTGATGAATGAAGTTGACTTTTTAAAAAATGAAGCTTTGTTTAAAAAAGTATAATCTTTTCTCATATTAGTACAGAATTAGGTATTTCACAGAACAAAAGCAAAACGAATGCAAACTTATAATCTAATTTTCTACATATAAGAGTGCCAGAAAATGGTTTAAATCTATTTCCCAGTACTGATATGAGGAACAGGCACTTGCCATCACCTTTCAAAGGCAAATGGAGGTACCTCTCAAAAATGTAAATGGTTGCACCCTTTGACCTAGCAATTCTACTGGTACATGTTGTTCTTACATCAATGAGGGTCACATATGCAAAGATGACCATGATACTGCTCATTGTGGTGTGGCCTGACTCAGCAAAAACCTACAAAACCCAAATCTGCATCAGCAGAAACTGATTCAATAAGCATGGATTTCATAAGTGCATCCACACTGTGAAATAAGAGTGTATTAAAAGAAAAAAAAGATACATCTAAATGAAATAGAAGGATGTCCTCAATAAACTGCTGAATAACATTTTTTTCAGAAGCATATTTATGGTTTGATTCCAGTTATATAAATCAAAGCACACATATGTTTTATAAAAACTTAGAAAAAAAAATACAACTTCTAAGGGAATAAACCCCAAACTGTTGACAGGAAATAGGTTTGGGGAGGGAGGACTGTAGAGTGTGCTTTTAAAAATTTTGAAGCAGTTTGTGTATTGTTTACTTTATTTCTATTGCCCATTGGAATGAAAGCTACAGAGATGAGGAGAAATCATTTCTGTGAAGGTATTGAAGAATAATTGTCATAAGTTTGGGGATGGCTGGATGAAGTCATTTTGCCCAGAGACGTGGGAATAGGGAGTGAAAAACAATACCCACCGTGTCCTGTTCCCATAATAAATCTAAGACACATCCTGTGGTGCTCAGTGACTGCTAACTGCTATTGCTGTTGAAGATGATAATGATGGTGGGGAAGAGTCTCTGCCCACAAGGAAAGGGAAAAAGGAGAATGTCGTCTCTAAGAAAATCTGCTTAGCCTAACACTTAGGTAATGGCTTAGCAGTGCCTACTCGATCTCCTTGTCCCTCTGTCAACTTTCCCAAATTCTTTCAAAAGCTTTTTGGGGCATGAGCCTGGGGTCAGTGGTGGGTCGGTCCGGTGAGATGTTGAAAGGACAAGGTGATCAGTAAGTCACACCCTGTCCTCCCCCGCCTGACCTGGCCCGGGAGCAGAGTGTAATCTGCCCAAGAATCTGCCATCACGCCTTCACGTTGGGACCAAGTGCAGAGAGGAGCGTCAGTGCCCAGGGACCAACGCTGACAGATGAGCCAGTCGTTTCGAGGCCAGCCACCTCTTAGCTCAGAACACACACCTGGCTGGGAAACAGATGGGTTTTTTGGTCACGATCACTTTTAAGATAAGTTGGTAGATCTTAAAGAGTGGGCCTTGGGCCTCCAGGGGTGATTGCTAAGAATATGAAGTCTTGGGACCACACTCCATAGATTCCAAATCAGACTTTGAGGGGGAAGCTGGAGTGAGGATCAGGAATAAGCCTTTTATATAAGCTCACAAGGAGATTCTTTTATATCCTGCAGTTTGGGAACAACTAATGAAGAACTTGGTGACATTTTGCCCAGGGGTGAGTCTTTCATGATCCCATTAGGTCTGATTATATCTTGGAGTGAAGCATTTTTGCAAATAGTCAAATGATCCTATATCTATTCTCACTGCCCCAGTGTAGAAAATAAAAAGAAAGAAATGCAGCCTGACTTTTAGGGTCCTCTGTGTATATTCCAGTAATATTCAATATAATAAAACACCAAAAAGAAAAAAAAACAATATTAGGAAAAGACAGAAAGCTTCAAGATAAATTGTGTGCTTACATGCCATTTGCTGGTTCATTCAACTAGCAAACATTTATTAAATAATCTCAGAAATATTCAGTTCTCAGAGATTTCTTCCCTATTTGCATTCATTTGTAACATGTAGTACACACTGGTAAAATTTTCTTTTTCCCTAATCTTCCTACAAAAATTTTAAGTGTAACTATTTCATTGGTCAAAATCAACTAGCCTCCAATGTGTGACAACACCAGGAAACTTCCACTTGTTTCCCCCTCTCTCCCTCTCTCCCTCCTTCACGCTCTTCCTCCCTTCTTTCCTTCCCTCCTACTTACATATAGATATTTACTGAGTACTTGCTATATGCCAGGTGTTAGGGATATATCAGTGGACAAAGGATATGGCTCTATCCTCATGGAGATTGTAGTCTAGCTTTTAACTTACAACTTTGTGATTCCATTCTCTGGGAAGGATATTATATTTATACATAACTATATAAGGGATTAGAAATAACAGATGGACTGTCTCTCTAAGCCAACTCTGCAGGTGAACTCAATGCCCTCCCCACTGTGTAGAACGTGAATCTCAGCGGTGTAAATCTCCCTGGCAACGTGGGACAGAACTCCTGGGGATGAGCTGGGACCCGGCATCATGGGATTGAGAAAGCCTTCTTGACTGACAGGGAGAAGGGAGAAATGAGACAAAATAAAGTTTCAGTGGCTGAGAGACTTTAAACAGAGTCAAGAGGATATCCTGGAGTTTATTCTTATGCATTCTATAGATACCCTTTTTTTGTTTATGCTGTATTGGAGTGACTACAGGGAAGTATCTTAAACTGTTGAACTGTATTCCAGTAGCCTTGATTTTTGAAGACAACTGTATAACTATATAGCTTTTACAATGTGACTGGCTCCTTTTATCCATGGTATGGAGAGATGAATGAAAAAAGCAATGACAAAAATTAAAAAAAATAATAGGGGGGTAAAAAAATTGAGTAGCTTGCAATACTAATGGTCTCTGAGAGGAAAGGGTAAGGGGTATGGGATGTATAGCTTTTTTTCTTTCTTCTTTTTATTTCTGATGCAATGTGATGCAAATGTTCTAAAAATGATCATGATGTTAAATACAAACTATGTGATGATATTGTGAGTCACTGATCGTATACTTCAGATGGACTTTATGGTGTGTGAATATATTTCAATAAAAATATTTTTAAAAAAGGAAAGGAAGAACGCCTGGAGACACCTGATCTATAGCAGTTCTGATGGCGGCTGTGGCTGGGGGAAGCCCTGGGTCCCTTTGTAGGGAGCACAGACATAGGTTCAAACACAGCTGCTCTACCATTTGCTAGTGTGGTTCCTGGGCAGGCTGTTCATCTCTGTATCTTCTTTCAGAAAATGCAGATAAAAATGCCAACTTTGTACAGTAGTTGACTGGATTAGAAACAATGTGTATATAAGCAAGACACAACAAATGTGAATTCCTCACCCCAAACAAAACCCATTCTTGTATTAAAACAAAAGTCACATATGGCTCCTTGTCATTCTGGATAGATCTATCAGGTCACAAATGGAGCTTCTCCTTCCAAGCCCTGCTTCCCTGCGTCTTTGCGAAGGGACACATCAGTCCAAGCCAGAAAATCGAGAGCCACTCAATTAGCCACCTAGTTCTCAAGTGTGCCTATTTTCCTCCATGCTCACCACCTCTGCCCTTTCCCTGCCACTGTTATCTTTAGCTGGAACCCTGCAATGGGCTTCTAATTAGTCCTTTCACCTCATCTTCCTGAAGGTCAAACTGGCCCCGCACTACCTCAGGATAAAGTCCAGTCTCTTCCCTTAGACCCTTCTGGGTCAGGCCCTGGCCCCTCTCAGCTGCCCCTTGCTTCCTCTGAACTCACATGTCTTCCTCCATGCCGAGGCCTCTGGGGACCCCAGGCTTTTGCAGTCTGCACCCCCCCTTCACCCGGCCGGCGCACTCCTTCCCAAGCTTTCTCAGGATGCCTCTAGGTGCCTCCGTCGGGCTCCCAATACTGGATGTCTTATAGGGATGCTTATCATCTGTCCAGGCAGTTTGTAGGAAAGTTCCAGCTCTGACGCTCAGCCACAATGCTTTGAATAAATGATTTAACTGCACTGGCCTCTGTTTCCCCCACCGTAGTGGATGCCCTGGTGCCTCCCAGGTTCACAGAGAGGATGAGCTGAGATCGCACATTTGAGGGTCCAGCATGGTGAGCTGGCCCATACAAAAATTCAGTGAATACTGGCTACGGTGGCAGCTGGTCTAATCATAAAGGGAAGGGCCCAGGAGGATTGCCCACCTAATATCCCTTCTGTCCTTCTACTACTGCATAGCAGACATGCAGTTTTGGTGGTATAACCTCCACCACCAGACGCATGGGTGGGTTCTGGTTAGTCCAAACCTTAGTTCTGGAGTCATCTGGAAGGTTTGTTAAACACAGATTGCTGGACGCCACCCCAGAGATTCTTATTTAGTAGGTCTGGGGTAGGGTCAGAGGATTTGCATTTCTAGAAAGTTCTCAGATGATACCAGTTCTGCTCTGGTCCAAGGACAATTGCTTGGACACTAGGCAAAGAAATGAGATGCTCTGACTTTTCTATCTTGTTTGGGCACATGGAACTAAGAGGAGCAGTGGTTGCAAGAGAAGAGCTCTTTCTCCCCCTCAATGTGAATCAAGTGGCCACAGATGCTGCTGGTGGCACTTTTCAACCATTAGTGGAAAAGGCAATCAGAAGGAAGGCCCAGGAGGACCACAGAGAAATGAAGTAGAGTACTACCTGACAGTTTTGTGAGCCTCAGATCCCTGGATGATTTAGTTATTAGGGCTACTGTACTCTTTTTAAGTTTATGTCAATTTATGGTTTTTGTTACTTGTAATAAAAATTTCCCCAATGGCAACATGCTCATCAGCTGTATTGTTGCACCCCTGGCACTGGGGCATAGCCTTCAGCCAATTGGCTTCTGAAACAGGACACAACACCAGAGGTCAGGCTTGAATCATTTATTTAGCTATGCAGCAGGACACAAAGCTTTGCGGGTTCTGTGGCTTGTCAGGACAAAGGAGGTACAAGCAGCTACAGGTTTTATATATAGCAAGATGTGGAAATGTTTGGGTAAGGCATCATGGACCAATCATCAGGCAAGTTAGGAGTTATAACCATATTTGGGCTACACAGAGACATGTTTTTACTGACTCATTGACCTCTTTGTTCTGGGCATACGTGAGGGACCTCCTGGCTTGCGAATGTGACCATCTTGCTTAGAGTTAATGTCGGCTGGCTGGTGTGCGTGACGCCTCGCTTAGAGTTAATGGCTGCCGGCTGACCATGGCTCATTTTGATAGCCTGTGGCAAGTTCCACAGTGTGAGGTTGAGAATTGCACCTGTCACCCTGGTATCCCAGCAGGGGCCTAGAAAATCAGCAGTTACGCAAGCACATCTGATCTCATGTCATGATGGGCCTGGTGACCACCTAAGCAGGGTGCTTGGGGAGCAGTCCCAGAGCTGGCCCAGGCTCACTTCCTGCCCTGCCTCATCCCAGCGCCACACTCCACCTCCTGGGATGGGATTTGATCTGATCAGCACCAGCTTAGGCTACTTGCTCATAAAGGCTCCGAGTCCACTTTAGGTAAGGAGTCTTGACCATCTGGTTTCCAGAGAAATCGTTGCTTTCCTCTAATTAGCTTTACAAAATGGGGTAGACTTCTTAAATTACTAATCAGTGGGTGCTATAATACTCTGCTGCTCACCTGACCTGCTGAAACCGGCTGTCCGTGCACTGTGGTGATGGTCCAAGCGGTTTAAACCCCCCCGGTGGGAAGTCCTTTGTGTTGGTTTCCTGGGGCTGCTATAACAAATTATCACAAATTTCATGGCTTTAAACATGAATTTATTCCCTCACAGTTCTGGAAGCTAAAAGTCCAAAATCATGGTGTGGACAGGGCCAGGCTCCCTTGGAAGTCTCTAGAGAAGATCCTTCCTGGCCTCCTCCAGCTTCTGGGGGCCCAGGTGTTCCTGGGCTGTGGCAGCACCTCTCCAGCCTCTGCCACCCCTCAACATCGCCTGATCTTCTTCCCAGTCTGCAATGCAATTGTGCAAAACAGAGACCAAGACACAGGTCCTGAGAATTGCCCAGCAGCTCTCCAACCCCAACCTATTGGTGTCCTTTTAGGCGTCAGGGCCAGGCTGCCTTGGAGGTGGACACTCCCCAGGGCAGTCTGCATAGGGTCCATTACTCTCCTCCAAGCACAAGGAAAGGACCCCACCATCCATACCCTAGTTCCTAAGCTCTCTTCCCTCTTACTGGAGTTAGACCGTTGATCACTGGGACGTCATTCAAGATTGTTCTAATAGTGGCTAGGCTGAAGACTTAAGTCTCCCCTTACTGACTGAGCTGGGACAGGGGTTGTAGATCATACTCAAACTATGGCTCCTATCTCCAATCAGTCCCAGGACATGTTCTAAGCACCAGCCTCTCCAGCTATGTTTCTGTACCACTGAGTGACCACCCAAAGAAACAAGACGATTGGGCTGGTGGACAGAGGTGCAGGCTAGGGAAACTCTCTCTGAGGAAGGAAATGCTGATAAGGGTCCCAGAACAGACCAGAGCTGGATCCAGAGGACTTAATTTTTGTTTTTGTTTTTTTAATAAATAAATTTTTTTTTATTAATTAAAGAAAAAAAGAAATTAACCCAACATTTAGAAATCATTCCATTCTACATATGCAATCAGTAATTCTTAACATCATCACATAGATGCATGATCATCATTTCTTAGTACATTTGCATCGATTTAGGAAAAGAACTAGCAAAACAACAGAAAAAGATATAGAATGTTAATATAGAGAAAAATAATAATAATAATAAAAAAAGACACAAACAGACAAACAAACAAAAAACTATAGCTCAGATGCAGCTTCATTCAGTGTTTTAACATAATTACATTACAATTAGGTATTATTGTGCTGTCCATTTTTGAGTTTTTGTATCTAGTCCTGTTGCACAGTCTGTATCCCTTCAGCTCCAATTACCCATTATCTTACCCTGTTTCTAACTCCTGCTGGTCAGAGGACTTAGTTTTAAGCAGCCAGCTTGGTGACTTTATTAAGTGCCTGCTGTTATGTAAGGCCCAGTGGCGGGATGCAAGTTGCAGGGATAGAAATTCTGGTGCATAGGTCTTACCCCCAGAGATTTTGATTCTGAACCTAGGGAAGGGCTAGGGAATCTGCATTTTAATAAGTACCCAGGTGGTTTCTAAACTGCATGTAGTGACAATGACTGAGCACAGGATCCAGTGGGAACCTAGAGAAGGGGTTGGGGGTTGGGGTTGGGGGTTTGGGGGGGTGGAGGATGAGCAGGAGCTGAGCCCTGGGGTGGGGGCCGGCAAGGGCCCACGCCTTCCATGCCCCCATCCCCTCAGCAGGAAAAACTCTCTGTGAATTATCCACTCTGCCAGCTGTCCTTGGCATTCTTTTGAACTGGATTTGCCTGATAAGCAAAGTTCCTGGGCCTCACACAGGGTTAGGTTGGTGAAGGCAGTGCCTCACACAGCTCAGATTCCAACATCGACCACCCCAGGGTGGATGCCGTGGACTGACCCCCGGACACTTGTTTTCTCATTGGTTTGCTATACAACAGCTGTCCTACCCTGGGCAGGTCATTTCTCCTTTCAGGGGCAGGAGGGGGCATCAGCAGTACCTGGGACAGATTTCCCCAAAGAACTTGTAGAGGGCATGGGCCTAATCATTTTCACCTTCTTTTTTATTAGAGAAGTTGTCCTTTACAGAACAATCATGATGAATAAAATACAGAATTCCAAATACAACCTTATTATTGTGTGCAACCACACAACCTTGGTGTGGTGCATTTATTCCAATTAATGAAAGCACATTTTAATAATTGTACTATTAACTATAGTCCATGGTTTAACTTAGCAGTTTCATGGATTTTTAAGTTTTTATTTTATTACCATACATACAACTTAAAATTTCCCCTCTTAACCACATTCAGCTATGTATTTCAGTGCTGTTAATTACAGTCACAATGCTGTGCTACCATCACACCATCCATTACCAAAACAACATCTCCATCATTCCAAATAGCTCTTCAGTATATCCTTAGGGTCTGGCTATAACAGGTCTTGAAACACCCATTAACATAAAAGGAAAACTACCAGGACCCATGATAAATTTTTCTGTCAATTCTCAGAATTAGGAATAACTGCTTCCTCTGGGGAAAAAAAATGGACTCTTTTTTTATTCCATGGATACTACAAATAGAGTGACTGTATCTAACTTTTAGTCTCTTCATGTCGCTCATCACAACCTGAAAGGACCTTGCGTGCACTTTTCTTTGACAGTTGTCCAGCTCTCCGCACTGGGTGTGGACTCCGGGGGCACAGGAGAACGCTCAGGGCTGACCGCCCCGGTGCCCAGGGCCAGGCTCAGTAACAAGGGAAGAGGCAGCCAGAGTCCAGCCCTGTCCTGCATCTCATCAGCAGGTCGTGGACCACCTTTCCCCGGGTTTCATCTTTTCCAAAACTGATTTTCCCAGCATTCCATTTTCCCTTCTTATTATCTCTTCTCTCATTGCATTGTTGGTGTTTCTGCAAGCTACCCTGGACCCCTTTTCGAGACAAGGGCAGGGAAAACCGAGTGCAGTATTAGTGAACAGCATCCTGCTTCAGAGGCCAATTAATCCTTTATTCAGCTCATTTCTTTGTTAGTGTCTGTTGCAGACCGGTCCCTGCTAGGGGTGAAGGCAGCAGACACTAAACATGCAAACAAAGAAAATTGGTACTATGCGCGTTTGGTGCAAAGAAGGAAAGAAGCAGGTGCTGTGGCAGAGAACAAAAGGATGAGGAGAAGCCCTCTCTGAAGAGGCAGCAGAGACCTGAAGGGCAAAAGGAGGTGGGGGACGGTCAGAGCAGGCGAGTGACAGAGAGAAACAAGCTGGGTGGGTTTTAGGAGGGCAGGAGGCAGTGTGGCCACGGGGGAGGTGAGGGCAAGGTATGGTCTTGTAAGCTGGGAATGTGGGTTCTGTCCTCAGTGCAAGGAGGGGTGAGCCCCATTTGAACCAGGGAGTGACAGACTCTGATCTGTATTGAAAAGAGTGCTATACAGTCAAACCTTGGAATACTACTCAGCAATGAAAAGGAATGAATTATTGGCACCCACAATGTTTTGGATGGATCTCGAGGGCATTATATCGAATGAAAAAAAGTCTCAAAATTACATAGTGTGTGATTCCATTGATACAACATCCTCAAAATGACCAAATCATAGAGATGGAGACCAGGCAGTGGCTGCCAGTGGATGGGGCTGAGGGAAGTGGGGGTGACCAAAAACACAGCAGAAGGAAGCCTTGTGGGGTGGAACAGCTCTCTGTCTCGATTGTCGATTGTCGTGCGATTACACAAACTACATGTGTGATAAAGTTGCACAGCCCTACACACATGCTGAAATGCATGCATGTAACACTGGTGAAATCTGCATAAGCGCGGGGGACTACCCCGAGGATAGCTTCCTGGTTGTGATAAATGTTGCTGTTGGGAAAACGGGGTGAAGGTAGCAGAGGGAGCTCCCGACCACCTTTGTAACTTCCTGTCAATCTGTAACAATTTCAAAATAAAAGCTTTGGGAAGAGCCCACTGTCTGGGTAGGGAGGAAGGGTGGGTGTGGACAGTCCGTGAGAGGTGACAGGGATCAGATAGAGAGAACCCGAGGGTGGGAGACTTTTTGGCAGCCGACTCTGGCGCAGCTGTGGACAGAAAGGGTAGAGAGGGAAGGTGCAGCAGGGACCCCAGAAAACCCCAGGCCTCAGGCCTCGGCCCGTGTGTGCTTGGATGGTGGGGCCACCAGTTATAAAATGGTGGTGAAGGGGGTGCGAGGGGGCTTCAGTGGTAAGAATTCTAGCCTGCCATGCGGGAAACCCAGTTCGAATCCCGGCCATACACTACCTCTGCCCCCCACCCTGCCCCTGCCGTGCCGCCAAAAAAAAGAAATCAACAAATGGTGCTGCAATAATGGGAAAGTCACATGGAAAAAGAATGAAATGTGACCCCCCCACCATACAGCATACAAAAAACAAACAACAACAACAAAAAACCTAAAGAATAGAGAAAAGGGGATGTGGTAACAGGTAAGGGAGCTTTATTATTTTTTTTTTCCTGTAGAAAAAAAGTTCACATGAAGAAAAAAATGCTTAAAACACGCATAATGAATTCTTCAAATATATCGTATGTAGCCATTAGCCTTGCCCACAGCCTGGAAACCACCTGTGGATCTTCCTGATCACAAATATCTCTCCTTGCAGAGGCAACCACAGGCCTGATTTTAAAAGTAATTGTACCCTTGATTTTTCCTCTAGTTTAGCCATCTAAGGATGCATCAGTCCTGTTCAGTATAAGATGCCAGGAGAGACCCAAGTTGATGTCTGAATTTAAAGCGCTCCAAACTGCCAACACAGTTCAGTCTTTTGAATACCACTCATTCTTTTATTTATTTATTTATTTTATCTTTTTTTAAATACCAAAAAACACCAAATGCATTCTTAACTTTTGATCATTCCATTATACATATATAATCAGTAATTCACAATATCATCACATAATTGCATATTCATCATCATGATTATTTCTTGGAACCCTTGCATCTACTCAGAAAAAGAAATAAAAAGAAAGCAGAAAAAAATTCATGTATACCATACCCCTTATCCCTCCCTTTCATTGATCATTAGCATTTCAAACTACATTTATTTTAACATTTGTTCCCCCTATTACTTATTTTATTCCATATGTTCTACTCATCTGTTGACAAGGTAGATAAAAGGAGCATCAGACACAAGGTTTTCACAATCACACAGTCACACTGAATACCACTCATTCCTCATTCCCTCCGTGAGGGTGGAGGAAGAGGAGGTGTCCGTGACAACATCACATATGCTTTAATATCATTTTAAGGTAAAACTTTAAAAAATTGCAAAAATAAAGCTTCCAGGCATCCGATTGCTTGCTATTTACTTTCTCTCATCCAGTTACCTGTGAGGTTTTAGATGTTAAGTTTATTTCAAATACATATTTCCAGAAAAACAGCTGTCAGATATAACTCGGTAACTGATTGGTGGGTGCACAGAGCATGTATTTCTGCAGAGTTGTGTGGGGTTTTTTTGCCCCAGGACCAAGAGAAGTGAACAGCTGTAATAAAAAGCTATTTCTGCCTCAAGCACCCCTAGGACAGAGCCCTCTTTCCAGTTCTGATAGTGGGATCTCATTGGGGCCAGATTCTGGGCTCCCCCTTGGCTGAGACCACCTTAGGTAAGGCATTTGCATTGATACTGCCACTGACCTCCAAGGAGATAGGATTACTAGGTTGGGAGGTGCCACAGCCTGCAAAGCAGGCTATCAGGTTGGGGAAAGGGGTGGGTACTCATGATCTGTAATTCTGAGGCTATTCCTTTAAAGCTTCCCTCAAACAGTGCCTTGGGCAAACCCTGTCTTAAGGTGTGGCTCTTATCTCAAGGCTGCAAGTTTCCTTTTTCCTTAAAGTGCGCTGGCCCCCTCACTAAGGCAGCTTAAAGCGGCACTCCCCTCTGAGTTCCTCCTCCAGGAAGCCCTTCTGAGCTTACAAGCCTTTGTGAGTGGTTACACTGCCGCATCCAGAGTAGTCTGCTTTGCTGTGGACAGTCCAGTCCTCAGGCTTGGATCTGCAGCATAACGCAGGAGCCCCCACATAACTAGAGATGGCCAAATACCAGTGTCTGCTGATGTGCGAATTCATCACGACATGTGTACACATATATCTCATTCACATCTTTCAATGTGCCCACACATAGAAAACGCTACACAAACTTATGTCATCAGTGCATTTTTGTTCATTTTGTGTCATCTGAGTGATCTAGGGACAGTTTCCTGGGCCAAGGGGCATGTTCCCTCCTCTTTCTACAGTTCCTGAGTATGGAGGGACTTGGGGTTCCCAGGTCCATCTGATGGAAGGTACATGGGATTCTTATCTAACAAAGAGCTGGCCTGGGAGTGCAATGGCAGGGTGGGACAGTCACAGCCGAATCTTACTCTGTAGCTGCCTCTCCTTGAGCAAGTTTTTCACACTCTGTGGTCTAGAGTCCTCGTTTGTGAAATAAGGCTGCCTCACATACTGACCTCAGCGGTACTTTATTTGGGTAAAGAATTCAGCCCAGGGCCTGGTGGGCTGTTAGTGCATATTAACCCATGCTGTTAAGATCTGCTATTTAATGCTGTGCACAGTACTCAGAAAGCATCAGCTCCTGTCATCAACCCCATCCTACTGGTAAGGATATCCCACCCATGTCTCAAGACCGCTGGTGGTGGGACCCACTCCAGCAGGGACGTGTCTAGTCTACAGACCACATCATGATATTTACATGCATAAACTCAGAGCCCTGAGGCCCATCTTTGACCTCACGATAAGAAGAAATTGTATGGATTTACAAATGCAGAAATCTTTTGTGAAGCAAATGTTCTTCCTTTGATCTGCATTCCATAACTCTCTCCCCTTACACACACACCAGGGGATATCTGCTTATTAGCTATCACTCCTCATTTTTATTTATTATTAGAATCATTTTCCTTTTTAAAATCTTGTGTTTTAAACAAATGTCACCATAAAAAAATTAAAATAAAAAAATTTTTTTTAAATGTCACCATAACAAGCCTTTTAGACTCATAAAACACAAACAAAATTTTAGCTATATTACTGGGCAAATTGATACCACAGCTAATGGGCAGATCTTTCATTTTCAATCTGTAGATTTCCTACAGATTGTACAGTATTGCTAAATTCTAGAGCTATAAGCTGGATCCATTTTAGAGACCAGCTGGGATGAATTACACCTTGCTACTAAATCAGACCACTTGCTCACCTAAGAGAAATACAGGTCATTGACAATACGCCCATCTTCTCTTCTGGTTAGTATTTGCAAGGAACTTTGAACTGGAAACTATTTATGCACATATAATCCTGATAATGTGCCATTCCTACAATCCTCTTCACCCCACATCATCTAAAAAGTGATCATTGCTGCCAATTCCATGTATATTTTCATCAGTCCTCAGAATGACCCCGTAATGCATTTGAATTACCATTTTACAGATGGTAAAACTGAAGATCAGAGAATTTAAGCACCACAGTAGCTGCTGGGAAGTGGAGAAGCTGAGAATGGATTGTGATTTGTTTGGCTTAAGATCCTCTTTTTCAGCTACCATGTTGCCTTCCTGGCTTTGGACTCCACTTGGATTGAGGCCCAGCTTACAGAGCGTCCCCTCCTGCATGTGCAAATGTTTGCCTCAGCCTGGAACGGACTGCTTTCTTGACACTCATGTCGTTCCAACTTGGAGCTGGCAAAGTGGGCGTTCAATCAGAACTAGCAGAGAACATTTTAAATTGATGCCTTTAACATTGCCACATAATCTGTTTATTTTTAGAGTAAACTATTTGGTGGTTAAACTGTATATATATTTTTAAAACCTAAGCATTTAATTAGTATCAGATACTAATTGAAAGTGTCAGAACTACATTCAAATATACTTGCCTAGGTTTTTTTTTTTCCTCCATTGAATCATTCAAAAATGAGTAATTAAGTCCAAGACCTTCCCGGTTGGCCATTTTACTATTAGGTAACATAAACCTGTCCCGGAAAACAGCAGCTGCAGAACTAAATACCCACACGTCTGCACTGACAGAAGGAGCCAAATAAGATCCAGCCCTTCCCATACAGGGATCATTAAACTGCTGGACTGTTTCGGTTTGTGTCAAAAGTCATCCTCTCCCTTTGATCTGTACTTCAGCAAAGGCACATCGCGGATCTCAGGGGTCATGGGAGGGAGAGGCCAGGGCAAGAGAGAAATTTCAGTCCACCTTGAAATGTGAAGTGTTTGCTTCCCCCTTGGCACACACACCTGCCCGGCTTCCTCTCCAGTGAAGACACACCCCCATATTCCTTAACGAAGCTACTTCTTTAGCTGCCCTTTCCAAGCTTAGGAAGCCCCAAACCAAGTCGCTGCTTTCAGAAAGGCTCCCCATAATAAATATCACGTAGTCTGTGTGTTCTGAAACGTGTTGTGGATGTTTTGGAGGCCGCTCTGTTGTTTTGTTTTGTAAATGGAGCAAAGTTTTAATTTTTTGGCACCAGAATCTAAATATAACATTTCCAATACTACTGAAAATAATAACCATGATAATATTAGTTAAAAGTTGCAGAATGTTGTTTGACCCTCTTCGTTCCTTCCTCCATGACTATTAAAAAGGACTTATTATCTGACTTGGGAAGCTGAGTGAAAAGGCTGATGGAGAGGATTTCTAGTCCTTTTTTCTATCTTAATGTTTCCTTTTTATCTTTTCTTTCCTTCCTGTGACTTCAAACCATTGACAATGCAGAAAAGCTTCAAATTCATTCCTTGTGCCACCCCCAACTGCCAGACCCTGAGGTCCCATTAATTTAGAAGTGGTTAGGCAGGACAGAGATAAGCCACTGGAGAACCTGAGTCAGCTTCCCAGAAATCCTTACCCCACCCTTGCTAATTTGGTTGTCATGAGTACTTTTATCTTAATTTTATAAATCAGAAACCCTAAAAAGAGAGGAGATTGCCACTTGTGTCTTTCTAGAAATAGCAACCTATAGACAAAAGCGATGGCTCCCTAGGACTTAAGCCTTCTATGTCTCACTCTGAGCAACCACGAAATAAATATTGCCCTCTGCCACTATGACTTGAAGGTGATTCTGCTTTGAGTGATTAGCTACTAATTCATGGATCTAGCTAATAAAATATGCATATATTGCTCCTTGAGTTGTAGATATAATTGTGTGATTGATATTATTGCATGCCCTAGATGCTCAGAGATGAGGCATTTCTTTTTTGCAACATGTTTGAACCCTAGAACTTCAGCATTTACTGGGCTGTGTGGACTTGCAGAGGTTCCTTGACTTCTCTGAACTTCAGAGGCATTTAAAAAAAATTTTTTTTAAACATAACAACATACAAACATGAACATTCTTACCCTATGATCATTTCATTCTTGGTATATAATCAATAACTCATAATATCATCACATAGTTGTATATTCATCACCATGATCATGTCCTGGAACTTTTGCATCAATTCAGAAAAAGAAATAAAACGAAAAAAACTTATACATACCATACCCTTTACCCCTCCCTCTCATTGTCTGCCAGTATTTGCATCTACCCAATATATTTTAGCTTTTGTTTCCCCTATTTTTTTTCTATACCCCTTACCACTACCTTTCATTGATCACTAGCTAAATTTATTTTAACATTTGTTCCCCCTATTATTTATTTACTTTTAATCCATATGTTTTAATCCTCTGTCCATACCGTAGATAAAAGGAGCTTCACACACAAGGTTTTCACTATCACATAGTCACATTACGAAAGCTATATCATTATACAATCATCTTCAAGAAACACACAGAGGCCATTTGTTCTAGTTTGCTAGCTGCTGAATGCAACACACCAGAGATGGATTGGCTTTCAAGTAAAGGGGATTTATTTCGTTAGTTCTTCAGAGGAAAGGCAGCTAACTTTCAACTAAGGTTCTTTCTTACGTGGGAAGGCACAGGATGGTCTCTGCTGGCCTTCTCTCCAGGCCTTTGGGCTCCAACAACTTTCCCCGGAGTGATTTCTTTCTGCATCGCCAAAGGCCTGGGCTGAGCTGAGAGTGCTGAGATGAGATATACTGAGCTGCTTGGGCTGTGCTACATTGTGCGCTCTCATTTAAGCACCAGCCAATTAAATCAAATATCATGCATTGCAGCAGGCACACCTCCTAGCCAACTGCAGATGTAATCAGCAACAGATGAACTTCATGTACCATTCACTCATGTCCACAGCAACAGAACTAGTCACCTTCACCTGGCCAAGTTAACACCTGAATCTAACTACCACACGATTATTAATGATACTGATGTTATCCATGACCAGGTAGCTGCAGCACGAGGTAAATGAGTTGATGGGCCTGGATGTATCATGTCCATACATTTCCCTGTTCTTCAGCTGCCTCTCCAGTACCATCTTTTGCAGAGAAGCACAGGCATCTTTTGGAAGAACTTCACTGCCAGTCAGGCCTCTTTCTGCAGCTCACATTAGCCAGAAGCTGGAGAAGCTCACCTTAAGGAACAATTTGGGAGGACCGAGGATCCTTACAAGATATGTTACTGTATATCATTGTGCATGAACATTGAGCTTTTTGTTTCTTTGGAAATTGAGAAAAATATTTATTTTCTCTCCAGGGTTTCCATTTATCTTATAGATCTAGTCACTGTAACTTACTTCACTCCAATCACTAATAAACACCCCTGAATTCTAGTGCTTATAAGCTTTGACTCGGCACCTCTTCTTGCTTTTCACACTCAGTGACTGGGAGGACTCGGTGAATTTTGTCCTCTCATGCCTGGCACCATGTAGTTCACAGAGAAAGACATCTTGATACCTGGGTATTTCTCTTGGTGCATCTGGAGGTTGGAGGATATCAGGCTAAGAGGGTTTCCCCTCATTTAAAGATTAATTCTCAAGAGAGTCCAAGTGCTCTGTCTGACATTTTTGACAGAAGCTTGTTTTCTTCTTATTTAAGAAAGATTTGAAAACTGTGTGTAGAAAGTAAAAAGTCTGAAAGAATATATCACCAAAATGTCAACAATGCTTGTATCAGGTTGCTGGAACTATATGTTACTTTTTTTTTCTCTTAAAGCTTGAGTATCTTGTTTTTTAATAATGTACATATATTAATTTATACTACTTTATCTTATCAGCTTTATTCTAAAAGATGGTTCACTGATGAGCTGAATCGAGATTAATTATATAAAACATGCAAGCCTCCATTCTGTCTGGCATTCTCTTCTAAAGTTTTTTCTCATTTTAATTTTCATGAGGAATGCCCAAATATCAGGATTAAATTCCATGATGAGAAGTCTTTTTTTGTTGACTGAGTGTGCAGTCTGTGCCTTTTGGGGGAAGTATACCTGGACACAGTTTGGGACAGTGGCTGAGGTGATGTGGGGACACATGTTTAAGGAATGCAATTCAGAATCTCAGCTACCTATATTTCTCTTCTTGCATTTGTTCCTGGTTTTATTTGTCATAAACATCTGCCCAAAGCTGTACACTGAAAGGACCTCTGCGTGAGTGTCCTTCACACAGAAAACCAAGCATGCACAGGGCTGCGGAAACATGGAAGGAAAAGAACAAAGAGGCTTAGGAAAATTAAGGGAAGCCTCCCAGATTTGACTGCCGCCTGCTCCAACTGACGTTTTTGCCTGTGCTTTCTTCTCCATTACCGCGGGTTGCTGAGCTGTTTGTGTGTAAACAGCACCCCTTCCTTCTCTTGGTGAGCTATCTTTTTTGTATCACTTGTTTGTGCACTGATCACTGCCCACCCTTGGTGAAATGGCTTAGAAACCTCAACTAGCATAGAAACATTAAATGCTGTTTCATTGCTGTACAATGTAAGGTACTGTCTCTGTTTCTGTCTCCCACTAGACCAAAGGCATGGCCTGGATGAGTTAACAGAGCCCCACGGCAGATGGGAATGATGGTGGCCTCTTAAAACTTTAAAACTTTTGATGTCTAAGACCCTTCATGGTCTGCCCCCACCCCAATCTCGCATCCTTCCAACCTCATCTGTCACTCCTGTCCATCTCCACAAACTATCCCTTCCCCTCACCAGTTGGCACTGTCTTTTTACCTCTGTAATGTTCATTCTCTCCAAAACGCTCATTCTTCTTTCTTTAGAGGCCACTGCCTCAGATGCCACCCTCTCCAGAAGCCTTCTCTGACTGTCCCTCATTTTCTTTGCATCCTGACTCATGTCCCAGCTAGGCTGAGACTACAGTAAAGACCTCCTCATGTGGAGATACTGAATGATTCCTTGCTTCTGGAATATCAAAGACAAGTTCATTGCATTCATTTACATCTATATATATTTAATAGAGTGAGGGAATTTTTTTTTTTAATCTTTACAGCCTCTGCATTTGGTGACATCTCTTCTTCCACCTGTTGTTCCTTCTTAGTGCCTGCTCTGGTGGATGGGATTTCCAAACCATCCCAGCACCAGGCAACCAGTACTTGAAAATTGTTCTTCCCTTTATGGACCCAGGGTATAATTTCTCTTTCTCATTTGACATCTGGCTTCCAAGGTTGATATGCAATAATATCATGGGCTCTGTAGGCCAGTTGACTGGAAATCAATTTTCTGAATCAACTCTAGCTTTCTAGTAAGTTGGAGAGGTAGACATTTGGGAAAAGGGCTATTTAGGCTGGGTATTAAAGAATGGGAATACTTGGGCAAGCCATGATGGGGAACAAGCAGAAAGAGTCATTCCAAGGGAAAGAACCAGCATGAGAAAAAGGATGCTTTTCTGCTTGGAATTTCTGAAAAAAAAATCTCAAAAGGGGGAAAAATAGATGATTGGTGACTACAGGATACTTTTATTCTATATTCTAAAATTTAGGCTGTATTTGCCTAAATTTTCCAAAGTCAGTTTGGAAAGCTGGGCTTCAGATGGCTTTCTTATATCCAGTGGGCCTGCCTGTTTTTACCAGTTTGAAAACACACAGGGATCCCCCAGAGGCAATCCAAGAATCTCCTGCATTGATGGTGGGACATCGTTTGGCTATTTTAGTTAAATAAATCAAGGGAAAACTAATAAATCTGTTCATGGATTAGAAAACTTGATATTCTTAAGATGTCAGGTCTTTCCAAATTGATCTGTAGCTTTAATGTAATTGCAATCAAAATTCCAAACACAAGTTTTTCTAAGTACTGACAAGCTGATTATAAAACTGACAAAGAAAGGCAAAGGAACTAAAATAACCTAACCATTTTTTTAAAATAACCAAGTTGGAGGACTCACACTACTTGATTTCAAGATTTACCATAAAGCTGCAGTAATCCATACAGATCAATGAAATGAAATAGCACAGATGTAGATGCACACATAAACAGTCCACTGACTTACTACTGGGTGCAAAGGAGTTCAATGGAGGAAAGAAGAGACTTTTCAACAAATGTAGAAACAATTGGACGCCCATAAGAATTAAAGAAATTCTCAATCCATGCCTCTCACCCTATACAAAAACTAACTCAGAACGGAACATAGACCTCAGTGCAATACCTAAAGCCATAAGATTTCCAGAAGAAATTATAGGAGTAAATCTTTGTGACTCTGGGATAGGCAAAGACTTCTCAGGTAGGACACCAAAAGAATAACCCACGAAAGAATGATTTTGCATCTTGATTGTGGTGGTGGTTACACAGCTGTATATGTTTATCAAAACTTATAGAACTGTACACAAAAAATGGTGAATTTAATGTATGAAATTGTAACAACACAAATTTTAATGCAAAAAAAATTCTCACATGTAACACGGGAGCTGTGTAAATGCAGATTATTAGGAACTGAGAGTCTTATAGGTGACAAACGGAGTGGCATTGGCTAGGTTTGGTGGCAGAGATACCTAGGAAGAGCCCGAACTAGGTGAAAAACAGATTAGTAAGAGTTAAAAGTCAAGGTATGGGGCAGGCAACAGTGACTCAGTGGCAGAGTTCTCGTGGGCTGTGCTGGAGACCCGGGTTTCATTGCTGGAGCCTGCCCATGCAAAAAAAAAAAAAAAAAAAGACCAGTCCAGGTATGATCTGGGGAAGAGACTCTCTGAAGAAACCACTGGTTGTGAGAAACAGAGAAGAGAGAGGCAAAAGACTTGAAATGGTAAACTGTGGGGTTGCCACACCCTGGCTTTGATTCTCACCCAACAAGCATGACAGAAGGGGGCAGCCTGGTCAGTGCGGACCGTGAAGGAGGCCCAAGAGCAGAGCTTGGGAGAGAAGCCCAATGAACAGATTGTCATGCAGTAACTGTCATTAGTACATTGGCGTGCAATGGAAAGAATGCTGACCCAGGAATCGGGGTATCTGGACTCCAGTCATAGCTCAGTCCATAACGAGCTGTGTGATGTGTAGAAGCCATGCACATCCATAAGGAGGGTTTTGAATCACAGAGTATCAAGCCTCTTCTACTTCTAACAGTCTTTTAATTACTTCCATTGCACTCTAAAATGAGTCCCACTGGAACATATGTTACACCGTCCTTTACAGTTTCTAAAGCATTCTTAACACCAACATCCTGCATCTGCCAAGGCAGTGTAGAGTATGTGTTGTTATTCCCCTTTTACAGATGAGGAAATTGTCTCTCAGAGAAGTTAAACAATCTTTTGGCCATGCCCCAGCAAGGGACAGAGCATCTCATGCATTTTCCAAGACCAGGCCTGGCTGGGATGACCTGGGGAGAAGACTCTGGGCCCAGGGTCAGCTGCAAAAGCTCACCCCTTGCGTGGGCTAGGGTGAGGCAAGAACTCCAGGTGAGTGAACACCTATTCTCTGTTTCTCAGCTATGACTTAAGAAGCTCCACTTTCGGTTCACAGGTGTTTAAATGCTCGTGATGGCAGATGAGCCAAGCTGAATAATGGCCCTGAAGAGGTCCACACTCCAATCCCCCGAGCCTGGGAGCCTGTCACCTTTCATGGCAAAGGAGCTTTGCAGGTGCAACTAAATCAAGGATCTCCAGACAGGGAGATTACCCTGGATTACTTAGAAGGGCCCCATGTAATCCCAAGGGTCCCTATAGAGAAGTGCAGCAGACCCAGAGAAGGAGGAGATGATAGGACAAATGCAAGCAGTGAGGAAGGGGCCACCAGGCAGGGGATGCAGGCGGTCTCGAAGAGCTAAAAAACACTAGGAAATGAGTTCACCTTCGGAGCTTCCAGAAGGAACACAAACCTGTGGACACCCAGATTTTGTGCTTCTCACCTCCAGAACTCTAAAGAAATGTGGGTTGACTCTAGTCACTACGCTTATGGTAATTTGTTGTAGCAGCAACAGGAAACTGATACAGTAAGGAAGGAGAACATTCACATTTTGAAAGTAGGTATAATCAGAAAATGTAAAGCCATGATTTCTTTATTTTAATCATTTCCTCACACTTAAAGTGACATATAAGAATATATACATGCTCAGTCCAGGAGAAGTATCTTTAATACAAAGAAATTATTACACTATGTACTCCAGAACCCCAAATAAATTGGGAACAAAGAAACTTAGAATATTGTTTTGCCCAGAACTGTGCTCAAACAAAGAAATTGCTGGGGGTAACTATTATTAGTGCAAACTCATTTCAGGGGAGAAAACACTGACATGATAAATATGCCCAAAGTAAAACATGCTTGGAGGTTTTGAAAATTATGTTAACAATCTTCTACCCCAAATTCAAATTTGTCACTTTTATGTCCATAAACACACTATCTGAAAAGTCAGATGCATGTTTTCAATTCAGAAAATCCACTCTTGGTTCTCTGAGAACAAGTATTGAAATAGATTAGGAATTTACAAAAAAGATGCATGGGAATAAAGCTTATTATTTTGGAAATTCGCTAGAGATTTGTTTTCCCCCACTTCTGGTTCTGCCCATGATGTATTGCTTCAGTGCCCTCAGCATGAGTGTACTGACTATTCCAGAATGTGTTAACAGACAGTGACATCATCTGGAAGCAAGAAACGGCTCTCAGGTTACCATATAAATTGACTTAAGCTTTGGTAAGGATTACAGGGCAGACCTCTGCTAAGTGTGGAGATGCCATTACACCTAAATCAAAGGTAACTGTGAGGTCTGGCAGGTACCTGTCAACAGGTAAGGGAAGGAGCAGCCCACGAAGGAGCCTTGAGTCAGGATTAAATTCTCCAAGCTTTATTTTTATTGCAGGTTAAAGGGTCAGACAGCAAAGCCATTCCCAGTGGTCTTTATTTATGGTTCTCAGAGGCTTGTTAGGCAAGAGCGTCGAGAGGAAGAAGGATGGCCCAGGTGAGACCCTGGTAACCCCCACCTGGCTGATGACAGACTGAGGACCTCTTGCTTTGGGGAGGCCCAGGTTTTTATGGATGTACATTAATGCTTTCAGGCACAGCCTGAGAGCTCAGCCTCATGCTTCCCTTCCGTGCACTCAGAGGTGTGTTTTCCCTCCCTCCTTTTTTTTTTTTTTCTTTTTAACTTTTTTAGTGTATAGTATTACATATATACAAAGCAAAGAAATAAAAAAGCAATAGTTTTCAAACCACTCTTCAATAAGTGGTAACAGGACAGATCCCAGAGTTTGACTTGAGCTACCATATGATCATCCTCATATTTTTCCTTCTAGCCACTTCAGAATATAGGAGGCTAGAGGGTATAAATATTTTTTTATTATCACAATAGACTTTTTTCCTTCTTTTTTGTGAAAAATAGCATATATACAAAAAAAGCTATAAATTTCAAAGCACAGCACCAATTAGTTATAGAACATATTTCAGACTTTGGCATGTGTTACAATTCCACAATTTTTTGGTTTTTACTTCTAGCTGCTCTAAAATACTGGAGACTAAAAAGAGATACCAATTTAGTGATTCAACATTTATATTCATTTGTTAAATCCTATCTTATATGTATAACTCCACTATGACCTTTGATCTCTCCATCCCTCTCTTTACGGGTGCTTGGGCTATGGTAATTCTAACTATTTGGTATTGGAAGGGTCTGTCACTAATATAGGGTAGGGAGATGGAACTATTTGATGTTCTGGAGAGGCTCGGCTAGATTTCAGGACTTTGCTGGACCAGGGACCCATCTGGAGGTTATAGGTTTCTGGATACTCTAGTGCCTGGAACCCTTGTGGAATCTTATATATTGCCTTAGGTGTTCTTTAGGATTGGCTGGAATGGTCCTGGTTGGGGGTTGGCAGGTTATGATAGGTAGCAAGATCTAATTGAAGCTTGCATAAGAGCAACATCCAGAAAAGCCTCTAGAATGTATTTGAACTCTCTCTGCCACTGATACTTTATTAATTACACTGCTTTTCCCCCTTTTCGTTAGGATGAAATTGTTGACCCCATGGTGCCAGGTCTGGATTCATGCCTGGAAGTCATCTCCCATGTCGCCAGGGAGACTTTCACCCATGGATGTCTTGTCCCACATAGCAGGGAGGGCAATGATTTCATTTGCAGAGTTGGGCTTACAGAGACTGAGGCCACATCTGAGCAACAAAAGAAGGTCCTCCAGAAGTAACTCTTAGGCATGCCTATAGGTAGTCTAAGCTTCTCCTCTATCTACATAAGCTTCACAAGAGTAAGCCTGATGATTAAGGGCCTGGATTATTGATTTGAGTGTCCCTAAAGTGTGACACGATGTCAGAGGATTTCCTTGATGGTAAGGTTTAATAGTTCCATAGTCTTTCTCCCCTTCCTCAAGGGACTTTGCCAATGCTTTTTGATTATCTGCTTAACATAGTCTAGGATGCTTCCAGGCATTACAATAATCTATACAGGATTAAAGGACCTCTTTCTTATTCTGTGCTTCCTGTGTTTCAGTTGTTCAAATGAGCTGTGCAGATAGGTTGAATTAGATTATGCACTACAGAAAATTTCAGTTCCAGACCAAATAAACCTTTCTTCCATTGGTCTCAAAGAATATGTGTGGTTCTAAAATATATACACTGTCTTCCTTACCCCTAGGTGCTGAATTACCCCAACCTGTTCAGCTTCATTCTTATCTCTAAATATCAGGTTATATATATATAACAGCCTCTCAAAATCCAGAAATGATAATTACCACTCCGGACTTAATGTGTCTGCTCTAAAAGCTTACAATCTAGGCCCCTATTTTCTCATAAGCATTTTCTAAAGGTGACCATACCATTCTTGTTCTTTTGTTTCTGGCCTATTTAGTCTCATCAAATGTCCCCCATGTTCATTCACATCATTGTATGCCCCACGACTTTTTTCCTTTTTTTAGCAGCACAACCTTTGTTCATAAGGATACACCATCGTTCGCCTATCTATTTCTCTGTCAGTGCATCCTTCAGCCACCTGCATTCGTCAGGCATCATGTAGAAGGCCCAAAGTCCATAGTCCATCAACATTCTCAATTTTAGATAATTTCATTGTTCCCAAGAGAAAGAAAACAATAAACATACCCTCACCAAATAGGAAATCTAAACCTCCTCTTAACTCTTGCTGCTTCCCCCATTATTTACCTCTGCTGTTGCTGTGGTAGTGCTGATGGTTTCCTTTTGAACATGGCTCATAGCATGCAATAACAGTTTTCCCCCTGTACCCTGGACTTAAACACTCTTTATACAAGAATCATATATTTGAAGTAATTCTTGCAAAAACTAATTCATAGTTCTAGTGTGAATCAGTGGGACACGTAGGTCTGTACATCCCCTTTCGATCTTGTTCACCTTCAATATGATAATATTACTTATAGACCCACTAGAGAATCACCTTTTTTTCTAACTATTACTTATATTGGAGTTCAACCTCATTAGCTTATGGTTCACCCATCTCTAGCTTCTATGTATCTCTAAGTCCCCTATATTATGTATTATAAGCATCTGATTATACATTTATGCTGGTCATAAAAGTGGAATCATACAGTATCTATTCTTTTCTGTCTGGCTAATTTCACTCAGCATTATGTTCTCAAGGCTCATCTACCTTGTCATGTGCTTCAGGACTCATTTTGTCTTACTGCTGCATAATATTCCATTGTGTATATATATATGCCACATTTTGTTGATCTACTCATCTGTTGATAGGCATTTGGCTTGTTTCCATCTTTTGGCAATTGTGAATAATGCTGCTATGAACATCGGTGTGCAAATGTCTATTTGTGTAGTTGCTTTCAGCTCTTCTGGGTATATACCAAGTGGTGCTATTGCTGGGTCATAGGGAAACTCAATATTTAATTTCCTAAGGAACTGCCAATCAGTCTTCCATAGTGGCTGCACCATTATACATTTCCACCAGCAATGCATAACTGTTGCAATTTCTCCACATCCTCTCCAACATTTATAGTTTCCTGTTTGTTTAATAGCAGCCATTCTTATAGGGGTGAGGTAGTATCTCATGGTAGTCCTGATCTGCATTTCCCTTATAGCCAATGAAAAATGAGCATCTCTTCATGTGCTTCTGAATCACCTGTATTTGCTCTTCAGAAAAATGCCTATTCATATCTTTAGCCCATTTTATAATTGGACTGTTTGTTCTTTGTTTGTTGAGCTGTATGATTTCTTTGTAAATGCAGGAAATCAAACCTTTGTCTGATATGTGATTTCCAAATATTTTCTCCAGTTGAATTGGCTGCCTCTTCACCTTTTTGACAAAGTCTTTTGAGGTGTAGAAGCATTTGATTTTGAGGAATTCCCATTTATCTATTTTTTCTTTTGTTGCTTGTGCTTTGGGTGTAAAATTTAGGAAGCTACCTCCTATTACTAGGTCTCGAAGATGTTTCCCTACATTTTCTTCTAAAATCTTTATGGTGCTAGTTCTAATATTTAGGTGTTTGATCCACTTTGAGTTAATTGTTGTGTAGGGTGTAAGATAGGGGTCCTTTTTCATTCTTTTGGCTATTGATATCCAGGTCTTCCATGCTCAATTATTGAAAAGACTATTTTGTCACAGTTCAGAGGATTTGGGGGCCTTGTCAAAAATCAGTTGACCATAGATTTGGTGGCCTATTTCTGCACTCTCAACTCAAATCCATTGGTCAATGCTTCTATCTTTGTGCCAGTACCTTGCTGTTTTAACCACTGTGGCTTTATAATAGGTTTTAAAATCAGGGAGTGTTAATCCTCCCTTTCTTCTTCTTTTTTAGGATGCCTGTAGCTATTCAGAGTCTCTTTCCCTTCCAGATGAATTTGGTAATTACCGTTTCCAAATCTTCAAAGTAGGTTATTGGAATTTTGATTGGTACTGTGTTGAATGTGTAGATCAATTTGGGTAGAATTGACATCTTAACTATATTTAGCCTTCCTATCCATGAGCAGGGAATGACTTTCTACCTATTTAGATTTCTTTTTAGCAACGTTATACAGTTTTCTGTGTACAAATCCTTTCTGTCCTTAGTTAAGTGCATTCCTAAGTATTTGATTCTTTTAGTTCCTATTTTGAATGGAAGTTTTTCCTTAACTGACTCCTCAGCTGGGTCATTGCTTGTGTATAGAAATGTTACTGATTTTTGCACTTTAATTTTATATCCCAACACCTTGCTGAATTTGTTCAGTAGCTCAAGTAACTTTGCTGTAGATTTCTCAGGATCTTTCAAAGTATACTATCATATCATCTGCAAAAAATGGGAGTTTTACCTCTTCCTTTCCAATTTGGATGCGTTTTCTTTCTTTGTCCTACCTTATTGTCTAGGTAGAACTTCTAGCACTATGTTGAATAATAGTGGTGACAGTGGGCATCTTTGTCTTGTATCTGATCATAGGGGGAAAGCTTTCAATCTCTCTCCATTGAGTATGATCCTGACTATTGGTTTTTCATATATTCCCTTTACCATATTGAGGTAGTTAACTTTGATTCTTATCTTTTGGAGTGTTTTTTTTTTTTTTATCAGAAAAGGATGCTGAATTTTGTTGAATGCTTTTCAGCATCAATTGAGAGGATCATGTGATTTTTCCCTTTGGATTTGTTAATGTGCTGTATTACATTAATTGATTTTCTTGTGTTGAACCATCCTTGCATTCCTGGTATGAACCCCACTTGGTTTATAATTCTTTTGATGTGCTGTTGCATTTGATTTGCTAATATTTTATTGAGAATTTTTGCATCTGTGTTCATTAGGGAGATTGGCCTGTAGTTTTCTTTTCTTTTACCATCTTTACCCAGTTTTGGTATTAAAATGATATTAGCTTCATAAAATGACTTTGGTAAAGTTCTTTTTTCCTCAAATTTTTGGAAAAGTTTGAGCAAGATTGGTGTTATTTCTTTCTGGAATGTTTGAAAAAATTCCCCTGTGAAGCCATCTGGCCCTGTGTTTTCCTTCATAGGAAGATTTTTGATGACTGATTGATTCTCTTTATTGTGATTGGTTTGTTGAGATCTTCTATTTCTTCCTGAGTCAGTGTAGCTTGTTTGTGTGTCTCCAGGAATTTGTTAATTTCATCTAAGTTGTCTAGCTTGTTGGTGTACAGCTATTCATAGTATTATTTTATGATTTATTTTATTTCTTAAGGGCCTATGGTAACATGCCCCTTCTCATTTCTGATTTTGTTTATTTGCATCCACTCTCTTTTTTTTTTTTCTTTGTCAGTCTTGCTAGTGGCCCATCAATTTTATTGTTTTTTCTCAAAGAACCAACTTTTGGTTTTATTTATTCTTTCTATTGTTCTTTTCTTCTCCCATTCATTTCTCTTTGCTTTAATCTTTGTTATTTCTCTCTCCTACTTGTTTGCGGTTAGTTTGATGTTCTTTCTCAAGTTCCTCCAGGTGTGTTGTTAAGTCCTCAATTTTTGCTCTTGTGTTTTAACATAGGCATTTAGGGCAATAAATTTCCCTCTCAACACAGCCTTTGCCACATCCCATAAGTTCTGATAAGTTGTATTCTCATTTTCATTCACCTCCAGAAAGCTACTGATTTCTCTAGCAATTTCCTCTTTGACTCATTGGTCATTTAAGAGTATTTTATTTAATCTCCATATATTTGTGAATGTTTTCATTCTTTGGTGGTTATTGAGATCCAGCTTCAGCCCATTGTGATCAGAGGAAGTACTTTGAATAATTCCACTGTTTTTAAAGTTATGAAGAGCTGTTTTGTGCCCCAGCATATGATCTATCCTGGAGACTGTTCCATGAGCACTAGAGAAGAATGTATAACCTTGTGCTTTGGGGTGCAATGACCTATATATGTCTGTTGGGTCTAATTCATTTATCAAGTTATTTAACTTCTCTATTTCCTTGTTGACCTTCTGTCTGGCTATTCTATTTATAGAGGAGAGTGGTGTATTGAAGTCTCCTACTATTAGTGTTGAAACATCTATCACTCCCTTCAGTTTTGCCAATGTCTGTCTCATGTCCTTTGGAGCTCCTTGATTGGGAGCATAAACATTTATGATTGGTATATTTTCTTGGTGAACTAACCTTTTAATTAGTATACAGTGTCCTTCTTTGCCTCTTATGATATCTTTACATTTAAAGTCTATTTTGTCCGATATTAGTATAGCTCCTCCTGCTTCCTTTGATTACAATCTGTGTGGAAAACTTTTTCTATCCTTTCACTTTCAATGTATTTGTATCCTTGTGTCTAAGATAGGTCTCTTGTAAACAGTGTATAGCTGGATTATGTTTCTTAATCCAATCTGCCAATCTGTATCTTTTAATTGGTAAGTTTAGTCCATTAACGTTCAAAGTTATTACTGAAAATACATTTTTTTATTCCACCATCTCATCTTTTTCATTTTATTTGTCAGATCTATATATTCTTTTCCCTCTTTCTCTTTGTATTCTTTAAATTACACTTAGTGGTACTCTTCAATTCAGTGCCCTATTCCAGACCTCCCTCTCCTGTCTTTTATTTTCAGCTGGCAGAAATCCTTTTAGTATTTCTTATAGGGTCAGTCTCTTATTGACAAATTCTTTCAGGGCTTCTTTGTTTGTGAAAACTTTAACCCCTCCCTCAATTTAAAGGACAATTTGACTGGGTACAGAATTCTTGGCTGGAAGTCTTTCTCTTTCAGGATCTTGAATATATCTTCTCACCTCCAGGGTGCTAGTTGAGTAGTCAGAACTAAGTCTTATTTGATTTCCCTTCTATGTAGTAGATTGCTTTTCTCTTGCCACTTTCTGGATTTTCTTCTTCTCTCCAACATTTGACAGACTGATTAGTATGTGCCTTGGGGAAGGCCTATTTGGATTTATTCTGTTAGGAGTCCTTTGGGCTTCTTTACTTGTATATTTATGTCCTTTATGAGGGTTGGGAAGTTTCCCCCATTATGTCCTCAACTACTCTTTCTAGCCCTTTACTCCTCTCTTCTCCTTCTGGGGCACCAATGATTCTTATATTTGTGTACTTCGTTTTGCCTATCATTTCCCTGAGTTTCTATTAAATTTTTCCAGACTTTTTGCCATTTACTGTTTTGAGTCTTCAAAGTCAATTATCCTGTCCTCTACATCACTTATGCTTTCTTCTGTCTCTTCAACTCCAGTGTTGTGTGTATGTTTTTTTATTTGGTCAACAGTCTTTATTTCTGCTATTTTTCTATTTATTCTTTCAAATTCCTCTTTGTGCTCTTCTACTGTCTTCTTGATCTCCTTTATGTCACTTCCTATCCCACATTTTATTAAGTAGAGTTGCATGAACATCTTTGATTAGTTGTTCCAATGTCTGTGTCTCCACTGGTGTTTTAATTTGATCATTAGGCAGGGTTATATCTGTCTGCATTGTGATACGCTTAGTGATCTTCTGCTGTCTTCATCGCATGTAAATATCTTGATTGCTTTACTTTGGGAGTTGATTTCTTTCAGTAGTCTAAGGCCTTATGTTTGCAGGATGGTTGTACAGCAGAGAATAGGGCATAGGGTGGAGCACTCAGTACGGTGATTTGTTTCAGGGCAGGTATGGGTGCAGGTTCGGGATGTTATGCTGGTGCTTGTAAATGTGGGCTCCCAGTGGCCAGGGAGGAGGTAGCTGAGCAGGCCCACCAGTCTGGGGGTGTGGTGTGGTGTGTAACCCTGCTACGCACTGGTTTAAGGCACAGGACCCCTTGTGCACATGCATAGAGCTGTGGCAGCAAGTCAGTGTTACACCTTCATGGATTGGGGGCAGATGTGACCCAGCTGCGCATGTCAGCACTTTCTCAGAGCTGGGAAGTGTGGCTGAGGGCTGTGGGCATGCGTGGTTCTAGGACTTCTGTAAAGTGGGGTTCCCAGAGCGGAATGACATGATTGGGGGCCAGTGCGCATGTGTGGGCCTGGGAGTGCCATAAACACATGCGCAGAACTCAGGTGAGGCAGAGTGAGGCTGTGCAACACTACGGGCAGGGGGTGGAGGTAGCCTAGGTATGGAAGTTAGTGCCTGCAGCCTTTATGCACTGGCAACAGACTGCAGGGAACAGGGAGGGGGAGTTAGTGTTCAGGAGGAGTGCAGGAGAGGTGGGTGGGGCTCCACTTGGGGTTGGGGTGTGGAGCAGGCATGTACACTGGGGGCTGGTGGGGTGGGGGCGCCTGGAGCACAGGGAATGGGAGCAGGTGAAGGGGTTTGGGTGCGTGGGATGTGGGATGATTCACCGGAAACAGGACTGCACTGCTGAGGGTAGCGCACCCAAGGAATGTACCCTCGCTTAGTTCCTAGTCCTGGACTCCCATCCCTGCACTCAGGCGGGCTCCAAGACTCTGTGCCAGGCTCCAGCTTTCTCACTCTCAGTTCCTTGGCCTCTCCAACCAGGGCTGCCCCATGTGGTGCAGAAGGCTCTCCCAGGTCAGCCGCACTCCCGAATCACCACCTGAGTTGCCCTCCTGTCCCTTCTCTAACTTTTCCATGGAAAATTTAAATCAGGGCTAATCTCGAGCTACTCTATTTGGCCAACTTCCCAGGAGTCCCCTCTTTATTTCTTGACCACCTGAAAAGACTTCTCTCCATCACCATCATTAGCCTTGGACAGGTGAGGTAAGTGCATGCATCTCTGACTAGCAAGCTTGGGTAACAGAAATTCCCATTCACTTCTCAAATGCTCAAAGATCACTAGAAATATTTTATTCAGCTCTTCCCATGGCTCAAGTATAGGTTTCCTTTCTCTGGGGAAGTTATCTTCCCCCAACCAAGTACAGTACTTAGAGAAATATGGACAGTAGAGAAGGAGGGAGACTCCTGCCTGAAGGCCCACACTTTGCTTCTCCACTGGGCCAGCCCTACACTTCCTACTTGTCCTTTAACATTCAACTTGGAAGGCTCTCCCTCCCCAATCTGGCTTCCTGACTATTTTAGTTTCTTTGGCTGTTCAGGCAAATACCATACAACGGGCTTGCTTAAACAATGGGAATTTATTAGCTTATGGTTTTGATACTAAAAGAAAGACCAAATCAAGTTGTCTCCAAGGTGGTGTTTTCTTCTCAAAGACTGGCCTTCTGGGGCTGCTTGCTGGCCATTCTTGGTACCTGGGCTCTTCTGTCACATAGCAAAGAACATGACGGCCTCTTCTGGCCTCTCTCTTCACTTCCAGGTTCCATTGCTTTCAGCTTTTTGCTTCCATGGATCTCCCTCTGTCTAAATTTCATTCTGCTTATGAAGGACTCCAATAATAGGATTAAGACCCATCCTGATTGAGGTGGGTCCCACCTTAACTGAAGTAGCTTCACCAAAGGTCCTGCTTAAAATAGGTTTACACCCACAAGAATAAATTAAATTTAAGAACATGTTTTTTGGGGGCACATACAGCTCCAAATCACCACAATGACCCTCTGCTATTTCATCTCCAGATGATACACTGGGGTAGGAGGCAGAATGGTTAAGATGGAAGGGAGCTAGTTAAGATGGAAGGGGGTAGGGACGGGGTTTAAGGATTAGGAGTGGAGATGAAAATCCACTCTGCCAATTGAAGACTGCATGACCTGAGGTAAGCTCCTCAACCTCTCTGCATTGATTCCTTCTCTGAAGGGGGAACCTGTAATGCTAGATTTCAGTATGGTAGGGGTCCACCTTCCTTCTTCCACATGTAGACATTCAGTTTTTCCAGTGCCATTTGTTAAAGAGATATTCTTCCCCAATTGAATGGTCTTTGTCCCCTTGTCAAAAATCAGTTAGCCATCTAAGCCAACACAGTAAGGGAACCCACTGCCCTCCCCTCCTAAATGGGACATGACTCCCAGGGGTGTGAGTTTCCCTGGCAATAGAAATTCTAGGATGAGCTGGGATTCAGCATTAAGGGATTATAGAAAAACTTCTTGATGAAAAGGGGGAAGAGAGAAGTGAGGAAAAAATAAAGTGTCAGTGGCTGAGAGATTTCAAACATAGTCAAGTGGTTATCCTAGAGATTATTCTGACATATTACCTAGATATCCTTTTTCAGTTTATGATGTATTAGATGTTTATGAGGTGAAAGGGAAGTACCTGAAACTGTAGAGCTGTGTTCCAGTAGCCTTTTTTCTTGAAGATGATTGTATAAACATATAACATTTACATTGTGACGGTGTGATTGTGAAAACCTTGTGTCTGATGCTCCCTTTATCTAGGGTATGGACAGAGGAGAAAAAAATTATGGATAAAAAATAAACAAATATAGGGGGAACAAAAGCGAAAATATATTGAATAGATGGAAATACTAGTGGTCAGTGAGAGGGAGGGCTAAGGGGTTTGGTATTCATGAGTTTTTTTCTTTTTATTTATTTTTCTGGAGTGATGCAAATGTTCTAAAAAATGATCATGGTGATAGAATATACAAATATGTGATGATATTGTGAGCCATTGTACACCATGTATGGAATGTTTGCATGTTAAGAATGTTTGTGTTTGTATGTTGTTTTGTCAATAAAAATATATTTAAAAACAACATTCTTAGAACTTAAAAAAAAATCAATTAGCCAATGTGGACATGTCTCCCAGGGATGAGCCAGGCCCTGCAAACATGGGATAGACAATGCCTATTTGACCAAAAAGGGGGAAATAAATGTAAAAAGACATAAATTATTAAATGCCTGGAAACATCCTAGAGTATAGTAAGCAGGTAATCAAAAACTGTTGGCAGCAGAAAACTGCTATTGCATGCTATGAGCTATATTCAAAAGGAAACCATCAGCACTACCACAGCAACAGCAGAAGTAAATAATGCAGGGAGGGACAAGAGTTAAGAGGAGGTTTAGATTTCCTATTTGGCAAGGGTATGTTTATTGGTTTTCTTTCTCTTGGGAACAATGAAATTATCTAAAATTGAGAATGTTGATGGACTATGGACTTTGGGCCTTCTACATGATGCCTGATGAATGCAGGTGGCTGAAGGATGCACTGATGGAGAAATACTTTGCTGATGATGGTGTATCCTTATGAACAAAGGTTGTGCTGCTACAGAAAGGAACAAAGTCGTGAGGCATACAATGATGTGAATGAACATGGGGGACATTTGGTGTACTAGTTTGCTAGCTGCTGGAATGCAATACACCAGAATCATAATGGCTTTTAAAAAAGGGAATTTAATAAGTTGCTAGTTTACAGTTCTAAGGCCAAGAAAATGTCCAATTAAAACAAATCTATAGAAATGTCCAATCAAAGGCATCCAGGGAAAGATACCTTAGTTCAAGAAGGCCAATGATATTCAGGGTTTCTCTCTCATCTGGAAAGGCATATGGCGAACAAGGCATCATCTGCTACTTTCTCTCCTGGCTTCCTGTTTCATGAAGCTCTCCGGGAGGCGTTTTCCTTCTTCATCTCCAAAGGTCACTGGCTTGCAGGCTCTCTGCTCTCATGGCTATGTCATTATTCAATGCTCTCTCTGAATCTCTCATTCTCCAAAACATTTCCTCTTTTGTAGGACTCCAATAAACCAATCAAGACCCACCAAAATGGGTGGAGACATGTCGCCACCTAATCCAGTTTAACAACAACTCTTGACTAAATCACATCATCCAGGGAGATGATCTGATTACAGTTTCAAACATACGGTATTGAATGGGAATTATTCTACCTTTATGAGATGGGATTTTGATTAAAACATGGCTCTTCTAGGGGGCATATATCCTTTGAAAACAGCACATTTGGTGAGACAAAATAAGCCAGAAACGAAAGAACAAGGATGGTATGGTCCCCTTTAGAAAATGCTTATAAGAAAACAGGAGCCTAGATTGTAAGCTTTTAGAACAGACACATTAAGTCTGGGGTGGTGATTATCATTTCTGGATTTTGAGAGGTTGTTTTATATATATAATTTGGTATTTAGAGATAAGAATGAAGCTGAACAGGTTGGGGTTAAAGTAATTCAGCACCTAGGGGTTAGGAAGACAGTGTATATATTTTAGAACCACACATATTCTTTGAGACCAATGGAAGAAAGGTTTATTTGGTCTGGAACTGAAATTTTCTGTAGTGCATAATCTAATTCAACCTATCTGCACAGCTCATTTGAACAACTGAAACACAGGAAGCACAGAATAAGAAAGAGGTCCTTTAATCCTGTATAGATTATTGTAATGCCTGGAAGCATCCTAGACTATGTTAAGCAGATAATCAAAAAGCATTGGCAAAGTCCCTTGAGGAAGGGGAGAAAGACTATGGAACTATTAAACCTTACCATCAAGGAAATCCTCTGACATCGTGTCACACTTTAGGGACACTCAAATCAATAATCCAGGCCCTTAATCATCAGGCTTACTCTTGTGAAGCTTATGTAGATAGAGGAGAAACTTAGACTACCTATAGGCATGCCTAAGAGTTACTTCTGGAGGACCTTCTTTTGTTGCTCAGATGTGGCCTCAGTCTCTGTAAGCCCAACTCTGCAAGTGAAATCATTGCCCTCCCTGCTATGTGGGACAAGACATCCATGGGTGAAAGTCTCCCTGGCGACATGGGAGATGACTTCCAGGCATGAATCCAGACCTGGCACCATGGGGTCAACAATTTCATCCTAACGAAAAGGGGGAAAAGCAGTGTAATTAATAAAGTATCAGTGGCAGAGAGAGTTCAAATACATTCTAGAGGCTTTTCTGGATGTTGCTCTTATGCAAGCTTCAATTAGATCTTGCTACCTATCATAACCTGCCAACCCCCAACCAGGACCATTCCAGCCAATCCTAAAGAACACCTAAGGCAATATATAAGATTCCACAAGGGTCTAGGAATGCCTAGAGTGTATAATGATAGGGACTAAATGTACAAATTTTAAAAATGTTTTTGCATGAGGAAGAACAAAGGAATGTCATTACTGCAGGGTGCTGAAAATAGATGGTAATTAATATTTTAAAATTTCAACTTGTGTGTGAGACTAAAGCAAAAAATGTTTATTTGGTACAAAATTTATATTTTGACCAGTGCATTTCCTAATATAACTTATGTAGATAGCTTGGTTGAATACCATAAGTACATGGAACCTTGGGTAAGACATGAGATTTTGTTGGTTTGTCCAGAGTGATGCCCCGATGAATCCCAGAGTGATATGATCAGTGAGTGAAAAAGTATTTGCAAAGTCTTCCCAAGTTGAATTCTTGATGTTCTCACGAGCAGTGTGGACACCCAAAGCTATAGGCTGAGCCCCAGTCTTGAGGTTTGTTCATTTGAAACTTAATCCCACAAAAGATAGGTCAAGCCTACTTAAAATTTAGGCCTAAGAGTCACCCCCAAGAGAGTCTCTTTGGTTGCTCAGATGTGGCCTCTCTCTCTAGCCAACATATAAGCAAACTCACCACCCTCCCCCTTTCTGTGTGGGACATGACTCCCAGGGGTGTGGACCTTCCTGGCAACATGGGACAGAAATCCTAGAATGAGCTGAAACTCAGCATCAAGGGATTGAGAAGACCTTCTTGACCAAAAGGGGGAAGAGTGAAATGAGACAAAGTATCAATGGCTGAGAGATTCCAAACAGAGTCAAGAGGTTATCCTGGAGGTTATTCTTATGCATTAAGTAGATATCACCTTGTTAACCAAGATGTAATGGAGAGGCTGGAGGGAACTGCCTGAAAATGTAGAGCTGTGTTCCAGTAGCCATGTTTCTTGAAGGTGATTGTATACTGATATAGCTTTCACAATGTGACTGTGTGACTGAAAACCTTGTGTCTGATGCTCCTTTTCTCTACCTTGTCAACAGACGAGTAGAACATATGGAATAAAATAAATAATAGAGGGAACAATGTTAAAATAAATTTAGTTTGAAATGCTAGTGATCAATGAAAGGGAGGGGTAAGGGGTATGGTATGTATAATCTTTTTTTTTCTGTTTTTGTTTTATTTCTTTTTCTGTTGTCATTTTATTTCTTTTTCTGAATTGATGCAAATGTTCCAGGAAATGATCATGATGATGAATATGCAACTATGTGGTGATATTGTGAATTACTGATTATATATGTAGAACGGAATGATCATATATTAAGAATGTTTTTGTTCATTTGTTTGTAAATTTTTTTAAATTAATAAATAAAAAAAGGGGGGGGGGAGATTCCACAAGGGTTCCAGGCACTAGAGTATCCAGAAACCTATAATCTCCAGATTGGTCCCTGATCTGGATAAGTCCTGAAATCTAGCCCAGCCCCTCCAGAACATCAGATATTTCCATCTTCCTACCCCATATTAGTGACAGACCCTTCCAATATCAAATATTTAGAATTACCATAGCCCATACACCCCTAAAAGGAGGGATGGAAAGATCAAAGGTGATACCGGAATTATAATTAGAAGATAAGATTTAACAAATGAATATGAGTGCTGAGTCATCAAATTGATATCTCTTTTAGTCTCCAGTATTCTAGAGCAGCTAGAAGTAAAAACCTAAAACTGTGGAACTGTAACCCATGTCAAACTCTGAAATATGTTCTACAACTAATTGTGGTGCTATGCTTAAAAATTTATAGCTTTTTTTGTATATATGTTATTTCTCACACAAAAAAAGAAATAAAAAAAGTCAATTGTGATGATAAAAAAATTAAGCTTTCTAGACTCCTATATTCTGGAGCAGGTAGATGAAAAAATATGAGAGGATCATATGGTAGCCCATGACAACCTCTGGGATCTGTCCTGTAACTACTTGTTGAGGAGTGCTTTGAAAACTATTGCTTTTTTATTTCCTTGCTTTGTATATATGCATACTATACAATAAAAATTATAAAAAAAAAAAAAACACCTAAAAAAAGTCCATTGAGGGATGGGAGAAAACAATGTGGAACTATTAAATTTTACCACTGTAGAAACCCCTGATACTGTGTCAAACATTAGGGACACCCAAATCAATAGGCCAAGCCCTTCCTCTTGAGGCTTGTTCTTGTAATGCTTATGTATGTAGCAGAGAAGTTTAGACTACCTATAGGTATGCCTAAGAGTTACCTCTGGAGGACCTCTTTTGTTGCTCAGATGTGGCATCTCTCTCTCTAAGTCCAACTCTGCAAGTGAACTTGTTGCCCTCTCCCATATGTGGGACATGACATCCAAGAGTGAAAGTTCCTGGTGGTGTGGGAGATGACTCCCAGGGATGAGTCTAGCCCTATCACCATGGGCTCAACAATGCCATCCTGACCAAAAGGGGGAAAGGAAGTGTAACAAATAAGGTATCAGTGGCTGAGAGCTTTCAGAGTCAAGAGTCTGCTCCAGAGGCCACTCTTACTGAAGTTTCAGCTAGACATTTCTACCTATCATAACTTGCCAAACCCCAACCAAAACCATTCCTGCCAATCTAAAGAACACATAGGGCATTATATAAGATGCTACAAAGGTTCCATGCACTAGGGTAACATTCCAGAAGCCTGCAAGCTCCAGATGGATCCCTGGACTACTAGGCCCTGACATGCAGAGGGGCCGGCCTCTCCAGAACATCAACCAGTTCCATCCACCTACTCTATAGTATCAACAGCTCCTTCCCACATGAAAAATGTAGAATGGGCATAACCTAGATACTCCTAAAGAATGGGAGAAAGGTCAAAGTTGGTGGTGGAGTTATACAGAGAAGGTAGGGTTTAACAAATGAGTATTATTTCTGAATCACTACATTGATATTTCTTTTAGTCTCCAATATCTTAGAGCAGCTAGACGTAAAAACCTAAAATTGTGGAATTGTAACCCATACCAAACTCTGAAATCTGTTGTACAACTAATTGTTGTGATGTGCTTTGAAATTTATTGCTTTTTTTTATATGTGTTATTTTTCACAAAAAAAAAAAAAGAGAGAGAGAGAAAGAAATATTTCCTCAAGCCTCTAGTGTCTTGGAGAGCTAGAAGAAAAAAAATTTGAAATAGGGAAATGGTAACCCATAACAAACTGAAATCTGTTCTGTAACTACTTGTCAAAGTTTACTTTGAAAATCATTGCTTTTTATTTATTTTCTTTGTATATATGGTATCTTTAACAATAAAAAATGTTTTTTAAAAAAAGCTTCCTGGGATACCCTATTAAAATTAAAAATAATAGTATCAGTGGCTAAGAGATTTCATATAGAGTCTAGAGGCTATTCTGGAGGTCACTCTTATGCAAGCTTCAGGTAGATATTGCTAATTGCCATGGTATGCCAAGCCCCACTAACAGTATTCCTGTAAATTCTAATGAATACCCAGGACTTTATCTCAGACTCTACAAAAGTTTCACTCACTAAGTTTACTTTTCAGAAACCTGTAACCTCCAGATGTTTCCTAGGCCAGATAATCCTGAAACCCAAAGTTACCAGAGAAACCCAGTCTTAGCTTTCTAAGAGCGCCAATTTGTATTTCAGTACCCAATAAAATTGACACCTCTTTTCAATACGAAGAAGTTAGAACAGTCTTTGCCTAAATATCCTTAAAGATTGGGAGAAGGCTCAAAGGAGAAGGAGAAGAGGAGTTGTATCAGAGAAGATAGGATTTAACAAATGATATGACATAGAATCATTATATTGGTATTTCTTTTTAGTCTCCAGTATCTTAGAGCAGCTAGAATGAAACACCTGAAAGGATGGGACTGTACCATACCATATCATACTTTGAAATTTGTTCTAAAACTGCTTGTTAAAATGTACTTTGAAATTTATCATTTTTTTGTATATATATTTCACAATAAAAAGTGTTTTAAAAAAATCAGTCATCCATGAATCTGAAGGTTGATTTCTGAACTCCCTATTTGATTCTATTGGTCTATATGTCTGTCCTTGTGCCAGTTGCATACTGTTTTGATTACTGTGGTTTTGTAATGAGTTTTAAGATCAGGAATCTGATTCCTCTGCCTTCATTTCTTTTTTCAAGATGGTTTTGACTATCTGGTGTCCCTAAGCTTTCCGTACAAATTTGATAATTGAATTTTCCATTTCCACAAAGAAATATGTTGGAATGTTGATAGGGAGTTGCACTAATCTGTAAATCACTTTCAGTAGAACTGACATCTGATCAATAGCTAGCCTTCTAATCCACGAAGACAAAATGTCCTTCGATTTATTTAGGTCTACTTTTATTTCTTTTAGTAATGTTTTGTAGTTTCTGTGTACAAGTCCTTTGCATCCTTGGTTAGATTTATTCCTACATATTTCATTCTTTTAGTTGCTATTGTAAATAGAATCTTTCCTTGGTTTCTTCTTCAGATTGCTCATTACTAATGTATTTAAACACCACTGCTTTTTGGGTCTTGATCTTGTATGCTGCCATGCTGCTGAATTCATTTATTAGCTCTTGTAGCATTGCTATGGATTTTTCAAGATTTCTGTATACAAGATCATGTTATCTGCAAATAGAGAAAGTTTCAATTCTTCTTTTCCAATTTGGATGCTGTACCAGTTGGAAAGAACTGTGTACCCCAGAAAAGTCATGTGCTTTAATCGTGATTCAATATTGTAGGGTGGACACCCTTTTGATTAGATTTATCTCCAAGAAGATGTGGCCTGCCCTATTGCGGGTGTGACCTTTGGGTTAGATGGAGATGTGACTCTACCTATTCAGGGTGGGTCTGGATTTGTTTCTTGGAATCCTTGAAAAAGGAGACATTTTGGAGAAAGCTCAGAGCAGATGCAGGCACTTGGAGAATAGTTGCTTCAGAGCTGATTAAGACACAGATGTTTGGTGATGCTTTCAGAGTGCCAACAGAGAGGTGATGCAGACATTTGGAGAGCAGAAGTGACAGAGCAGGCAGAGCCAATATGATACCCAGATATTTGGAGATGCAGGGGCCAGCAGATGTTACCAGATGCCTTCCCATGAGATGCTAAACAAGCCAGAACCCAGAGTTGTGTCCCAGAGGAGCTAAGTGAAGGCCCACAGATGCTTAGAGAGGAAACCACTGGCATTAGAAGCTGGAAGCAGTAGAAACAGGAACAAGGACCAGCAGATGCCAGCCATGTGCCTTCCCAGATTACTCTTTCTTGTAGCAGGGTGTCTTTCTCTGGATGCTTTAATTAAGACACACTTATGACCTTAGAACTATAAACTTGTAACTTATTAAATTCTCTTTATAAAAGTCATTCCAGGATGGGCTATGGTGGCTCAGCAGGCAGAGTTCTCACCTGCCATGATGGAGACATGGGTTTGATTCCCAGTGCCTGCCTGTGCAAAAAAAAAAAAAAAAAAAAAAAAAAAAAGGCACTCCATTTCTGGTATATTGCATTATTGCATTCTGGCAGGTTAAAAAACTAATACAGATTACTTTTTTATTTCTTTTTCTTTCCTAATTGCTCTGACAAGAATTTCAAATACAGTATTGAATAACAGTGGTGCCAGTGAGCAAACCTGTCCTATTCTTGATCTTAGAGGAAATGCTTTCAGTCTTTCACCATTAAGTAAAATGTTAGCTATGGGTTTTTCACATATGCTGCTGTTATGTTGAGGAAGTTTCCTTCTATTCTTAGTTTTCTAAGTGTTTGTATAAAGGTGCTGAATTTTGTCAATTGCCTTTTCTATATCATTGAAATGATAATGTGCTTTTTTCCTTTATTCTGTCAATGAATTATATTAATTGATATTCTTATGTTGAACCGCTCTTGCATACATAGGATAAATCTCATTTTATCATGGTGCACAGTTCTTTTAGTGTACTGTTGGATTTAGTTTGCTAGTATTTTATTGATGATTTTTGCCTCTATATTCATAAGATATATTAGTCTGTAATTTTCTTTCCTTGTGGTATCTTTATCTGGCTTTGATATGAGGATAATATTGGTCTCATAGAATAAAGTAGAAAGTTTTCTTTTCCTCTTCCATTTTTGTGGAAGAGTTTGGGCAAGATTAGTTTTAATTCTTCTTGGAATGTTTGGCAAAATTCCCTTGTGAGGCCATCTAGAGCTGGGCTGTTCTTTGTTGGGAGGTTTTTAAATTACTGATTCAATCTCTTTACTAGTTATCAGTTTGTTGAGATTTTCTATTTCTTCTTGAGTCAGTGTAGGTAATTTGTGCATTTTTAGAAATTTGTCCACTTTATCTAGGTTATCTAATTTACTGGCATATATTGTTTTTAATATTCTGTTACAGTCCTTTTAATTTCAGTGCAGTTGGTAGTGATGTCCCTCTTTTCATTTTTTATTTTATTTATTTGTATCCTCTCTCTTTTTTCTTTGTCAGTCTAGCTAAAGGTTTTTCAATTTTATTGATCTTTTTTTAAAAAAAACTTTGTTTTGTTGATTCTCTCTATTGTTTTCTTATTCTCTATTTATTTCCACTCCAATATTTGTTTTTTCTTTCCTTCTGCTTGCTTGCTTTGAGTTTAATTTGCTCTTCTCTTTCTAGTTTTTCCAATTTTGAGGTTAGGTCGGACTTGAGATCTCTCTTCTTCTATAATGTAAACATTTAGAGTTATAAATTTCTCTCTTAACACTGCCTTTGCTGCATTCCATTAGTTTTGGTATGTTGTGCTTTAATTTTCATTTGCCTCAAAATATTTCCTAATTTCTCCTGTGATTTCCTCTTCAACCCATTGGTTGTTTAAGAGTACATTGTTCAATTTTCATTTATTTGTGAATTTTCCATTTCTCCCTTGGCTATTGATTTCTGGTTTCATTCCATTGTGATTGGAGAAGATACATTGTATGATTTCAATCTTTTAAAATTTGTTGAGACTTGTTTTGTTCTATCCTGGAGAATGATTTATGTGCCTAGAGAAGAAGAAGTATTCTGTTTCTGTTGGGTGAAGTGTTTTATATGTGTCTGTTAGGTCTAGTTGGTTTAAAGTCTTCTGTTTTTATTGATCTTCTGTCTAGATGTTCTATCCATTATTGAATATGGTGTACTAAAGTCTTCTACTATTAATGTACAATTATTTCTCCCTTCACATCTGTCACTATTTGCTCCATATATTTGGGGGGCTCTGCTGTTCAGTGCATATATACTTATGAGCGTTACATCTTTTTGTCAAATTGACCCCTTTATCAGTATTTAGTGATCATCTTTGTCCTCATAAGAGTTTTTTTTACTTAAATTCTATTTTATCCAATATTAGTATAGCCACCAGCTCTTTTCATTACTACTTGCATGATATCTTTTTTCTGCTCCTTGGATCTTCAACCTACTTATGTCTTTGAATTTAAAGTGAGTTTCTTTTAAAGAGGATATAGTTGGATCATCCTTTTTTTTAAATCCATTCTACTAATCTCTGCCTTTTGACTGGAGAGTTTAATTTATTTACATTTGAAGTAACTACTGATGATGCAGGATTTTTTTGTGACATTTTGTTATTCAGTCTTTTTAAGTCTTATACCTTTTTAGCCCCTCAATTCTTCCATTAATGCCTACTTCAATATTCATTTGACATTTTTAATAGTAGCATACTCAGTCACTTTTCATTTCTTTCTGCATATATTTTTCATATATTTCCTTTGTGGTTGCAATGAGTTTAATATTTAATAACCTAAATATAACAATCATATTTGATTTGATACCAACTTGACTTCTGTAGCATACACACTGTTACTGTATACAAGAACAGTGTCCTTCTTTCCTCATTTTTATTAATTTTTTGTACTTGTTATAAATTTTATCTCTGTACTTTGTATGTCCCAAACCACAGATTTGTTCTTACTTTTGGTGCATTTGCGTTTTAGCACCTGTAAGAACTAAGATGTGGAATTACATACCAAATACTCTATCATTACATTTGTAATTACCCATATGGTTATCTTTACTGGAAATCTTTATTTCTTTATGCCACTATAACCTGTGTTTATTGCCCTTTTCTTTTAGTCTACAAAAATCCTCTTGGCTTGATTGTAGCACAGGTCTACTGGTGATGAACTTCCTCAGCTTTTGTTTATCTGGGAATGACTTAATCTCTCCCTTATTTTTTTTTTTTACATTTTTTTATTAATTAAAAAAAATTAACTAACACAACATTTAGAAATCATTCCATTCTACCTATGCAGTCAGTAATTCTTAATATCATCACATAGATGTATGATCATCATTTCTTAGTACATTTGCATCGATTTAGAAAAAGAAATAGCAAGACAACAGAAAAAGAAATAAAATGATAATATAGAGAAAAAATAAAAATAAAAAATAAAAATTATATAAGAAAAAACTATAGCTCAGATGCAGCTTCATTCAGTGTTTTAACATAATTACATTACAATTAGGTAGTATTGTGCTGTCCATTTTTTTTTTTTAAGAAATCATACCATTCTACATATGTAATCAGTAATTCTTAACATCATCACATAGATGCATGATCATCGTTTCTTAGTACATTTACATCGGTTTAGAAGAACTAGCAATACAACCGAAAAAGATATAGAATGTTAATATAGAGAAAAAAATAAAAGTAATAATAGTAAGAACAAAACAAAACAAAACAAAACAAAAACCTATAGCTCGGATGCAGCTTCATTCAGTGTTTTAACATGATTACTTCACAATTAGGTATTATTGTGCTGTCCATTTCTGAGTTTTTGTATCTAGTCCTGTTGCACAGTCTGTATCCCATCAGCTCCAATTACCCATTATCTTACCCTGTTTCTAACTCCTGCTGAACTCTTATGAGTTACCAATGACATATTCCAAGTTTATTCTCGAGTGTCGATTCACATCATTGGGACCATACAGTATTTGTCTTTTAGTTTTTGGCTAGACTCACTCAGCATAATGTTCTCTAGGTCCATCCATGTTATTACATGCTTCATAAGTTTATCCTGCCTTAAAGCTGCATAATATTCCATCGTATGTATATACCACAGTTTGTTTAGCCACTCATCTGTTGATGGACATTTTGGCTGTTTCCATCTCTTTGCAATTGTAAATAATGCTGCTATAAACATTGGTGTGCAAATGTCCGTTTGAGTTTTTGCCCTTAATTCCTTTGAGTAGATTCCCAGCAATGGTATTGCTGGGTCATATGGCAATTCTATATTCAGCTTTTTGAGGAACCGCCAAACTGCCTTCCACAGTGGTTGCACCATTTGACATTCCCACCAACAGTGGATAAGTGTGCCTCTTTCACCGCATCCTCTCCAGCACTTGTCATTTTCTGTTTTGTTGATAATGGCCATTCTGGTGGGTGTGAGATGATATCTCATTGTGGTTTTGATTTGCATTTCTCTAATGGCCAGGGACATTGAGCATCTCTTCATGTGCCTTTTGGCCATTTGTATTTCCTCTTCTGAGAGGTGTCTATTCAAGTCTTTTTCCCATTTTGTAATTGGGTTGGCTGTCTTTTTGTTGTTGAGTTGAACAATCTCATTATAAATTCTGGATACTAGACCTTTATCTGATATGTCGTTTCCAAATATTGATTCCCATTGTGTAGGCTGTCTTTCTACATTCTTGATGAAGTTCTTTGATGCACAAAAGTGTTTAATTTTGAGGAGTTCCCATTTATTTATTTCCTTCTTCAGTGCTCTTGCTTTAGGTTTAAGGTCCATTAAACTGCCTCCAATTGTAAGATTCATAAGATATCTCCCTACATTTTCCTCTAACTGTTTTATGGTCTTAGACCTAATGTTTAGATCTTTGATCCATTTTGAGTTAATTTTTGTGTAGGGTGTGAGATATGGGTCTTCTTTCATTCTTTTGCATATGGATATCCAGTTCTCTAGGCACCATTTATTGAAGAGACTGTTCTGTCCCAGGTGAGTTGGCTTGACTGCCTTATCAAAGATCAGATGTCCATAGATGAGAGGGTCTATATCTGAGCACTCTATTCGATTCCATTGGTCGATATATCTATCTTTATGCCAATACCATGCTGTTTTGACCACTGTGGCTTCATAATACGCCTTAAAGTCAGGCAGTGCAAGACCTCCAGCTTTGTTTTTTTTTCCTCAAGATGTTTTTAGCAATTCGGGGCACCCTGCCCTTCCAGATAAATTTGCTTATTGGTTTTTCTATTTCTGAAAAATAAGTTGTTGGGATTTTGATTGGTATTGCATTGAATCTGTAAATCAATTTAGGTAGGATTGACATCTTAACTATATTTAGTCTTCCAATCCATGAACACGGTATGCCCTTCCATCTATTTAGGTCTTCTGTGATTTCTTTTAGCAGTTTTTTGTAGTTTTCTTTATATAGGTTTTTTGTCTCTTTAGTTAAATTTATTCCTAGGTATTTTATTCTTTTAGTTGCAATTGTAAATGGGATTCGTTTCTTGATTTCCCCCTCAGCTTGTTCATTGCTAGTGTATAGAAATGCTACAGATTTTTGAATGTTGATCTTGTAACCTGCTACTTTGCTGTACTCATTTATTAGCTCTAGTAGTTTTGTTGTGGATTTTTACGGGTTTTCGACGTATAGTATCATATCATCTGCAAACAATGATAGTTTTACTTCTTCCTTTCCAATTTTGATGCCTTGTATTTCTTTTTCTTGTCTAATTGCTCTGGCTAGAACCTCCAACACAATGTTGAATAATAGTGGTGATAGTGGACATCCTTGTCTTGTTCCTGATCTTAGGGGGTCTCCCTTATTTTTAAAGAAAGTCATGGTAGATATCAAATTCCTGGTTGGGTTGGCAGTTGTTTTCTCTCTGTACTTTAAGTATTTCAACACATTGCCTTCTTGCCTCCATGGATTCTTATGAAAATTCAGCACTTAATCTAATTGATAATCCCTTTTACATAACAAATTGCTTTTTTGTTATTACATAACAAATTTTTATGTAATTTGCACCTTTCAGACGTCTCTTTTCATCCTTTACATTCAACAGTTTGACCAGTATGTCTTGGGGCAAAATTGTCTTCATGCTTATCTTGTTTGGTGTTCTCTGGGCTTCTTGGATATAAATATTCACCTCTTTTATTGAGTTTGGGAAGTTTTCTGTCATTATATCTTTGAATCTTCTGCCTCTTTCTCCCTTCTCCTTTTGGGATGTTGTTATGCTTGATGGTATCCCAGAGGTCTCTTAGGATATTTTCACTTTTTATTATTCCTTTTTCTTTCTGCTCCTCAGTCTGACTCATTTTGATTGTCTTGTCCTTGATTTCAGTGATTCTTTCTCCTAGCCAACTCCAATCTGCTGTTGAAACCCTCTTGGGAATTTTTCATTTCAGTTATTTTTGTCTTCAATTCCCACAGTTTGGTTTGACTCCTTTTCAAAATTTCTATTTCTTTATTGAGATTCTTATATTGTTCATTAATGTTTTACTGATAATGTTTAGTTCTTTCTCTATATTTTCCTTCTTCTTCTTGAGCATATTGAAGATCATTTTTTTTAAGTGTTTGTCCATTATGTATAGAGTATGGTCTTCTTCACTGATGTTTTTTGAATTTTTCTCCTCTTTCTTTGGATGGGTCTTAATTTCCTGTTTCTTTTGTTTGTCTTGTACTCTTTTGTTACACACTGTACATTTTAATATTTTTAAATGTTGACTCTGGGATTTATTCCCTGAGATGTCTTTTTCTTTAGCTTATAGCCAGCTAGTGTAATGACAGAGATTTTCTTGAGTGTCAATAGCTAATAAAACCAAGCAAACCTAAGCAGAAAACACCTTTCACAGTCTTTACAAATTGGCTTTGCCTTGGCTGGTGCTCTCCTTCAGAGTTCAGCCCTCCTTCTAGAAAGTCAGCCCAAGGTGAATGCAAAGTCCAGGGACTTCCATGTCCTTTTTGGGCTGGTGTCTTTTCCTGGGCTTGTGCATGCTGCACCACGGGCTGGGTAACTTCACTGCTGCCAACCAAGAGATGGGGGTGGGGGTGGGCGGGCAATGGTTGCCACCTGCAGATAGTGCATTTCACCTCTATTTACCGTAATTCACAAGCCTCTTCCTCTCACTCTTCCCTAGATGCTGCACAGTGTTCTACTGGACTCTGGGGTTTTGAAATAGCTGATTCAGACAGTTCCTGCTTGTTTAATAGTTGTTCTGGTGGAAGGACTGATTCCTGGAGCTTTCTACTTCACCATCTTCCCACAATCCTCTATCCCTCTGAATTTTGAAAGTGCTTTTATATTTTCTCCTCCTTAGTATCCAGAATCCTTTTTCCAGTCCTTTGTGTATGACTTTTGACTCTTTTTATTCTATGCATTATGCTTTAGAATATTCTCTCCATTTCCAGTGCTGAAATTTCATGATGGTGTGGCTGGAAGTTTGCTTATTATTCCAGAGATCCTCTCAATGGATCCTTATTTAGATACCTGAGACTTCAAAACAGGGATATTTTCTTGTATTATTTCTTTATACATTCTTTCCATTTTCTTGGATATTTCTGGAATTCATATTATTGGATATTGAATCTTCTGGTTTGATACTATTTTCTTCTATATTCACCTTTTTGTAATTTTTGTCCTACTTTCTTGGAAATTTCCTCAACTTTATTTTCTAATCTTTCTGTAAAACTGCTGTTGTTTTTCCATATTGAAAATATTCAATATTCTCCCAGGGTCTCTCAGGACACGGGCTCACATCTTCTACCAGCTAGCTGTCATCTGTGCCTAGGACTTGTGCACTACACTGGCTTGCCTCTAGCCTGAAGGCTCCCTGGTCCTTAGCTCATGAGGAAAGGGCCACCCCTCCCCTCCCAGCTGTTGCCTGTCTTTAGTTCAGCAATCTTCCCGACTGCTCCTGGTTGTTCCTGCCTGGGTCATGGTGAGGACTCTAGTGCAGGCAACTAGGTCGCCTCTGAGAGAGGGCAAGAGAAAGCAAATCTGGCTTATCCAATTCTCTTCTCTCTTTGGTACACTGAATCTCTGCAGGCCCTGGCTTCCCACCAGAGCTTATCAATGCTTGGTTCAGTAGAAACAAAACCCAAATTGCTATATAGAGCATCTCTCAGACTGAGGAGCATGCTAAGCTGATTCCAGGTTCCTCTGCTACTGACTTTACTGTGCTCACATTATTGAAAGTCTGAAAGGATAAATTCTCAGTGGTGGAAGTATCTTGGGCCTTGATACATAGTGCCAAATTGTTTGCCAAAAGGAAGAGGAAGAGGAGGCAGAAGAGAAGAAGAAGAAACCTGTATTCAGATCCTATCATGATTTGAACTCAGGTCTTCCTGACATCAAAGCTCATGCTCTTTCAACTAGCTCCTCTTCCCCTAGACCTCCTATGGCAAGGGCTAGTGATCCCTGCAAAAATTGTTTTCTTAGCATGGAAGAAATGGAGCACTGAACAGACTAAAAGAAAGTATATAAAGCATCTGGGCACAATGTCTGGCATCTATTCAATTATTTGAAAATGAATAAAAATTATATTGTATAGTGAATGCCTACTTCAAGGATTTAATAAGATGATTCATTGAGCTAATGAATTTAACATTCAGCACAGTTACTGGCACATGCAGACACTCAAAAAAAGTGTATCATCCATCTGTCCATCCATCCATCCACCCATCCATCCATATCCATCCATCCATCTGTGATGGGTTGGAGGTTCTATGGACCCCCAAAAGATCATGTTCTTAAAGTTAATCCATTTCTGTGGGTGTAGGCCTGTTGTGGGTGGGACCTTCGATTAGGTTGCACTAGTTGAAGCATGCCCCAGGTGGGACATAATCCTCTTACTGGAGTTCTTTATAAGAGGCTGAAAAACAGAGGCTGAAAGAGAAAGCCACAGAAACAGAGAGGAAGCCATTGAAGAAAGAAGAAGAAGCTGAAAGTAACGAAGCCCAGAAGAGAAGGGATAGAGCAGCAGATGTGCCTTGCCATGTGACGGAGAAGCCTAGGATTTCCAATAGCCAGGCTTTGAGGAGAAAGCATTGCCTTGACTTGAACATTTTCATGGCCTCAGAACTATAAGCTTGTAAATTAATAAATCCTCATTGTAAAAGCCTATATATATAGGCTTTTACTATATATATGCCTAAGAGGCATGTCTGAGGTTTTTGTTTCGTTTTGTTTTTTGTAAAAAGCTTTATTGTTTAAACTTGGTCTGGCTTATTAGAGGACCACAAGGTGATAGATTAAAAAGATGCCTCCTGGCTAAATAGTGAGGCTCAGGCATAAGCCTGGATGTGAGGGGATTGCAGAGGGAACCCCAAAGATGGTTGTGCTTGAGGTTTGTGCTTGCAGATGAGCCTTTTGAAGAGATACCCCAATCCAGCCTGAAGGCTGGGCAGACTGTGGAGTTTGGTCAGCTGTTCACCCACCTTCTTGGTGAGTGTCACCTTCTCTAGGAAATGGTTCTCTAGGATGTCACAGAGACGGGCCTATGTTGGTAGAACACAGGGCTAGTGGATCCAAAAGAGTCTGGCTCAGATTCTTTTCCAGGGGCATGGTGGTCACCATGGTATACAGGGATTTACCCCATTCAGCCAGAATTGCTTATGCACATCCTGGGAGAGGGCACAGCCACAGCACTGGTTTAGCATGTTCAAGAGGTAATCAACACTCTCATGCTTTTCTGCCAACTTGTGAAAGAAAGGGTGCATGCCCTTCAGGTCCACATTTTTCAGTGGGGTATAGGAGGCCTGTCGTTGCATGTTACCAGGAAGCTGATGGAGACCTCCACTTGGGTACAATAATTCAGACAGTTCAGGAGCTCATGATTAGTCAACAATGAAGAACTAACCACAAAAAAAAGTTAGCTGGACACTGAAGCAGGGGATGGCCAGGAAGATCGTCTCAGAGGTTGCAACTGAAGAGGAAGTTGGAGGGTGGTCCATGGTTGAATTGGGAAAAGAGATAATTCCTGAGACTGTTCCATCCAAACACTGTTAACATAAGAGACAGATTCATGAGATCACTGGACACACTGAGTATTTTGCCATAATAGTAAAATGTGGTCATTACTCACTAAATAAACTTTGAAAAAAAATTTAAAGTATAGTTAGAAGCTAATTTTCACATCTAAAGATTTGCTGGGTGAATAGCTCATAATTTATTTTATGTGTAATTAGAACAGGCTTGCTCTTTTACTGTTGGCTACTTTGTTTCTAGAGTAGGTTGACTCCTTTCGCATAGCCAGGAAGATATTATGAGTTTCTGTCATTTTTTCTTGTCTAATGCCTATTTTGTGAAGGATGACAGTAAAGCTATAGAGTAAAATGTCTTTTAGGAGTGACATATGGCTTGTGGCTCACCCTTTTGCAGATTGACCCTGAAACCTCTTTTTTCAGGCAAGCAGTAGAATGATGCAGTTTACTGCACACATTCTGAAGTCAGCTTCCAATCCTGGCTCTGTCCTTACAAGCTGTGGGACCTGGTCCTCAACTTCTTTTTTCTCAATTTCCTCAGCTGTAAAATGCAGGTGAAGCCACTCATGCTGTGTTTGTGAGAGTGACAAATGCTTATGCATAGAAAGCAGGTGAGCACTGCCTAGTCAGGCACTCAATAAGCATGACCTGTTGCCCCCTGTCTTCTTGTATTAGTTTTCTATTGCTGCTGTAACACATTCCACAGACAACACAAATTTATTATCTTACAGTTCAGGAAGTCAGAAGTTCTGAACTCAAGTCGTCAATAGGGTTGTATTCCTAGAGGCCACTTGTATTGCTTGGTTCATGATCCCTTCCCCCATTTTCAAAGAAAATCACTACAAGCTTTGTTCTCTCCCCACTTCTCTTTCTGACTCAGACCCTCCTGCCTCTCTCTTAGAAAGACCCTTGTGATTACATGGGGCCTATTCAGATAATCCAAGATAATCTCCTCACCTCAAGATCCTTAGTTTAGGCACAGTTGAAAAGTTCCTTTTACCATGTCAGGTAACATATCAATAAGTTTGAAGAATTAGGATGTGGACATCACTGGGAGGCCATTCAATCAGCCACATCTTTCTTGCCAGGTCCTTGGAAACATGGTCCCTTTGTGTTCTAAACTTTGATGATGATACTCTATCCCCTAGTAAATATAATACGCACATTAGAAGGATGATGATGTTGACAAAAATGCCTTAATTGAAATAACTCAATAAATCCTGCTGTCCAGAATTACATTTAGTCTTTGAGGGCTGATAAGTAAAAATACTACATTATCTTTACTATATTCTTATTTCAATTGTCAAAGAATTAATTCTTTATTATTTACAATATACAGTGAGCATTAATTTTAATAAGTTATTTTAATTAAGAAATGAATGAATACTTTTAAAGTGCTTTGATCTTTACAGTTTCCAGAAATAATACTGGCATCCCCTAAGGCCACATAGTAGATGTCATAATTGCCAGAAAGTGAGTACATAACTTCAAAGTTAATCACTCTCTTTTCTGTGCTCATGCTGAAAGTTGCTTGTGCCTTCTCTGTAGAAGGTTGTTTCAGTTTCCTAGGCTGTTTAAGGCAGGTACCATGAAAGCAATTAGTTTAAACAATGAGATTTTTTTTTCCAGTTTTTTCCTTCCAGCTGCTCCAAAACACTGGAGGCTAGAAGAAATATATATTTTTCTTTTTTGTGAAAAATAACATAAATACAAAAAAGCAATAAATTTCAAGGTACATCACAACCATTAGTTATAGAACAGATTTCAGAGTTTGGTATGGGTTACAATTCCACAATTTTAGGTTTTTACTTCTAGCTCCTCTAAGAAACTGGAGACTAAAAGAAATATCAATATAATGATTCAGCAGTCTTACTCATTTGTTAAACCCTACCTTCTCTGTATTACTCCACCATCACCTTTGACCTTTCTCCCACTGTTTAGGGGTATTTGGGCTTCTAACTTTTTCATATTGGAAGGGGCTGTTGATAATATGGGATGGGGGATGAAACTAGCTGATGCTCTGGAGAGGCTGACCCCTCTGCATTTCAAAACTTACATGGTCCAAGGACCCATCTGGAGGTTGTAGGTTTCTGGAAGTTATCCTAGTGCATGGAACATTTGTAGAATCTTATATAATGCTCTAGGTGTTCTTTAGGATTGGCAAGAATGATTTTGATTGGGGTTTGGCAAATTATGGTAGGTAGCAATGTCTAACTAAAGCTTGTGTAAGAGTGACCTTTAAAGTATACTTTCAATGGTATTTGAACTTTCTCAGCCACTGACGCCTTATTTGTTCTTTTCCCCTTTTTGGTAAAAAACAATGAGAATTTATTAGCTTATAGTTTGAAGCTGAGAAAAATGCCTAAATCAAGGCATTATCAAGGTGATATTTTCTTCCCTAAGACCTGCTGCCAGTGATTCTTGACTCCTCTGCCACATGGCAAAGCCCATGGCAGTGTCTGCTGGTCTCTCTCTTCTCTTCCAGGTTTCATTGCTTTCTGCTTCTTGCTTCACTAGTTTTCTCTCTGGGTATTCATTCCATTTATAAAGGACTCCAGTAATAGGATTAAGTTCCATCCTGAATGAGGTGGGTCACATCTTAACTGAAGTACCTTTGTCAACAGGTCCTACTCACAATGGGGTCACACCCACAGGAATAGATTAACTTTAAGAACTTGTTGCACCTGTTAGTTAACAGTCTATAAGAAGCTAATTGAGGCAGGATGAAAATCAACCAGGTGACAAACACTCCTTTTAGTTCAGGTTTTAAATACAATGTCTTTTGTGAGAATGATAGAGGAAGGAGGCCTGGGGACATATTGAAATCAGAAAGAAAGATAGATGTTAAAGATTGAGATGGTATAATCTAGGAATGCCTAGAGTGTATAACAATAATGAAATGTGCAAGATACAATTTTAAAAATGTTTTTGCATGAGGAAGAACAAAGGAATGTCATTATTGCAGGGTACTGAAAATAGATGGTAATTGATATTTTAAAATGTCACCTTCTGTGTGAGACTAAAGCAAAAAATGTTTATTTGTTACAAAATTTATATTTTGACTAGTGCATTTCCTAACATAACTTATGTAGATAGTTTGATTGAGTGCCATAAGTACTTGGAATCTGGGGTAGGACATGAGATTTTGCTGGTTTGTCCAGAGTGATGCCCCGATGAATCCCAGAGTGATTCGATCAGTGAGTGGAAAAGTATCTGCAAAGCCCCCTTCGGGGAGTGGTGAGAACAGGGAGAAATTCAACTTCTCCAAGTTGAATTCTTGATATTCTCATAAGCAGTGTGGACAATGAATGCTATAGGCAGAGCCCCCAGTCTTGGGGTTTGTTCATATGAAACTTAACCCCACAAAGGATAGGTCAAGTCTACTTAAAATTTAGGCCTAAGAGTCACCCCCAAGAGAGCCTCTTTTGTTGCTCAGATGTGGCCCCTCTCTCCAGCCAACACAACGAGCAGTCTCACCACCCTCCCCCTCTCTGCATGGGACATGACTCCCAGGGGTGTGGACCTTCCTGGCAACGTGGGACAGAGATCTTGGAATGAACAGAGACTCAGCATCAAGGGATTGAGAAGAACCCTAGAATGAGCTGAGACTTAGCATCAAGAGATTGAGAAAACCTTCTCCACCAAAAGGGGGAAGAGGGAAATGAGACAAAAGTGTCAATGGCTGAGAGATTCCAAACAGAGTTGAGAGGTTATCCTGGAGGTTATTCTTACACATTAAATAGATATCATCTTCTTATTCAAGATGTAGTGGAGAGGCTGGAGGGAACTGCCTGAAAATGTAGAGCTGTGTTCCAGTAGCCATGTTTCTTGAGGATGATTGAATAATGATACAGCTGTCACAATGTGACTGTGTGATTGTGAAAACCTTGTGTCTGATGCTCCTTTTATCTACCTTGTCAACAAAGGAGTAGAACATATGGAATAAAAATAAATAATAGGGGGAACAAATGCTAAAATAAATTTAGTTTGAAATGCTAGTGATCAATGAAAGCGAGGGGTAAGGGGTATGGTAGGTATAATCTTTTTTTTTCTCCTTTCCTGTGTTCGTTTTATTTCTTTTTCTATTGTCTTTTTATTTCTTTTTCTGAATTAATGCAAATGTTCTAAGAAATGATGAATATGCAAGTAAGTGATGATATTGTGAATTATTGATTATGTATAGTTGTTTTATTTTGTTTCTTATTTTTTTAATTACTAAATTTTAAAAAATGTAAAAAATATATATATAATGTCTTTTTAGATGCTCTTAATTGTGGAAATACATATGCAACATAAAATTTTCCATTTCATTCACTGTCAATCCCATTGTCCCATTCAGTGGGATTAATCACATTCACAGTGTTGTGCTACCATCACCTCCATGCATCGCCAAAACTTTCCATCACTGTGAGCAGGAACTCTGCATCCAGTAAGTATTAACTTCCAATTCCCCCTACTCCAACCCCCTATTTTCTGTCACTATGAATTTGGATATTTTAGTTATTTCAACTAAACAGAATAATGTAATACCTGTCCTTTTGTATCTAACATCTCACTCAGCATATCATCAAGGTCCATTTATGTAGTGCCATGTATCAAAACTTCATTCTTTCTTTCAGTTGAATAATATTCCTTTGTATGTGTTCTGGTTTGCTAGCTGCCAGAATGCAATATACCAGAAATGGAATGGCTTTTAACAAGGGGAATTTAATGAGTTGCTAATTCACAGTTCTAAGGCCAAGGAAATGTCCCAATCACAACAAGTCTATAGAAATGTCCAATCAAAGGCATCCAGGGAAAGATACCTTGGTTCAAGAAGGCCGATGAAGTTCAGGGTTTCTCTCTCAAGTGAGAAGGCACATGGCGAACACAGTCAGGGCTTCTGTCTCGGCTTCTGTCTAGCTTTCTCTCCTGGCTTCTGGTTTCATGAAGCTCCTCGGGAGGCATTTTCCCTCTTCATCTCCAAGGGTCGCTGGCTGGTGGACTCTCTGCTTCGTGGTGCTGCAGCATTTTCTGCTCTCTCTGAATCTCTCTCTCCAAAATGTTTCCTCTTTTATAGGACTTCAGAAACTAATCAAGACCCACTCAAATAGGTGGAGACGTGTCATCACCTAACCCAGTTTAACAGCCACTCTTGACTAAATCACATCAACCAGGGAGATGATCTCATTACAGTTTCAAATATACAGTATTGAATAGGGATTATTCTACCTTTATGAAATGGGATTTATATTAAAACACGGCTTTTCTTAGGGGGCATACTTCCTTTCAAACCACATTCCACCCTCTGACCCCTAAAAAAGACATGTTTTCCCATATACAAAATACATTAATTTCATAACAATATCAGAAATCTTTAAACCTTTCAATAGCAAAATTATTGACAAAATTATTTTTTGTCAATGAAGTACAAAAATTACTTTTTGTACAAAATTAAAAACAGTATAAAATCTCATCAAGTCAGTTATAGGCATGGTCTGTCCTAAGGCAAAATTCTCTTCATTTGCTCTGGACCTTTGAAAACTCATAACAAGTTAGTTGCTGCCAACAAATGAAGTACAAAATTAAAGACAGTATAAAATCTCATCAAGTCAGTTACAGGCATGGTCTGTCCTAAGGCAAAATTCTCTTCATTTGCTCTGGACCTTTGAAAACTCATAACAAGTTAGTTGCTGCCAACATACAAAGGAGGAACATTCATAGGATACATATGCCCATTTCCACAGGGAGGAAGGAACACAGGGGTCACTGGACCCATACAGTTTCAAAAACCTGCAGGGCAAAGGCCATTAGATTTCAAAGTCTGAGAATCATTTATCCTCAGGGCTTTAGAAGGTGGCAGTCCCATCCTTTCCAAGGACCTACGCAGAGGCCTGCATCTCTCCAAATGCAACCTTGGGGGATTTTGGGGAGACCACCCTTTCCTCGGCTCCACCCTCTCGAAGCATCGGGGTTGCACCTGGGCTGTCTGCCATCTCTGGGGCACACACTCAACCCCAGCATGTGGTGGCAGCCAGGCTCTCCCCAAACCCCAAGGAATGTGCTTCACCTTCTCCAAGGCCTGAGGTGGCATGATTCTTCCACTGCAATGAGGTGGAAGGCCCATCCTCTGCCTTTGGGGCAAACTCGCCCTCTCCACGGGCTTGGGTGGGTCCACTCTCCTTGCCTGAGGCTTCTTGACTTCAGACCTCAGCCTCCATGGTTTTGCCTCTGAAGTTATTTTTACTCCAATGTGTCCCTTCTCTGAACCCCTCAGTCCAGACTGGCAGTGACTGTTTATATAGGTCCCACAGCACTCTCGTTGGCTTTCTATGCAGTAGTGTTGGATCATGCCCATCAGACATAAGGAGTTTCCACAAATCTTTCCTGTATAACTCCACGTCCGATCCTGGCTTTCTCTGAAATGTCTGACTCGTTTCACATTTGGTTAAATCCACACACAGGGCACTATACGCTGGGGTTTCCCTTTCTGTAGGCCCAGAATTTTCTAGAACTTCAATTTCTGGTTTCTTTGTACCCAATAGTTCAGTTCTCAGCTTATCTCTTTCTTCTCCCATTTCACTACAAGCCGTGATGAGAAACCAGGCTGTACTTTCCACATTTAACTTGGAGATCTCTTCTGCTAAATATCCAAGTTCATGGCTTTTAAAATCTGCCTTCCAGCCAATACCAGTAGTCAACTTTGCCAGATTATCTGCCATTTTAAAACAACTCTCGTCTTCCTTCCAGCCTACAATAATATGTACATCATCTCTGTCTAAAGCCTGGCCAGAGGCATCTTTAGAGTCCACATTTCTACCAACAGTCTCTTCAAAACATTCTAGGCCTTCTCTATCAAGCTCTTTACAACTCCTCCAAATTCTTCCCCTTATCCATTTAAAAAGCCATTCCAACATGTTTGATATTTGCAAACTGTAGCAGCAGCTCCCCACTTCTCTGGTATCAAAATTTGTTGTAGTTTGCTAGCTGCCAGAATGCAATATACCAGAAACGGAATGGCTTTTTAAAAAGGAGGATTTAATGAGTTGCTGGTTTACAGTTCTAAGGCTGAGGAAATGTCCCAATCACAACAAGTCTATAGAAATGTCCAATCAAAGGCATCCAGGGAAAGATACCTTGGTTCAAGAAGGCCGATGAAGTTCAGGGTTTCTCTCTCAAGTGAGAAGGCACATGGTGAACACAGTCAGGGCTTCTCTTTCAGCTGGAAGGGCATATGGCAAGCACAGCGTCATCTGCTAGCTTTCTCTCCTGGCTTCCGGTTTCATGAAGCTCCTCTGGAGGCATTTTCCCTCTTCATCTCCAAAGGTCGCTGGCTGGTGGACTCTCTGCTTCATGGTGCTGCAGCATTCTCTGCTCTCTCTGAATCTCTCTCTCCAAAATGTTTCCTCTTTTATAGGACTTCAGAAACTAATCAAGACCCACTCAAATAGCTGGAGACGTGTCATCACCTAATCCAGTTTAACAACCACTCTTGACTAAATCACATCAACCAGGGAGATGATCTCATTACAGTTTCAAATATACAGTATTGAGTAGGGATTATTCTACCTTTATGAAATGGGATTAATGTTAAAACATGGCTTTTCTTAGGGGGCATACTTCCTTTCAAACCAGCACAGTATGCATATAACACATTTTGTTTATGCATTCTTCTGTTGATGGACACTTGAGTTGCTGCCATTTTTTGGCATTTGTGAATAATGCCACTATGAACACCAGTGTGCAAGTGTATGTTGCACCCTGCTTTCAGTTCTTCTGGAAAAGTAGCAGGATTGCCAGATGGTGGAGAACTCTATTCTTAGCTTTCTGAGGAATTACCAAACTGTCTCCCTCTGCCTTTGGTTTCTAACTTTATTCCACTGTGATTGGTAAAATACTATGAATAATTTCAATCTTTTAAAATTTATTGAGACTTGTTTTGTGACCTAACATATGCTCTATCCTAGAGAGTGATTCATGTGCACCTGAGAAGAATATGCATTCTGCTGTTGTTAGACGAAGTGTTCTATTTATGTCTGTTAGGTTTAGTTAATTTATAGCATTGCTCAAGTCTTCTATTTTCTTATTGATATCTGTCTAGATATTCTACCCATTATTGAATCTGGCTTAGTGAAGTCTCCTATTATTAATGCAGAAATGTGTATTTCTCCCTTTACATCTGTCAATATTTGTTTCATATATTTTGGGCTCTGTTGTTTGATGCATATATGTTTGTAATTGTTTATCTTCTTGATGAAATGACCCTTTTATCAATATGTAGTGTCTTTCTTTGTTCCTTTCAATAGTTTGTGACTTAAAATCTATTTTGTCTGATAATAGAACAGCTACCCTCACTCTCTTTTGTTTTCTATTGCATGGAATATTTACTTCCATCCTTCTACTTTCAACCTACTTGTGTCTTTGAATTTATAGTGAGTTTCTTGTAAACAGCATATATTTAGGTCATGCTTTTTTTTTGAAAATTCACTTTGCCAATCTCTGCCTTTTGACTGAAGAGCCTACTCCATTTACATTTAAATCAACTACAGATAATGCACAATTTATTTCTGTCCTTTTTACTCCTTGGTTTTTAAGTCTTATAACTTTTAGTCGTTTAATTCTTCCATTCTGACTACTTTTTTGATTAGTTGTTCTTTTGTAGTTAATCATTTAGAATCCTTTCTTATTTCTATCTGCTCATATTTTTCCAATATTTTCTTTTTAGTTACCTTGGAGTTTATATTTAACATCATAAATCTATAATAATATCATTTGATTCAAACTTAACTTCAATAGCATATAGAATCTATGTTCCTATACCCCTCAACCCACCACCCTTATGTTGTTATTGCCACAAATTACATATTTGTACAAAAAAAAAATTCCAAACTATAGATTTATCATTGTTTTTCATGCAGTTGCATTTTAGATACTGTATGAAGTAGAAAGTATAGATATCCAAAATACAGTAGTATTGGTATTTTTTATTTACCCATGTCTATACTTTTACTGGAACTTTTTATTTTCTCATGTGGCTTTTTTTTAATTATCACATTGACTCCTATGTGGCTTTGACCTATTGTGCAGTGTCCTTTCCTTGCTTCCTGAAGAACGCTTTACTCTTTACTCTTATAGTAATTGAGTAGTCGTGATGAACTCCCTCAGATTTTGCTTATCTGGGAATGTCTTAATAGTTCCCTTATTTTTGTAAGATAGGTGTTTTGTTTTTTTTTTTTGACATAGGATTTGGTTGGCAGTTTTTATTCTTTCACCCTTTGAATATGTCATCCCTCTGACTTCTTGCGTCCATGATTTCTGACAAGAAATCAGCACTTAATCTGGTTGAGGCTACCTTGTAAATGATGTATTGTTTCTCTCTTACAGCTTTCAGATTCTCTTTGTATTATTCATTTGACAGTTTAATTATAATGGGTCTTGGTGTGGGTTTTTGAGTTCATCCTGTTTGGAATTTTTTGAGATTCTCAAGGTATAGATTCATATCTTTAGTTAAATTTAGGAAGTTTTCAGTCATTATGTCTTCAAATTGAATTTTCTTTCTGCCCCTTTTTCTTTCTTTTCCTTTGGTTCTCTTATTCTGTATCTATTGGTATGCTTCTTTGTGTCCCTCTGGTATTTCAGGCTCTGTGGTCTTCATCTTTTTTTAATTCCTGACTCTTAAAGTATAATAATTGCAATTGTTTTATCTTCAAGCTTGCTGATTCTTTCTTTTGCCATCTACAATCTGGTATTGAAGTCCTGTAGGGAATTTTTTATTTTCATTATTGAGGTCTTTAGATCTGTTAGGTTTCTTTTTGTTATTTCAATTTCTCTACTGATATTCTCTTTTTGTTCATGTGTTGTTTCTCTGATTTCCTTGAGTTCTTTGTCTGTGTTTTCCTTTAGTTCTTTCAGGATATTTAGAACATTTTTATAAAAGCCTTTGTTTGGCATGTCCAAGGTCTGGTTCTCCCATTGGTGGGTTCTAATGCTTTATCTTGCTCCTTTGCATGGGCCATCATTTCCAGCTTCTTTGCATGCCTTGTAATATTTTGTTGCACACTGGACATTTTGATATTGTCATGTGCTGTCTCTGGAATTTAGTTGCTGAGGTGTCTGCTCCTTAACTTTGTATCCAGCTAGCGCTATGACAGTGATTTGTTTGAATGCCAGGAAATGGGAAGGGAGAGGGAGGGAGAAAGAAAGAAAACGTCTTTCCCATTCCTTGCAGATTGATCTGTATGAGAGTTTAACAGGAGTTTAAAGAACAGCCCAAGGAGCGGGCCATGGTGGCTCAGCAGGCAGAGTTCTTACCTGTCATGCTGGAGACCTGGGTTCAATTCTTGGTGCCTGCCCATGCCAAAAAAAAAAACAAAAAAACAAAACAAAAAAAACCCTCTAAAGAACAGCCCAAGGCAGAAGTATAGGGTCCTCCCTAATCTTTTATGAGCATATGCTTATCCTGGGCTGCATGTGTAACCATAGGAAGCCCCATTTACAGTTATGTGAACATTCCCTTTTCATCAAAGAGTATTTCTTCACAGTCCCAGATACTACACTGTATATTTCACAGCCATCTATCCTTTCTCAAGGTAGATGCTATTTGATGGTTCTCCTACAGTTGTTTCTGCTGCCCAGCACTATAGCTGCCTACTTGCAGGGCACATTCTGAATGGGGAGCCTGCATTGAGTATCCTGGTTCAGTCCTTCAGGATGGCACCAGACAGACTGGCACTGACATACCTGGATCCTTGAATGTGCTCAAGTGTTAATCTGCTCCCTTTGGAACTGGGATTAGGGACCCACACTGGCAGTGCTGGTCAGCTCCACACCAAGCCACAGAGATGGTGAGAAAGAGCCAGTAGGGATGCCACGAGATCTTCTTATTGTTTTGAAGTTGCCTATCCCTTAATTCCATGCTTGTCCCATTATTACAACCCTTTAACTGCCATTTGGAATTCTGGGAAAGGCAGTTCTGCCAGATTTTGCTGTTAAAGCATCTGTAGGGGTACAGAATGTTTTAGCATCTAATAGCCCCATGCTGGAAACAACACAAATGTGTATCAATAGGTGAATGAATAAACAACTGTGGTATGTCCATACAGTAGGACCCTACTCAGCAATAAAAAGAAATGAACTTTGGAACTATGGATAAATGCAGTGACATAGGTGAATCGGAGAATAATCATGCTGAGTGAAACAAACCAGACCAAAAAGAATATATATGATTCCATTTATAGAAAGTCTTAGCAAATGCACACTAATTTATAGTAACATAGAGCAGATTGATGGGAGACTGGGAATAGTTGGCAGAAGAGTTGAGAGGCAGGGAACACAGAGAGACCTAAGAATGTCTTTTTGGGTGATGGATGTGTTCACTATCTTGGTTGTGGTGTGGTTTCACAGCTCTATACAATTGTTAAAACATTTAAAATATGTGATTGTATGTGAATTATACATGGATTAAAAAATAAAAGAAAGAAAGAGGGATAAAGGAAATGAAGGAGAGGGTGTCAGAGAAGAGGGAGGGGCAACAGGATGGGGAAGCAAGAGAAAGAGCAGGGTGAAAAGCAGGTACAGGGGTAACATTCAAACTCGAGCGTCTTCCCTGGCCACAGACTTGCTGGGTTGCTCATCCCACAGGTCCTGGGGCCAGGAGACCCAGTTCTGCCCGTCAGTGGCTCTGTCCCTTAGGCAAAGCACCTAATTAGGGTTGTCTGGAAGTTCAAAAGGGACATTTAGATGTTCTTCTTCTTTGAAAAATACACCTGTTTGCAGCAGTGACAGTGATAGGGGTTGATACTGCTGTTGATATTTTATCCTTGTTGATTTTATCATTATATTTATCGGTGGACTCAAGCTTTCCCAAACAGACCTTGTGATGACGGCAGAAGGTTAATCCCAGAGTCCCTGTGATCGTCTGCACAGAGATTCTGTATCAACATGGAGGAAAATAAACTATTCCTTTGTCAGGGCTCCTTCTGTGCTCTGTTGCAGCAAGAACCAGGCCACATTTTCAGCTCGATCCACACAGATGTGCATTTGACCACTAATGTCATTTCAGCTGAATCCCTGTCACCCTTTGCTACAAACTTCCACAGGAACAAAAGCAAATAAAATACATTTTAGTATCTGACCTTCCCTCCTCATGAAATGTGATAAGCCCAGAAGCGCTAGTTATATTTTCTTCCATGTTTTGAATTTTGTCTTTAGGACTGCTGGTTTGATTTACTTTCTGATGTCATTACTTTAATTATTTATAATAATATTTAATAACACATTAGTAATATTTAATATATAATTATTGTAAATAATATTTTTATTAGTGCCACATATAGTATACTGATGCAATTGCAAAATAAAATACATGCCCCACATCAAGCCAGAGTCTGCTCCCTGTCTACTAACACAGTCTACAAAAATACAGAATTCAAATATCAGCCTTATAATTCTCAGAGCCTAGGGCAGACAATTTTCCTATGTCCCTTAAAAGATACTTCCTATAAGCATTTGAAAGAGATGAAAATTTCTACCCAGATTCTGCAACTGTTTCTGCTTCACTTAGCATTTTCTTTTTTTCATTTCTTCTGGCATCTTTCTGCTAAGGTGGCCTCTTTGACATCACATCTTAGCCAGTCAAACTCTTCATTTCCTTAGTTTGCTTTTTTTTTTTTATTTTCCCTTTTTTGGATTTAGAGATGGTGCTTTACAAAATAGTGATGTATTATTTTTCTTCAGATATCTCTAAAGAAACACTCTTGCCCTTACAGAGAAAGCCACTTGTTCACTCCACTCACTCTCCCTCAGAGAGCTGGGCAGCAAGACTATTGCAACTACTGCTTATTAGGTAGCACTGATTTCAGTTCTTCACATCATATTCACAAAGCCAGCTTTCTTTCCAAGGCAGCCAAAACATTTTGATGCAGCTTTAAACTCTGGGCAGCCCAATCTGCAGCTGTTATTTCTCAGAGAAGCCAGAGGGATGTAAGAATTACCTCAGTACCCAGCCCACCAACCCCAAATTGAGGGTGAAAAGTGCCTAAATCCTATATGTTTGAAAAATTTAAAAGCACCTATTGTGCAGTTGACTCATCTCTATCTGGCTCACTGGACATCTGAGGGGGTGAGGGTGGCAGGGGGGCTTCCCTGTTTTTCTCTGGGGCCTTTGTCTGAGGCTCAAAGCTGGACCACAGATGTCCTGACTTCCCAGAGGCCTGAGACCCAGTCACAACAGGACCCCTCCTTGCCAGTTAGAAAGTCTGGGCCCAGATCACCCTGAACACCCAATGCTCCCCCTTAACTTGAACGTGAGTGTGGGAGCGGAGGACAGCGGAGCTCCTCGTCCTGCTTCTAGCAGCGGACAGTAGGACTCCTTCCATTCTTAAGATTAAAAAAGCAAGTTGTTGGGGGCCAGAGGAACGGCAGTGCGAAAGGAAATGGGCGGGGTGGGGAGGGGAGCTGGCTTTGAGGAAGCTGGAGTCAGCTGATTTAAAGTATGGATTAGACACACACTCCAGGTGTTTTGAAACAAGTTTCCAAAGCGCACAGGGGTCTGCATTCCTTACCGCAGCCCTCTAAGAACAGTGTCTCATCTGACTTAGGAAGCACCATAAAAAAAGTTGCCACCCCAACCCCCTCATCTTAATCCCTTGCCATTTGGGGAACAACAGAGAAAACACATCGAACAAAGGTATTGGGCTAATACCACAGTTCTTCTTTTCTTTGTGAAGAGCCTAATGGGAAACTTTACCTCTGCTCTTCTTTCAAAGCTGGAGGCCAAAGACCAGGCCAGACCCCTGATCTGAGTTTCTTTTGGAAATGCATCAAGCCGCCAGTAGGAAGACGTAAATCATTCAAGGCTGGTGCATCCAGCCTTGTCCTCCTGGTCTTCGCCTCGATGTTTTTTTTTAACCTGAAATTATTTCGGTTTTGCTAGAAGAATTTTGAAAATACGGAGATGCATTTTCACATGCTTGGAGGGGGAGGCACTTTGATTACTTTGAAGTAACCATAATTCAAGCGTTCTCCACAGACCTAATACACAACATATAGTTCAAAACTACCACCAGCTGTGATGGTTACAAGTCATTGCCAAATGACTAGCCTTCATAAGCAATGTCAACGATAAAAATGGATTTGCATTAAGCAATAAAATCTATACAGAGCCATTCAGGGAAAGGTAGAACCACATCTTGCTCTTATAGTCATTTTTGCAAGAGACAAGAGTGTATTGATTGTGCCAAAGAATAGCCTAAGGTTTGGAAGATTGGCTGATATCCATCCTGGCTACTTTCTTTCATCTCCTTGAAGCTGAGATCATCTAATGGGAAAAGATCTGAAGGACAAGCAAGAAAATGGCCAGTTATAAAGCGCCTTAAAGTATCAAGTCGAGTAAATGCAAACATTCCTCACTGTCGATAATGATAGAGAGAGCGAGGGATAGGGAAACATATTGTATCTAATGTAACTCACATATGTGAAAACTGAAAAGATACCTCAACAGTTCAAATTTTATAGTCAAAATGCTATACCTGATCGGGACACTTGCCAAATGTTAATAATAGTGTAAAAAAAAAAAGTGCGCCAATAATAGGAAAATGAGGAGATCTTAACTACCTTTGTTTTTCACCATTCCTAATACAGATTTTTAAAAAATGTTTATGCCATTTTCACATAAAATAACAAAGTGTCTAAATAAGTCTTTAACAGAGGATTTAGTTTCCATCCAGAAAAATGAATGAAGTCATGGAACAAGTAATTTTATTTCACAGAAAATGCTAGTAGAACTCCAACATATAACATTTTGTTAATCCAACAATCATTTATTAAGTTTCTGCATCACTTCTAAACGGACAGAAGTTTCAACTTGGTGTCAGTGTTGAGCAGGCATTGCTGGCCAGCACCCCTCCCCCGCATAAGGGGTTCCACCTTCTCAGCTCTGCCTGTGGTCAGCCTTGGACAGTCTGGAGCTCACTAGAATCCAACCACCTGTCCTGGCTCTGCAGATCTCTTTTCCAAGCCTCAGTCCCTGCCCTCTGCCAGACCTCCATGATGTCCTAAGATGTCAGCTCCTTCATTCTCAGCTCTTTTGGCTTCCACTTTGGTATTCATTCACTCATCCAGTATATATTTACAAGGCACCTACTCTGTGCCTACTCCAGTTCTATGCTCCTGGAGGTCACTGTGAGCAAAACTCAGTTCCTGCCTTCAGGAAGTCCACAGTCCTGCACTGCAGGAAGCAGGTGTCAATCCAACAGTCACAGAAACATGTCCTAGTTACAAACTGTGAAAATGTTATGAACAAAGGTTCAGATCAGACTTTATTAAGGAGCCCTAATCCCCTCCAGGGGGAGAAAGGAGGGGAGGAGCCAGGGTCACCTTTCTGAGCTTGGGAGTTTGAGCTGGTTTCTGGAGAAAATGCAACAACTGGCAGAAAGGGCCAATTTCTCCTTGGTCAAGAAAGGAGAATTGGCCAAGACTTCCAGGAGGCAGGAAATACTCTTTCTTTGTTTTTATAGTGCTGAATTATCTCTTATAATTATCTCCAACAAAAGAGTTTGAAAAACTGCCTCTACAAGAACTGAAATGCTAGCAGCTGAGGAAAAGTTATCCCTCTGTAGGTTCAGAAAGGTAGCATTTTGGTTTGTGAAAGCTGCCGGAATACAATGTGCCAGAAATGGGTTGGTTTTTATAAACGGGCTTTATTGAGTTACAAATTTATAATTCAAAGGCTGTGCAAATGTCCAAACTAAGGCATCACAAGAGAATACCTTCACTGAAGAAAGGCCAACGGGGTCCAGGGAGCATCTGTCATATGGGAAGGCACCTGGCGATGTCTGCTGGCCCTTTTCTCCTAGGTTGGTTTCAAAATGGCTCTCTCAGCTCAGTGGGTCCTTCTTGCTTCTCCTGGGTGTTTCCTTTCTGAGTTTCTCTAAACTCTCTGGGTTCTTTTAAAGGACTCCAGGAAAGAATTAAAACTCACCTTGAATGGATGGGGTCAGATTTCCATGGAAACAACCTAATCAAAAGTTCCACCCAACTGCAGGTCTGCCCCACAAGACTGGATTAAAAGAACTTGGCTTTTGTTTCTTGAAGATGATTGTATAATGATATAGCTTTCACACTGTGACCGTGTGATTGTGAAAACCTTGTGTCTGATGCTCCTTTTATCTACCTTATCAGCAGTCGAGTAAAACAAATGGAATAAAAATAAATAATAGGGGGAACAAATGTTAAAATAAATTTAGATTGAAATGCTAGTGATCAATGAAAGGGAGGGGTAAGGGGCATGGTATGCATGAATTTTTTTCTGTTGTCTTTTTATTTCTTTTTCTGAATTGATGCAAATGTTCTAAGAAATGATCATGATGATGAATATGCAACTATGTGATGATATTGTGAATTACTGATTATACGTAGAACGGAATGATCATATGTTAAGAATGTTTGCATTTCTTTCTTGTTATATATTTTTAAAAATTTTTTAAAAATGGAAAAATGGAAAAAAAAAACAAAAACATGGCTTTTCTGGGGTACATAACAATTTCAAACCAGCAGAGAGAAGAATTTCACATCTGAAAAGAGGATTTGGGGAGGTGTGGTATTGACTGTCAATTATACCTTAGTACTCTCTCCTTTTTTTTAGAATTAGAGCCCTGTTTCAACAGGGTACAGGCAACTGAGCTCTAGACTCCACTTCCAAGACTTCTCTATGGACAGATGTGGCCACATGACTAAATCTGAACAGAATTTAAGTGGAAATTAATGTCGCTTCCTCTGATGGTTGAGTTCATGTGTCAACTGGGCCAGGTGGCGATGTCTAGTTGTTTCATCAAGTGAGCACTGGCCTGATTGTGACTGAGGGTATTTAAATCCCTAGACAGTTGATTTTATGTATAGCTGATTACGTCTGCAATCAACAAAGGAGATTCAATAAAAAGAGAAATCTCTTCCAATCAATTGAAGGTCTTAAAAGAGAACTGATTATTTCTGAAATCATAAAGAACTTTTATCCCTACTCTAGCCAGCCAACTTCTCCTGGGAAATTCATTAAAACCTTCATGGGAGTTCATTCCGTCTTGCGCCTGCCCCACGAAATTTGGATTTGCAAATCCCCACAGTTGTGTGAACCAATTCCCATAATAAATCACATAATACTAATATATACATATAGATACATATTTATCTCCTGTCAGTTTTGTTTCCCTGGAGAGCCCTGTTAATGCACTTCCTTTAAGGGAAACTGCTTGTTTCCCACTTTCTTTCCTTCTGCCTGCCCATGGGCAGAGGTATGGATGGGGAGCTTCCATGAAGGAGTTGAGGACAAGAGGCAAGAGATGATAACAGACAAGACCTCGAGATGCTGAGCTGCCTCCCATGACTTGCCCACTCCACAAAAGAGAAGCTGACCTTAGTCTTGTATTTGGGGGTCTCTTTAAGTTAGCCTGTTCCTTAATGAACACAGGCGTGGTCATCTTTTTCAATGATTTTTGTCTTTAAAATGCCAACCAAAGCAAAAGTCATCATTGAAAAGATAAATTTGATCAGACAAAAATGTTGCATGTTAGCCAACACCACAAACAAAATCAAAAACCAAATGATGAAATTGGAAAATGATATTTGCAGCACGTGATGAACTAATGACATATCACATATATTTTATTGAGCATTTGCTCCCTGTCAGGGCACTACGCCAAGAGCTCTATAAGGCTGGTCCTGGTTAACCCTACCCACAGCTCTGTGTGGTAGCTGGGACTAGCCATAGGCTCTGATTCACCAACTGTTTGCTCTGTGACTTTGGGCAAATGACCTAACTGTCTCAGTGCTTCAGGTTCCTCCTCTGCAAAATACATATTTTTTTTCCAAAATAATAATAATAATAATAGTACCTTCTTCATGGTATTATTTATGACAATCAAGTGAGACCACTGGGGTGGTTGTACCATGGACAAGGGCAAGCTACTGAGGGAGCAGGTAGAGCTGAAATCCAGCTCCTGCTTTGCAACCACAGGCCGGTGGGCAGGGTACTACCAGTCCAAGGAAGGGGTGCCTTTTTCTTCTTCGCACAAAGGCGCTCTAGGAACCAGCAGCCCTAAAATAAGATCCTTATTCAGAAGAGGACTTGGAATGAGTACTCAATAGAAGTTAGCAATGATCATTGACATTACTGTGGTTGTTCTCATTTCCAAGTAAGGAAACGGAGGCTTAGAAAGGGAAAGTCCTTTGCCCATCACAGAGATCATGCAAAGATCCAGATGACTCAACAAGGATGTGCAAATGACATAGTTCACAAAAAGAATAAGTGCCCGGGACGATATGTACACACTCATACTTTACGAAATGAAAGTTAAAGCAACAAATGAGATTTTTCATTTATCAGATTATGAAAATTTGGTTATATTCAGTCGAAAAAGGATTGAGTCTCTCTGCAAACTGGAGTATAAACTGCCACAAGTCTTCTTTCGATTTGGCATTTCAGAACTAATTATTGAACTCCAGATGAAGTGAGGCCCTGAATGTTCTTTCTGAACCAGGAAATGGAGTTGTAAGAGTTGTCAGCCAGCGGGCCCCAGGATTGTGTAGCCTTTGGCTTCTATGGTTTGTTACCACAAATATGTTCCCCTTGAGGTTTCCATCTTTAATTTTAGCAACCAGGAAATTTTTATGTTCAGTGCTTAAAAGTAAGAAAAAAAGTGCTTAATTTTATACATCATATTAGATTGATCTTGGTTATTAGATAGTAAGATGCAAACCTTTCAAATAATTGCCAATAAGCAACAAAACAAACCGAGGAAGCCACTGATACTCTAAAATCAGCCAGTCTTTGCGTGTTTGTCAGATACAGGCAGAACTAAGAAGCCCATGGTTACTTGGCCTGTTGATGCACATCTGAAGAAGATAACTGAGTTTTGAACTTATTAATTCATGAGAAATCATGAGATGGATTGTGGGTAATGCACCGGAAAAAGCATAGGGGTGCTGGCCATGGTGGGTTCCATAGGAGAATGGAATCCATTCAGCAGCTGCTCTGGAAGCCAAGATTCTATTTCTCTCTAGTTGAGGACAGGCAGGAAGATTCCAGAAAGTTGTTTAAATTCTCAGTTATGTTAAGTGTAGGTCATTGAATTCTCAATCCTTTCCTCAACTTCCCCATAGGCAATGACTATCAGTTCTTCCTAAAGCTCTACACTTGTCTTTTTAAGATAGAAAAGTCTTTTAGAAGAAAATGTCTACTTTCAGGGAGATTCTATGCATGACTGAGTGAGGATTTAAAAATTAGCATATCTTGTAGATAAATTTTGCTCATCTGAAAGCCTAATTTATCCTTAAAAGACAAGCTTACTTCTAGGCAAGATAAAAGGAAGCTTGGGGATCGAAAGTCTGAGCAGCGGGTAGCCTGTGACCCCTGAGTCCTTCAGTCTTCTTCTTTATAGGGACCTGGGAAAGTTCTCCTTGTCTGAAGCTCTGGGTAGCAGAGATTGCGCATTGTTTAAACCTGGCTATAAATTCACCTGAAGCACTTACTGAAAGTATTTTGCATGTTATAAAGAAACACTTGACAGAGATGATAAAAGACTCTCATGAGCATTTTCCAATGACAACAGTTAGGGGACAGGAAATTCTTTCTCTGTTTCATTTTGGATATTATCTTGACTTACATCTTCAGAAATTCACAACAGATTCTAAGGATAACTTCTGATGACTTCTTAAAACACATATTTATTGAATAACTGTTAGCCAAACCTATCAAATGGGGCAGTTAAATATCTTTCCCTTCTCATTTACATATATATACATGTGAGCTGCAATTCTTCATTCTCAGCTCC